>NW_028256824.1:0-410201 GCF_048593485.1 Apis florea | reverse complement strand
TCCGGTGCTCTCAATTTTTTTGTGAATCAGCTCATAAAAAAATGATCAAGGTCACCTTTATTTTTTTAAATAGTAACATATACTTTCTCATACGCCAAACTATGCATCATGACATTCTCTATAAAAATGTATAAGGGTGTTTTTGCTAAAAAATCATTAGTTTAGGAGATATTAATTATTTTTTAAACTATAAGTTTTTTGCCATATATGGCTTAATACTTTTTTATAGAGGACACTAAGGGACAACGAATGGTGTATTAAAAAATGTACAGTCCCATTTAAAAAAACCACATTCGCGTTTATAACTCCTTAACCCTTTTATTTATAAAAAAATGAACAGCAGCAGGAGGTGCCCCCCTCGAAACCAAGTAACTTTCATTCGAAACATTTTTTTATATCTCGAAAAATAAGCGAGATATATCGAAAAATGTCGATGAATAGCTCGGACACTTCCAGGAATTTGACGTCATTTCTTGGAAAAATTTTTCGATCGACCTCCTATCGTATCATGTTCTCCTAATACAAAGTCGCATTTTTGGACAAAAATTTTACTTCGATCAGGGAATTTCGATACGCACCTTTTTTATTAAATATCTCGCTTATTCTTCTAGATATTAAAAAATGTTTCGAATGAAAGTTGAATGGTTTCGAAAGGGCTATATTCCGGTGCTCTCAATTTTTTTGTGAATCAGCTCATAAAAAAATGATCAAGGTCACCTTTATTTTTTTAAATAGTAACATATACTTTCTCATACGCCAAACTATGCATCATGACATTCTCTATAAAAATGTATAAGGGTGTTTTTGCTAAAAAATCATTAGTTTAGGAGATATTAATTATTTTTTAAACTATAAGTTTTTTGCCATATATGGCTTAATACTTTTTTATAGAGGACACTAAGGGACAACGAATGGTGTATTAAAAAATGTACAGTCCCATTTAAAAAAACCACATTCGCGTTTATAACTCCTTAACCCTTTTATTTATAAAAAAATGAACAGCAGCAGGAGGTGCCCCCCTCGAAACCAAGTAACTTTCATTCGAAACATTTTTTTATATCTCGAAAAATAAGCGAGATATATCGAAAAATGTCGATGAATAGCTCGGACACTTCCAGGAATTTGACGTCATTTCTTGGAAAAATTTTTCGATCGACCTCCTATCGTATCATGTTCTCCTAATACAAAGTCGCATTTTTGGACAAAAATTTTACTTCGATCAGGGAATTTCGATACGCACCTTTTTTATTAAATATCTCGCTTATTCTTCTAGATATTAAAAAATGTTTCGAATGAAAGTTGAATGGTTTCGAAAGGGCTATATTCCGGTGCTCTCAATTTTTTTGTGAATCAGCTCATAAAAAAATGATCAAGGTCACCTTTATTTTTTTAAATAGTAACATATACTTTCTCATACGCCAAACTATGCATCATGACATTCTCTATAAAAATGTATAAGGGTGTTTTTGCTAAAAAATCATTAGTTTAGGAGATATTAATTATTTTTTAAACTATAAGTTTTTTGCCATATATGGCTTAATACTTTTTTATAGAGGACACTAAGGGACAACGAATGGTGTATTAAAAAATGTACAGTCCCATTTAAAAAAACCACATTCGCGTTTATAACTCCTTAACCCTTTTATTTATAAAAAAATGAACAGCAGCAGGAGGTGCCCCCCTCGAAACCAAGTAACTTTCATTCGAAACATTTTTTTATATCTCGAAAAATAAGCGAGATATATCGAAAAATGTCGATGAATAGCTCGGACACTTCCAGGAATTTGACGTCATTTCTTGGAAAAATTTTTCGATCGACCTCCTATCGTATCATGTTCTCCTAATACAAAGTCGCATTTTTGGACAAAAATTTTACTTCGATCAGGGAATTTCGATACGCACCTTTTTTATTAAATATCTCGCTTATTCTTCTAGATATTAAAAAATGTTTCGAATGAAAGTTGAATGGTTTCGAAAGGGCTATATTCCGGTGCTCTCAATTTTTTTGTGAATCAGCTCATAAAAAAATGATCAAGGTCACCTTTATTTTTTTAAATAGTAACATATACTTTCTCATACGCCAAACTATGCATCATGACATTCTCTATAAAAATGTATAAGGGTGTTTTTGCTAAAAAATCATTAGTTTAGGAGATATTAATTATTTTTTAAACTATAAGTTTTTTGCCATATATGGCTTAATACTTTTTTATAGAGGACACTAAGGGACAACGAATGGTGTATTAAAAAATGTACAGTCCCATTTAAAAAAACCACATTCGCGTTTATAACTCCTTAACCCTTTTATTTATAAAAAAATGAACAGCAGCAGGAGGTGCCCCCCTCGAAACCAAGTAACTTTCATTCGAAACATTTTTTTATATCTCGAAAAATAAGCGAGATATATCGAAAAATGTCGATGAATAGCTCGGACACTTCCAGGAATTTGACGTCATTTCTTGGAAAAATTTTTCGATCGACCTCCTATCGTATCATGTTCTCCTAATACAAAGTCGCATTTTTGGACAAAAATTTTACTTCGATCAGGGAATTTCGATACGCACCTTTTTTATTAAATATCTCGCTTATTCTTCTAGATATTAAAAAATGTTTCGAATGAAAGTTGAATGGTTTCGAAAGGGCTATATTCCGGTGCTCTCAATTTTTTTGTGAATCAGCTCATAAAAAAATGATCAAGGTCACCTTTATTTTTTTAAATAGTAACATATACTTTCTCATACGCCAAACTATGCATCATGACATTCTCTATAAAAATGTATAAGGGTGTTTTTGCTAAAAAATCATTAGTTTAGGAGATATTAATTATTTTTTAAACTATAAGTTTTTTGCCATATATGGCTTAATACTTTTTTATAGAGGACACTAAGGGACAACGAATGGTGTATTAAAAAATGTACAGTCCCATTTAAAAAAACCACATTCGCGTTTATAACTCCTTAACCCTTTTATTTATAAAAAAATGAACAGCAGCAGGAGGTGCCCCCCTCGAAACCAAGTAACTTTCATCGAAACCAAGTAACTTTCATTCGAAACATTTTTTTATATCTCGAAAAATAAGCGAGATATATCGAAAAATGTCGATGAATAGCTCGGACACTTCCAGGAATTTGACGTCATTTCTTGGAAAAATTTTTCGATCGACCTCCTATCGTATCATGTTCTCCTAATACAAAGTCGCATTTTTGGACAAAAATTTTACTTCGATCAGGGAATTTCGATACGCACCTTTTTTATTAAATATCTCGCTTATTCTTCTAGATATTAAAAAATGTTTCGAATGAAAGTTGAATGGTTTCGAAAGGGCTATATTCCGGTGCTCTCAATTTTTTTGTGAATCAGCTCATAAAAAAATGATCAAGGTCACCTTTATTTTTTTAAATAGTAACATATACTTTCTCATACGCCAAACTATGCATCATGACATTCTCTATAAAAATGTATAAGGGTGTTTTTGCTAAAAAATCATTAGTTTAGGAGATATTAATTATTTTTTAAACTATAAGTTTTTTGCCATATATGGCTTAATACTTTTTTATAGAGGACACTAAGGGACAACGAATGGTGTATTAAAAAATGTACAGTCCCATTTAAAAAAACCACATTCGCGTTTATAACTCCTTAACCCTTTTATTTATAAAAAAATGAACAGCAGCAG
Organism: Apis florea; assembly: GCF_048593485.1. NCBI lineage: Eukaryota > Metazoa > Arthropoda > Insecta > Hymenoptera > Apidae > Apis > Apis florea. The sequence continues at coordinate 406,525 of NW_028256824.1, read as the reverse complement.
GAGGTGCCCCCCTCGAAACCAAGTAACTTTCATTCGAAACATTTTTTTATATCTCGAAAAATAAGCGAGATATATCGAAAAATGTCGATGAATAGCTCGGACACTTCCAGGAATTTGACGTCATTTCTTGGAAAAATTTTTCGATCGACCTCCTATCGTATCATGTTCTCCTAATACAAAGTCGCATTTTTGGACAAAAATTTTACTTCGATCAGGGAATTTCGATACGCACCTTTTTTATTAAATATCTCGCTTATTCTTCTAGATATTAAAAAATGTTTCGAATGAAAGTTGAATGGTTTCGAAAGGGCTATATTCCGGTGCTCTCAATTTTTTTGTGAATCAGCTCATAAAAAAATGATCAAGGTCACCTTTATTTTTTTAAATAGTAACATATACTTTCTCATACGCCAAACTATGCATCATGACATTCTCTATAAAAATGTATAAGGGTGTTTTTGCTAAAAAATCATTAGTTTAGGAGATATTAATTATTTTTTAAACTATAAGTTTTTTGCCATATATGGCTTAATACTTTTTTATAGAGGACACTAAGGGACAACGAATGGTGTATTAAAAAATGTACAGTCCCATTTAAAAAAACCACATTCGCGTTTATAACTCCTTAACCCTTTTATTTATAAAAAAATGAACAGCAGCAGGAGGTGCCCCCCTCGAAACCAAGTAACTTTTATTCGAAACATTTTTTTATATCTCGAAAAATAAGCGAGATATATCGAAAAATGTCGATGAATAGCTCGGACACTTCCAGGAATTTGACGTCATTTCCAAGAATTTTAGAGATACACAGAACCAGGCCCCAGTTCCAAGAACTTTAAAGATTCCGAGAATTCGACGTCATTTCCAAGAATTTCAGAGATTCCGAGAAATCGACGTCATTTCTTGGAAAAATTTTTCGATCGACCTCCTATCGTATCATGTTCTCCTAATACAAAGTCGCATTTTTGGACAAAAATTTTACTTCGATCAGGGAATTTCGATACGCACCTTTTTTATTAAATATCTCGCTTATTCTTCTAGATATTAAAAAATGTTTCGAATGAAAGTTGAATGGTTTCGAAAGGGCTATATTCCGGTGCTCTCAATTTTTTTGTGAATCAGCTCATAAAAAAATGATCAAGGTCACCTTTATTTTTTTAAATAGTAACATATACTTTCTCATACGCCAAACTATGCATCATGACATTCTCTATAAAAATGTATAAGGGTGTTTTTGCTAAAAAATCATTAGTTTAGGAGATATTAATTATTTTTTAAACTATAAGTTTTTTGCCATATATGGCTTAATACTTTTTTATAGAGGACACTAAGGGACAACGAATGGTGTATTAAAAAATGTACAGTCCCATTTAAAAAAACCACATTCGCGTTTATAACTCCTTAACCCTTTTATTTATAAAAAAATGAACAGCAGCAGGAGGTGCCCCCCTCGAAACCAAGTAACTTTCATTCGAAACATTTTTTTATATCTCGAAAAATAAGCGAGATATATCGAAAAATGTCGATGAATAGCTCGGACACTTCCAGGAATTTGACGTCATTTCTTGGAAAAATTTTTCGATCGACCTCCTATCGTATCATGTTCTCCTAATACAAAGTCGCATTTTTGGACAAAAATTTTACTTCGATCAGGGAATTTCGATACGCACCTTTTTTATTAAATATCTCGCTTATTCTTCTAGATATTAAAAAATGTTTCGAATGAAAGTTGAATGGTTTCGAAAGGGCTATATTCCGGTGCTCTCAATTTTTTTGTGAATCAGCTCATAAAAAAATGATCAAGGTCACCTTTATTTTTTTAAATAGTAACATATACTTTCTCATACGCCAAACTATGCATCATGACATTCTCTATAAAAATGTATAAGGGTGTTTTTGCTAAAAAATCATTAGTTTAGGAGATATTAATTATTTTTTAAACTATAAGTTTTTTGCCATATATGGCTTAATACTTTTTTATAGAGGACACTAAGGGACAACGAATGGTGTATTAAAAAATGTACAGTCCCATTTAAAAAAACCACATTCGCGTTTATAACTCCTTAACCCTTTTATTTATAAAAAAATGAACAGCAGCAGGAGGTGCCCCCCTCGAAACCAAGTAACTTTCATTCGAAACATTTTTTTATATCTCGAAAAATAAGCGAGATATATCGAAAAATGTCGATGAATAGCTCGGACACTTCCAGGAATTTGACGTCATTTCTTGGAAAAATTTTTCGATCGACCTCCTATCGTATCATGTTCTCCTAATACAAAGTCGCATTTTTGGACAAAAATTTTACTTCGATCAGGGAATTTCGATACGCACCTTTTTTATTAAATATCTCGCTTATTCTTCTAGATATTAAAAAATGTTTCGAATGAAAGTTGAATGGTTTCGAAAGGGCTATATTCCGGTGCTCTCAATTTTTTTGTGAATCAGCTCATAAAAAAATGATCAAGGTCACCTTTATTTTTTTAAATAGTAACATATACTTTCTCATACGCCAAACTATGCATCATGACATTCTCTATAAAAATGTATAAGGGTGTTTTTGCTAAAAAATCATTAGTTTAGGAGATATTAATTATTTTTTAAACTATAAGTTTTTTGCCATATATGGCTTAATACTTTTTTATAGAGGACACTAAGGGACAACGAATGGTGTATTAAAAAATGTACAGTCCCATTTAAAAAAACCACATTCGCGTTTATAACTCCTTAACCCTTTTATTTATAAAAAAATGAACAGCAGCAGGAGGTGCCCCCCTCGAAACCAAGTAACTTTCATTCGAAACATTTTTTTATATCTCGAAAAATAAGCGAGATATATCGAAAAATGTCGATGAATAGCTCGGACACTTCCAGGAATTTGACGTCATTTCTTGGAAAAATTTTTCGATCGACCTCCTATCGTATCATGTTCTCCTAATACAAAGTCGCATTTTTGGACAAAAATTTTACTTCGATCAGGGAATTTCGATACGCACCTTTTTTATTAAATATCTCGCTTATTCTTCTAGATATTAAAAAATGTTTCGAATGAAAGTTGAATGGTTTCGAAAGGGCTATATTCCGGTGCTCTCAATTTTTTTGTGAATCAGCTCATAAAAAAATGATCAAGGTCACCTTTATTTTTTTAAATAGTAACATATACTTTCTCATACGCCAAACTATGCATCATGACATTCTCTATAAAAATGTATAAGGGTGTTTTTGCTAAAAAATCATTAGTTTAGGAGATATTAATTATTTTTTAAACTATAAGTTTTTTGCCATATATGGCTTAATACTTTTTTATAGAGGACACTAAGGGACAACGAATGGTGTATTAAAAAATGTACAGTCCCATTTAAAAAAACCACATTCGCGTTTATAACTCCTTAACCCTTTTATTTATAAAAAAATGAACAGCAGCAGGAGGTGCCCCCCTCGAAACCAAGTAACTTTTATTCGAAACATTTTTTTATATCTCGAAAAATAAGCGAGATATATCGAAAAATGTCGATGAATAGCTCGGACACTTCCAGGAATTTGACGTCATTTCTTGGAAAAATTTTTCGATCGACCTCCTATCGTATCATGTTCTCCTAATACAAAGTCGCATTTTTGGACAAAAATTTTACTTCGATCAGGGAATTTCGATACGCACCTTTTTTATTAAATATCTCGCTTATTCTTCTAGATATTAAAAAATGTTTCGAATGAAAGTTGAATGGTTTCGAAAGGGCTATATTCCGGTGCTCTCAATTTTTTTGTGAATCAGCTCATAAAAAAATGATCAAGGTCACCTTTATTTTTTTAAATAGTAACATATACTTTCTCATACGCCAAACTATGCATCATGACATTCTCTATAAAAATGTATAAGGGTGTTTTTGCTAAAAAATCATTAGTTTAGGAGATATTAATTATTTTTTAAACTATAAGTTTTTTGCCATATATGGCTTAATACTTTTTTATAGAGGACACTAAGGGACAACGAATGGTGTATTAAAAAATGTACAGTCCCATTTAAAAAAACCACATTCGCGTTTATAACTCCTTAACCCTTTTATTTATAAAAAAATGAACAGCAGCAGGAGGTGCCCCCCTCGAAACCAAGTAACTTTTATTCGAAACATTTTTTTATATCTCGAAAAATAAGCGAGATATATCGAAAAATGTCGATGAATAGCTCGGACACTTCCAGGAATTTGACGTCATTTCCAAGAATTTTAGAGATACACAGAACCAGGCCCCAGTTCCAAGAACTTTAAAGATTCCGAGAATTCGACGTCATTTCCAAGAATTTCAGAGATTCCGAGAAATCGACGTCATTTCTTGGAAAAATTTTTCGATCGACCTCCTATCGTATCATGTTCTCCTAATACAAAGTCGCATTTTTGGACAAAAATTTTACTTCGATCAGGGAATTTCGATACGCACCTTTTTTATTAAATATCTCGCTTATTCTTCTAGATATTAAAAAATGTTTCGAATGAAAGTTGAATGGTTTCGAAAGGGCTATATTCCGGTGCTCTCAATTTTTTTGTGAATCAGCTCATAAAAAAATGATCAAGGTCACCTTTATTTTTTTAAATAGTAACATATACTTTCTCATACGCCAAACTATGCATCATGACATTCTCTATAAAAATGTATAAGGGTGTTTTTGCTAAAAAATCATTAGTTTAGGAGATATTAATTATTTTTTAAACTATAAGTTTTTTGCCATATATGGCTTAATACTTTTTTATAGAGGACACTAAGGGACAACGAATGGTGTATTAAAAAATGTACAGTCCCATTTAAAAAAACCACATTCGCGTTTATAACTCCTTAACCCTTTTATTTATAAAAAAATGAACAGCAGCAGGAGGTGCCCCCCTCGAAACCAAGTAACTTTTATTCGAAACATTTTTTTATATCTCGAAAAATAAGCGAGATATATCGAAAAATGTCGATGAATAGCTCGGACACTTCCAGGAATTTGACGTCATTTCTTGGAAAAATTTTTCGATCGACCTCCTATCGTATCATGTTCTCCTAATACAAAGTCGCATTTTTGGACAAAAATTTTACTTCGATCAGGGAATTTCGATACGCACCTTTTTTATTAAATATCTCGCTTATTCTTCTAGATATTAAAAAATGTTTCGAATGAAAGTTGAATGGTTTCGAAAAGGCTATATTCCGGTGCTCTCAATTTTTTTGTGAATCAGCTCATAAAAAAATGATCAAGGTCACCTTTATTTTTTTAAATAGTAACATATACTTTCTCATACGCCAAACTATGCATCATGACATTCTCTATAAAAATGTATAAGGGTGTTTTTGCTAAAAAATCATTAGTTTAGGAGATATTAATTATTTTTTAAACTATAAGTTTTTTGCCATATATGGCTTAATACTTTTTTATAGAGGACACTAAGGGACAACGAATAGTGTATTAAAAAATGTACAGTCCCATTTAAAAAAACCACATTCGCGTTTATAACTCCTTAACCCTTTTATTTATAAAAAAATGAACAGCAGCAGGAGGTGCCCCCCTCGAAACCAAGTAACTTTTATTCGAAACATTTTTTTATATCTCGAAAAATAAGCGAGATATATCGAAAAATGTCGATGAATAGCTCGGACACTTCCAAGAATTTGACGTCATTTCCAAGAATTTTAGAGATACACAGAACCAGGCCCCAGTTCCAAGAACTTTAAAGATTCCGAGAATTCGACGTCATTTCCAAGAATTTCAGAGATTCCGAGAAATCGACGTCATTTCTTGGAAAAATTTTTCGATCGACCTCCTATCCTATCATGTTCTCCTAATACAAAATCGCATTTTTGGACAAATATTTTACTTCGATCAAGGAATTTCCATACCAATCTTTTTTATTAAATATCTCGCTTATACTTCAAGATATTAAAAAATGTTTCTAATGAAAGTTGAATGGTTTCGAAAGGGCTATATTCCGGTGCCCTCAATTTTTTCGAGGATCGGCTCATAAAAAAATTATCAAGGTCACACTTATTTTTTTAAATAGCACCATATACTTTTTCATACCCCGATCGATGCTTCCTGGCATTCTCTATGAAAATGAATAGGGGCATTTTTACGAAAAAACCATTAGTTTAGGAGATATTAATTATTTTTTAAACTATAAGTTTTTTGCCATATATGGCTTAATACTTTTTTATAGAGGACACTAAGGGACAACGAATGGTGTATAAAAAAATGTACAGTCCCATTTAAAAAAACCACATTCGCGTTTATAACTCCTTAACCCTTTTGTTTATAAAAAAATGAACAGCAGCTGGAGGTGCCCCCCTCGAAACCAAGTAACTTTTATTCGAAACATTTTTTTATATCTCGAAAAATAAGCGAGATATATCGAAAAATGTCGATGAATAGCTCGGACACTTCCAAGAATTTGACGTCATTTCCAAGAATTTTAGAGATACACAGAACCAGGCCCCAGTTCCAAGAACTTTAAAGATTCCGAGAATTCGACGTCATTTCCAAGAATTTCAGAGATTCCGAGAAATCGACGTCATTTCTTGGAAAAATTTTTCGATCGACCTCCTATCCTATCATGTTCTCCTAATACAAAATCGCATTTTTGGACAAATATTTTACTTCGATCAAGGAATTTCCATACCAATCTTTTTTATTAAATATCTCGCTTATACTTCAAGATATTAAAAAATGTTACGAATGAAAGTTGAATGGTTTCGAAAGGGCTATATTCCGGTGCCCTCAATTTTTTCGAGGATCGGCTCATAAAAAAATTATCAAGGTCACCCTTATTTTTTTAAATAGCACCATATACTTTTTCATACACCGATCGATGCTTCCTGGCATTCTCTATAAAAATGAGGAGGGGCATTTTTACGAAAAAACCATTAGTTTAGGAGATATTTATTATTTTTTAAACTTTAAGTTTTTTTTAGAACTTGTTTATTTAACAGTTTCTCAGAGATGGTGTCATATATCAAAGAGAATTGTTTCGCCATCTCTTCGAGAAACAGTGAACCTTCTATTTAGAATTTTCTATGAAATGGCGCCACAAACGAAAGATTTTTTATGTGTGGTTATAAGCAATCGCGTAATCTGTGCAAAAATTGTTGAACTTTCTTTTTAATATATTCCACGAGGTGGCTCCTCTAATCAAAAATTATAAAAACTTTACTCTTGATAAATTTTTTCGCAACTTATAACAAGTTTGAGTCTTTGTCGAAGAGATGGCGCTAGTTGTTAAATATAATAGAATATAAAATAAATATAATAATACATGAAGATAAAAAAAAAAGAATAATTTAAATTTGTACATCATATATATATTTTATACATATTTTTGTATGTTATATATATATACTATATATTTTTATATTTCTATATATCATGTACATTTTATACTTATTGTTGTATTCTTATATACACATTTATACATATATTATATACCTGCACGTGTAAATTTCCTAAGCCATTGATCCTCTACTTTTCATGATAATAATTCAATAAACTCATTCATTTACGGCAGATACATATGACAGATTCGACTTTCTTTTAATATTTTTTTTTTTTTTTTTTTATTTCTTAATACAACGATACTTATTCTTCTTGGCTAGCTACCAGAAGTTCGACACTTTATGCTTCCCTACTCTATGTTTTCCTATTAATACATACATATAAAAACTAATAGCTGCGGGAGGGAGTGGAAACAAAGGGGTAGCGGAGGAGAGAGACAGGGAAGCATTGTTAGCCAAAAGACTGGGTAACAGAGTTAATGTCGCATTACGGCATGAACTGTATAAGGACGTGGGTTGTTTTAAACGGGAGAAAAAATAGTGGAGGAGGAATTCGTGAAAATGACGGAAACCACAGAGGAAGCCAGAGTAAGCAAAATGATAAACCTTGAATAATCTCAAATAGGACTTTTGATCAAAATTAATAATCTCTTAAAAAAAATCAGAAAAGATTAAAGGAATAAGTGATTAATACGATAACGAGTGGTTGCTAAGGAGATGGTAAATAAGGAGGATACCATTTTGCACGAACAAATTTACCAAAAGCTGTTCAGGATTTACTATCCTTAGATCTTGATTAGATAACGAGCATGATACTCGACATTTTCTCCAAGTTTTCACCGGTTACTTCACGCGAGATTCATTTTAAACTTGAAGACTCGTGTGATTTTGACTTTATCGCATCGGCCGATCGATTCTCCGCGTTCTTGCACGTAAGGAATGGTGCACTCTCATATGCAAATGCCGGGCAAGCTCGTGTCGTTGTTCGAACAGCGGATGTAACAAATATTCTTAATGTACCTATAAATGTTATTCGAATATCGACACGATGATAGCGATACAGCTTTCTCGAGCTTCGTGTTAAAAGGATATTCGCGTGCTCGTTGACTAATACGATACGAATCATATTTTAATACCGGTTTAATCGATGTTATGCTTGAATAACCATCAATAAGTTTTATTTTTCTATAAGGATATGAATCATTCGATATTTACGTAATCGATGATGTGGTACATGCATTTTTCGTAATTCGTAATATTTAGATCCGAAAGAAAAATGAAATTATTGACAAATGACAGTGATATAGTGAAAGATATTATGTATTCGTGATACACAATGACTGATGTGAAATTTTTATTGATGTTTTAGAATGATGGATAATTCAATATGATCTAGTAGAACAATTGAAAATAATTTTTTAATTTACAGAACGATTTTGTTTGACAAATACATTTTGACAAATATATTTATGGATATTTATCATAATTTAATAATAATGAATATATCTGTGTCTCGATTTTTCATTATGATAAATGATACGAATATGATGTGACATATTTAAGAGCTGTATATAAAAACTGAACTTGATCAATTCCATTAAGATAGATATATATTATTATTACATGTTATTTAAAAGTTGATGTTATGGGATCTAGTTCAATTATATAAAATAATATTATCTAATGATTCAATTATAAAATAAAATCGTGTGCATTATAAACAGATGTTCACTAAATCAACATTTTACATATATTATTAATTTAATTATTATTTTTTTACAGATCCATACAAAAAATTTAAGTGAATTTTTTTATTAATCAAATTTCACACATCTATATATATATCTACGTAAATATTTTAAATAAATACAATCTAAAAAGCAAAAGAATAATTAACTTTAAGTAAAGGCAATATTCAGAAATATCAATTATGTATCAAACAAGATTATATATAAAAAGAAATAAATTTTAAATTAGAATATGTCATTTTTAATAAGATTTTATTCTTAATATTATGTTAATAATACTATAAAAATGATATACTTAAAAATGATAATCTTACAATCTTTGTAGAAAATATTTTGAGATGTATTATTATTCTCAATTCAGCGTTGAATACCAACTTTCGAATCACTCACAATATTATTAGAATAATCAACACTTCCAGTCACGATATTTTTCTATCGTATAGCATAAATAACACATTGCAAAATTAACTTAATTTCGAAAAAGAATCACACAATCTCGATAATTTCATTGTATAATCATTCTGTCAATATTCCATCACGATACACCATTATATAACTTGTGAGAACTGATATTGGAGCTTAATGCTGCAACGACGAAAGAAGAATACACACGTTGTGGTATCAGTATCGACTACACTGGTAGCGCGGAAATTCCCACACGACACGAACGACGTATAGAAAAGCGGTACCAGACACGAATTCGTGGCACTGGAATTCGCTTACTGCTTACAAATCATTTCGATTCGACGTTCCAATCATTGGTAAAACTCGTCGTTGTGTTATCAGTTCGTTTATCGAGAAATTATATCTCTCTCTCTCTCGGTTCAATTCGTTCAATCATGTTCGTGCAAGCTCCTGCTTTGATGGTTCAACAAAGATCTGAGAATTCTGAAGAAGATAGCGAGGAAGAAGGAACCGGTGATGTTCTCCAGGTTGATCGTTCTTTTGTTTTTTAGATTGATATTTCTTTCGTTTTTTTATTATTCGAAGCAGAAAGGCAAGTGAAATTCGTGTTATTTTAAAATGGAATGACGGGATGATGAAATGTAATAAGTATTATTACAATGTGGTAATAAAAAGAATAATACTAAAAACATGATAATAATTAAAACTTGTTATTGCATAATTTTAATAAACTGGAAAAATTCTTAATATATTCTTAATATCTGACCAATGATGACAAAACCACTGAATTTATTATTACAGCAATAATTCAATATTATTTCCTTCATAGAAACGTCGGGAAGAATGCGAAAGAAAGGCAAGACGTGGGGAGATGGATCCCCGATTAGAATTCGCTTTCCAACTTTTGATGGATGCTACACAGTTATCACGTCACGAAGTCATGGATCACGTTTTCGAGGGAGATATGCTCGACGAAATCAATCAATTGTTCTTGCCACATATGAGATCCACCCTTCTCTGGTATTATCAAGAAGTGGAGGAACCTGAAACGTTGCGTCCTACAGAAACGGTTCAAATTTCAATCGTTATATTTTTTTGAATGAAAATAATAAACTTACTAAATAATAAAATTTACTAATCGAGTAAAATTTCAATGTCTAGGTACAAAGTAAAGCTTCGAGTTCTAGACCAAGTCCAAATACACCTGTACCAAAAGCGAAAGAACAAAAAGAAGTGAAGGAACCAGGAAAAAAAAAATTATTCCTTACCGATGGGTGGCAAGTTCCTTGTACTGGAATATGCATTTATATGTTCAGGTAGTTTTTATTTAAGTATTTAAACGGCTGAAGATTTAATTGGAAATTATTTGCTGCGTGAAAAAAATATTTCAAACAAACGTTCAAATCACTTCGAATTTTTTAATTATTCTATAGCTGAACATACATAGAATATATAAAAGTCATGGTAAAAAATATTAATTCAAAATATATTTTAACAATTAAATTTAAAGTATGAAGGAGAAACAGAATGAAACTTGGAATTTCTTTTAGATTAAACGTCTCGAAACAATTGCCCGAGGAAGGTTTCCAGAAAGATCTTTATACTGGTGTAATAGACACCAAGAAAGTGGAAATAATAACAGCAATACAAAGAGTAGTGGAACATGTCTTTATGGATGCACTTGCACATCCTGGTTCTGAGAAAGAGGACGATTGTCCAATGATTAAAAATCTTTTATTGCCAGGTTTAAGATCTTTCTGCAGCGCTCTGAAAGGTAATAATAGAATTATAGATAATTGACGTAAATGATATTTTAAAAATTCTTATAGTATGCGAACAGGTGGCTCGGGAGGGACGTATATTCGACGATAGCGAAGCTTTAATGGGGGAAGTACATAATTTCGAAGAAGCAAAAGCGTTTATGGCAAAAGATAACGCTGTAAATATTGTAGAAGAAAGAGTAAAATCGTGGATTAAATTATTGAAAAATTTCATGGTGGAAAGTAAACAGGTGAAACGAGAAAATGACAACTCTGGTCCACAACAAGAGTTGGAATACTGGAAAAGAAGGGGTGCTCAATTTAGTCAATTAGTCAATAAACTTCAGGTTTTATCTTTGTACTCTTATGTTATTTTATCAATTTTTATTAATAATTAAATTGTAATTCCTTCTATTAATATTTAGGACCATGAAATACGAATGTCTCTTCTATGTTTGCAAGTTGCACGCTCAAACTTAATAAAAGATTGGGTTGACGTTGAGGACGAAGTCACTTACTGCTACAACGAAGCTAAAGATAATGCAAAATTTATACAGGCATTAGAAAAATGTTGTCATTGTTTGTACTTGGACGATCCAGTAAGATAATTATAGCACTAATTGTTCAAAAAAAAAATAATTATAACTGAGTCTTTGAACATATATTATATCTTTAACCATATATTAATCACATAAAAAAGAATTATAATTATTTACTGATTAGTGTGAAAGAAAATTATTTATATTAAATAAAACTAATCACATAATATATTCTTCAGGTAAAAATGAGAGATTCCCTCGTCTCGTTGTTACAAACAGTCCGCTTAATATACAGCGTTTCGAGATATTATAACACTTCAGAACGAACTAGTTCATTAATGATAAAAATTACAAATCAAATGATTATAGCTTGTCGAGATTATGTCACAAATAGAGGACGTGAAACTGTTTGGAGTCAAGATCGAGCAGTTGCACGATCAAAATTGAAGCACTGTTTGAGATTAAACAAGTACGTTATAATTCGCTTATGAAAAATGATAAATTATTTTAATTCTTATTAAAAAAAAATTATTGGAAACTTTATTATTATTTGCAATTCTCTTCACGAATATATATGATTATTTAAAATTATAATTGATTATCTTTTAATACTTTGTTTTAATCTGAAATCTATATCTTTTTTTAAATATAGAAATTAATATTATCATTTTTTTCAGAGCTTACAGAGAAACTTACAGATTAGTTCGATGTTCTCCAGCAATAACCGAACAAGAATTCTCATTCTCAGAGACTCACGTGTTTGGAAGATTCGATTCCTTTTGCGACAGGATAAGAAAAATTTTAACCATGTTCGAATTGATACAAGATTATAAAAGCCTTTTCGAAAGAAGAATGGAGGGCCTTTTATTAGGAGAAGGTACGTAATTTTTCATTCATAAATACTTTTCTTCTTCTTTCATCCTTTTAAATTATCTTTCGTATTTCAATAGCATTAGACGATGCAATAAGAACTTTCGAAGAAACTGAAAAGGTTGCTACCACCAAAGATTACGATTATCTTGATCCAAGAAATACTGAATTTGATACGGACTACAATGACTTCATGACAAAAACTGATACCCTGAAACAGAACATCGGTAATATAATTGAAAAAAATTATGCAGATGTTTGGGAAACTCTTCAGGGTATACGATTTTTAACTCGATTCGAAAAAGTAAAGTGGCGCATTATAGTTGATTAATAATGCACGAGTAATTGTACATACAATATTTAAAATGGCACATTTTTTAATTTTTGAATTGTTGAATTCCTCAATTGTTAAATTTTTCTCAATAATGTGAATTCTTGAATTCTCTGAGATTTTCCTATTTTGAAATTTTAGAATTTTAGAATTTTGAGATTATTGACAAGCTTTTAAATATTTTATTTTTCTTTTCAATTTATAAATCTCAATTTTAATTTTTAAATCCTCAAATTGTTAAACGTATATAATTTTTCTTTATTTAATATTTTTAAGGTCAGTGAAAAAGTACCTTTGACGAAGTTAGATGAAAAATACAATATAGTAGTGAAATATTGCGATAGAGAAGTGGACAGAATATTGAAATTATTCAAAAGACAAAGAGATGATCCACCGTTACCAAGGCATATGCCAGCCATTGCTGGAAGATTAACTTGGGCAAATTCGTTAAAGTAAATAAAAAAAAAAAATTATTTAAATGAAATTTATTCTTCGTATATTATTTTTTCAAAATATTCTTTATTTAGAATACACTTGGATGAGCTAGCTACATCAGTTTCTAATCACCCAGTATTGAAGACACTTCCACTCAGTATGGAATTAGAAAAAAGATATAATTATGCCATCAGTATATTGAATCAATACAAGTCAGATATATCTGAAGTTTGGACTCATCAAAATTCCTGGGTCATCGAGGATTGTCTAAAACAGTAAATTTATTATTATCAATCTGTATTAAATTTAAAAGAAAACTTTATTTTATTTTAATCACCCAGATCTCTGCTGATGATAGACGAAAAATCCGGAAAAATCAAAGTTAATTTAGAAGAAAGGATCTCTCTTTTGATTCGAGAAGCTGATTGCTTAGCTAAATTGAATCTCCAAATTCCTATCGTCGCATTAACGATTTTAGCAAAAAAAAACTACTTCACGTTGATCACAAATTCTCTTCAATCGATGATCAAAGAGTTGGTTTTCACATCAAGACGCGTGAAATTGGAAGTGAGGCCATTGCTATTACCGCATTTGGTGCGAGTTGTATCATTGCTGGAACCTGGTTTGACTTCTTTAAATTGGACCAATCCAAAATGGAAGGAGTTTTATGAGAATACCAAAGAGCAGATTAAGGAATTTGATATACTCATTACAAGAGTTCACGATGTATATGATAATAGGTATCAATTTTTATTTTATCGTATATATTCAATTCAAAATTAAAGAATATATATTTTTCAAAAATTTTTATTAATTATTTTATTCGATTATCAGAATTTTCTGATCGATAAATTCTTATGAAATTGAATAAAGAAAATTTCCTTCGTTCCTTTCAAGAATTTTACAGGTGCTAACAGCTATGCAAAAGATTACTTTACATTCTATACCTGATCAACCATGGACGATAGAGGAATTCGTAGAGAAAACCGAAGAAATATGCAGACACGCAGCGGTAGATTTGTATCGTAAGAGTATGATGGTGGAAGAGGCGGTAGAGGAAGTGCTGGATCTTGTTAAGAATGCCACAGAAAATTTCAAAGACGCCGCTAATTCCAGTCAATTCGAGTTTTTTAATATCGAAGGTGAATACTGTGAATAGTTTCCTGAATTACTTAACGATAATCTACGATTCTTTTTCTTTTTTAATTAAAATATGATAAACCTCATTTTCCATATTTTTCGAATCGTTAATTTTCAATGGAATGAGCTTACAGAAAATGAAGAGGTGGTCGATCAAACTGTCCAACAAGATTGGTCTTTAGTTTGGAATTTATTTGACAATCCTCATCAATTATTAGCTACACCTGGTAGCTTGCCAAAGGGAATGCAAGACATGGTCCGAAATGCCGTATCCGAAATGAGAAGATATTACTCCAGAAAAGTCGTAGACGTTCTGATAAAAGTCATCAGAGGTTCATTAGACGCCATTAGAAAACGATTCATTCGAGAAATCGATCCAGGTGTTTTCCTATTCGATAAAATATAAAAATATCTTCAAATTTAGCGAACGATCGTATAAATAAATAAAATATCTTTCAAACAGACGAGATACCGAGTCCAATATTTCTACTTCATGCAACGTTAATGATACCAGTGGTGACCGTGAAACCTAGCTTAGACGATGTACAGGAAGTTTTAACTTTAATTGGCAAAATCATCGCTGGCGTCGCGAAAGGTGTATCGCAATGGAATTCTAGAGTTAACAAGGTAAGGTTTCTTGAAAATTTTTATCTCTTTGCTATCGGGGATGAGATATCGAAACAATATCTTTCATGAAAGTCTTCATGGGCGATTCAATTTTTATTAAACGATTCAATTCGACTTTTATTCAAATGATTGGATGAAATATCCAGAGTAATTAAAATTCTAATTAAAATATCTATTGATAAAAGAATTATTCTAGTAGCGTCTCGACATTGCTTGCTATAAATTAAATCATCTAACTCGTTATTTTGTTATTGACAATATTTTTTGATAATTCAGAGTACGTGGAATCAAATTTATTCAAGGAAAAATTTCGCAGACATCGTGATGCGTGCTCAAATGCAAGCGGCGAAGAAGAAGCAAGAGCAAGAAGATCCAAGAGCAAGAAGGAGAAGATTATTTAAAATCATTTCTGAAGAAAGACCGATTTTTCCTGTCCAAAAGCAGAATTTTCACGCGATGGTAATGGATAATAAAGAAGTGATGAAACTATTGTCAATATTAAACACTTGTATGCAAGAATTCAAGCCGGTAATAAATGAACTTAAATAAAGGATAATGAATAAAATTTCATTACGAATTATCTTCGTTTCAATGTAAATCCATAGGATCTTGCCGAATTTATCGATAGATGGAAACCGTATAAATTTTTATGGAAAAATGAGAAAAGTATGCGAGAATTGTTACAAATTTCTTTGCCTGAGTTTGAAGCTACACTTCGAAAACACAGTGAACTCGAAGATCTCTTAGCCACCGAGCCTGATATGATCATTTTTGGAAGATCAATTGCTGTCTCCACGGAAAAACTGAAATATGGCCTTTACACGGAAATTAAAGGTAAAGTAAAATTAATTTCAAAATCTAAATCACATTGAATTAATAAATAACAATAAAAAAACGATATGCATATAAACGATACAATAATAAAAAAACATTTTTTTCTACGTCACCAAAAATTCCAAAAAAGATTCTCAATTACTTATAAACATCTTAAAAATATTTTTCTAAAAAAAAAAAAAAAAAAAAACAAAAATGTCCACAGCGTGTACCCACAAAATTGGCCAAGCCATGAAAAAGAAATATCGCCGAGAAATGGAATACGTATATGCGTTAATGAACGAAATGGATCGCAAATTAGATCGTCAGATACGCGATCTGGACGATATACGTCTTATCATGGACACATTAAAGAAGATTCGTGAGCAAGAGGTCGACATGGAACTAAAAATCGATCCGATCGAGGAAGCCTTCAATATAGTCACGAGATACGAAGTGCCAGTTGATCAAGAATGTCTCGAGCAGGTGGACAATTTGAGATACACATGGCAACAATTGCTCGCAAGGGCACAAGAAATTCACGTATTGTTGTTGAAATTGCAACCACAATTCGAGGAAGATCTTAGATTGAATCTCGAGAATTTTCGTATCGACAGCAAGATGTATTGCGAGGAATACAGATCCTCTGGACCTATGCAACCTGGTCTCAGCCCAAGAGAAGCGTCGGATAGACAGATTTTGTTTCAAAATAGATTCGATGGAATGTGGAGGAAATTACAGACTTATCAGAGTGGCGAGGAACTGTTCGGTTTGCCCACAACTGATTACCCTGAACTTTCGCAGATAAGAAAAGAGTTAAATTTGCTTCAAAAATTATATAAATTGTACAATGATGTTATTGATAGAGTGAACAGTTACTATGATATTCCATGGAGCGAGGTAAAGCATTCCTCGTAAAATCAGTCTCTATTTTAATTCTAATAAAAATTTCAGTTTTATATAGAAATTTAGAGAGAATGTTTATAACTTTTTATCTAGGTCAATATCGAGGATATAAACAACGAATTAATGGAGTTTCAAAATCGGTGTCGCAAGTTACCGAAAGGTCTGAAAGAATGGCCCGCGTTCTTTGCATTGAAGAAAACCATCGACGATTTTAACGACATGTGTCCTCTTTTGGAATTAATGGCCAACAAAGCTATGAAACCTCGCCACTGGCACAGGATCATAGAAGTGACGGATTATTTGTTCGATCTTGAAAGCGAGGGTTTCTGCTTGAAAAATATTCTGGAGGCGCCGTTGTTGAAATGCAAAGAGGACATCGAGGATATTTGCATCTCTGCTATGAAAGAAAAAGATATCGAGGCCAAATTAAGAACTGTGGTGAACGAATGGTCGTCTCACGAGTTGACGTTTATGACGTTTAACAACAGAGGAGAATTACTATTGAGAGGAGACACAACTGCTGAAACGATCGGCCAACTCGAGGATAGTTTGATGGTGCTTGGTTCGTTGATGTCGAACAGATACAATGCACCGTTCCGTAAGCAGATACAACAATGGCTTACGGATCTGTCGAACACGAATGAAATTTTAGAAAGATGGCTATTAGTACAGAATATGTGGGTTTACCTGGAAGCTGTATTCGTTGGCGGTGATATAGCGAAGCAATTGCCGAAAGAGGCGAAAAGATTTGGTAAGATTGATAAAAGCTGGCAGAAAATCATGCAAAGGGCACATGAGACTCCAGGAGTGGTGCCGTGCTGTGTGGGCGATGATTTGCTTAAACAGCTTCTACCTCATCTGCAAGAACAATTAGAATTATGTCAGAAATCTCTTAGTGGGTAAGTTTTTTATTAATGGAATTTAAATTCTTGTGTAAATACATGTTTTTTATATTGTATACTATGTTTGCTATCATCCAAGAAACACAGAATTGATAAAATATAATATATAAATTTTAATCAATTTAGATATATTCAATATATGTAATGCAATATAAGAAAATATTGTTGCAGATACTTAGAAAAGAAACGTATGATGTTTCCAAGATTTTTCTTCGTATCAGATCCTGCTTTATTGGAGATACTTGGTCAAGCATCTGATTCTCACACAATACAGAATCATCTACTATCTATTTTTGACAATACACGTTACGTAAAGTTTCATGATATCGAATATAACAAAATGATTGCTATTATTTCATCCGAAGGTGAAACAATTTTGGTAAGTACTTTAATAGAGAATCAAATGATTGAAATATTGATTTATCAATGAAAAGTAACATTGATCAATATTTAAAATATAGCTCGAAAAGGCTGTAAGGGCGGAAGGTTCAGTGGAAACATGGCTAATGCAACTTTTACACACATCGCAACAATCCTTGCACTCGATAATCCGACAGAGTTACTTCATGATTAATGATATGAATTTCAATCTTCTTAATTATTTGGATAAAATGCCTGCACAAGTCGGTTTATTAGGAATACAAATGATCTGGACCAGGGATAGTGAAATGGCTTTGGCTCAAGCTCGTGCGGATAAAAAGATCATGGCGGAAACGAATAACAGATTTCTGGATTTATTGAATACATTAATCGATCAAACTACCAGAGATCTTGCAAAAATTGAAAGAACAAAATTCGAAACTTTGATCACTATTCACGTGCACCAACGTGATATTTTTGATATATTAGTAAGCTATAAAAGAATAATTCTTTTATTAATAGCAGATATAAATTGCATTTTATATTATAAATTGCATTTATAATATAGTATTGTAATCATTATTTATTACAATACTATATTTGAAAAATGACAATAAATATTTAAAAAGGTCCAAGCATAATATCAAATTTAAATATATATAAGTAATATAAAAAACTATTAAATTTTTATATCTAATTTTTCATAAAATAATATTTCTATTCGTTTTTCAAAAATAAATATATAATTTATAAAATTTTCCACGTAGTGCCGTTTGAATGTACGATCGATAAACGATTTCGAATGGTTGAAGCAATGCAGATTTTACTTCAAAGAAGATCTCGACAAAACATCGATCTGCATAACAGACGTAAACTTTACATATCAAAATGAATATTTGGGATGCACTGAACGACTCGTGATTACTCCGCTAACAGATAGGTAATTGTATCGAGAAAACTTATTTATTTAATTAACGAATCAATATAAACAAATTGTTCTCAAATTTATGTGCTATCATTTTACAGATGTTACATAACTTTGGCTCAAGCATTATCTATGTCTATGGGTGGCTCGCCTTGCGGCCCAGCTGGAACAGGCAAAACAGAAACTGTCAAAGATATGGGAAAAACTTTGGCCAAATACGTAGTGGTGTTCAATTGTTCGGATCAAATGGATTATAGAGGATTGGGAAGAATATATAAGGGATTGGCACAAAGTGGTTCTTGGGGTTGTTTTGACGAATTCAACAGGATCGAATTGCCGGTGTTGTCTGTTGCTGCTCAACAAGTTGCAGTCGTTTTGGCTGCGAAAAAGGAGAAAAAGAAGCAATTTATTTTTACCGATGGAGATCTGATAGACATGTGCCCTGAACTTGGAATATTTATAACAATGGTAAAAGAAACGATATAAGCATTGATAATATTGCATATATTAATTTTACAACAAAATATGTATCAATGCAATTTATTTGATTCTTATATCAAATATTTGATTTCATTTTTATGCGAATTTTTAGTTCTTTTAAATATGAAGAATTATTAAAATTATTTTACTTTTATTACGATACGTTTCAAAAATAATCTATTGGATATAAAAATGTAAGATTTTAATTAAAATGGATGATTACAGAATCCAGGATATGCTGGCAGGAAAGAACTTCCAGAGAATCTAAAGATACAATTTCGTACCGTTGCCATGATGGTACCTGATAGACAAATCATTATTAGGGTAAAATTAGCCAGTTGTGGTTTCCTTGAGAACATCACACTTGCTCGCAAATTTTACACTTTGTACAAACTCTGTGAAGAACAACTTACAAAACAGGTAATTATTTATCTGTTTATTATAACATATCTGAATAAATTTTATCGAACATGTTATTCGTTCTATTTAGGTACACTACGATTTCGGTCTAAGAAATATATTGTCCGTTCTAAGGACATTAGGAGCGGCAAAAAGGGTGAATTCGAAAGATTCTGAGAGCACTATTGTTATGCGTGTTTTAAGAGATATGAATCTTTCGAAACTCATTGGTAAATATTTATAATATTTGTATATAACAAAATTTAACTTACAAAATTTTTCTAATTTCAGATGAGGACGAACCATTATTCATCTCATTGGTGGCTGATCTCTTTCCAAATCAAGCTCTTGAAAAGACTTCCTATCCAGAATTGGAAGCAGCTATTAATCAGCAAGTAGAAGAAGCTGGATTGATATATCATCCTCCATGGGTGCTAAAATTGATACAATTATATGAGACACAAAGAGTGAGGCATGGAATAATGACCCTAGGTCCAACTGGTGCAGGAAAAACCACTTGTATACACATTTTGATGAAAGCTTTAACGCAATGCGGTAATTTTCATAGGTAATAAAATAATTTATACAAATGATTTTTCTGAAATTCAAAAATTCAATCATTCAAAAATTGTTTTTTCATGAAATAGCATAACTTACTTCGTCTAGAATTACACAATATTTATTTCAGAGAAATGAGAATGAATCCGAAAAGTATAACAGCAGCACAAATGTTTGGACGATTGGACGTGGCAACGAATGATTGGACAGATGGAATATTTTCAGCTTTGTGGCGCAAAACGTTGAAATTGAAAGAAGGAGAACACGTATGGTTGGTTCTCGATGGACCTGTTGATAGTATTTGGATCGAGAATTTAAATTCCGTGTTAGATGACAATAAAACTCTGACTCTTGCAAATGGCGATCGATTATCGATGTCATCTAATTGCAAAATCATCTTCGAGCCTCACAATATCGATAATGCAAGTCCAGCAACGGTATCCCGAAACGGAATGGTGTACATGAGTTCATCAGGACTGGATTGGAATCCTGTAGTCACTGCTTGGTTGAACAATCGAACACCTTTGGAACAAGAAGTGTTGGGTCAATGTTTCGAGAAGTCTTTTGCACAGGTAAAAAGAATTAATTCCTATTTATATATTCTTTCTCGAATATCTCCATTTTAAGAAATTATTTTTATTCAGATTGTTAGAGACGAAACAATTTTTAAAATAGAAAATAATAGATATACAATAATACTTACAATAATACTTACAATAATATATAACATTTTTATAGATTTATTCATGGAGCACTCAAGCATTATTGCTGACCATAGATGTTTTGCAATGCAACATAGTTAGACAAATGTTGTGCCTTCTTGAAGGTTTAATTCCACCAAAAACCATAGAAGAAGAGGAAAACGAAGAGACGGAAGAGGAAAAGAGACAACCGATGACAGCTGAACACCTGAAACATTTTTACGTTTTCGCTTTAGTATGGGGCATAGGAGCATTATTGGAAACATCAGACAGGCAAAAATACGACGTCTATCTCCGACAAAATTTCGAAAGTTTAGATTTGCCAATATCGGAAGAATATCCTGAAGCTAAGCTATTCGATTTCTACGTCACTGAAAAAGGTAAATGGGATACATGGACAAGTATGGTAACCAACTACGTATACTCTGAATATTCAACGTCCGATTATAGCAACATATTGGTTCCTATCCCTGATAACGTCAGAATAACATATCTAATCGATCTAATTGGCCGCCAAGATAAAGCAGTTTTGCTTATAGGCGAGCAAGGATCGGCCAAAACAGTGATGATGAAGTCTTATATGAAAAAAGCGAATCCTGAAACCACGTTGAGTAGATCATTCAATTTCAGCTCGGCTACAAGTCCGTATCAATTTCAGAAAACTATCGAAAGTTACATAGAAAAACGTCTAGGTAACACGTTCGGTCCACCAGGGGGGAAAAAAATGTTGATTTTCATCGATGACATAAATTTACCGCAAATCAACGAGTGGGGTGATCAAGTCACCAATGAAATCGTTCGACAGACGATGGACATGAAAGGATTTTACTCTCTGGAGAAACCTGGAGACTTCACTATCGTTGTAGACATAACATTTCTGGCAGCCATGTGTCAACCAGGTGGTGGAAGAAACGATATTCCGCAAAGATTAAAGAGACAATTCTGCATCTTCAATTGTACGTTACCTAACGAAGCTTCCATTGATCGAATTTTTGGCGTACTCTCAGAGGGTCATTATAACTCTAAAAGAGGATTTTCAATGGAAGTTAAGAATCTCGTGAAAAAGATGGTTCCTATGACGAGAATACTTTGGGAGAGAACCAGAACAACATTATTGCCTACACCGGCAAAGTTTCATTATATATTTAATCTAAGAGATTTGTCAAGAGTTTGGCAAGGTATGCTTGGTACACTATCTACAGTTGTCGACAAGGAAAACGTCCTCATGTTGTTGTGGAAACACGAATGCAATCGCGTATTCAGTGATAGACTCACTTTACAAGCCGATAAGAATTGGTTTAATGAAGAGGTTTTGAAAGTTGTGAATGAAATGTTGGGAGAAGACTATAGTAAAATGCTTGACAAAGATCCTGCATTTGTGGACTTTATGAGGTAAGTGTAATAGTATATAATATTAAGAATCGATATGAAATTTTTTTCCATTTCTTTCACGATCAACTTTAGAGATGCACCAGAACCAACTGGTGAAGAAGGTGAGGATACTGACGTGGAATTGCCGAAAGTATATGAACCGGTTTATGACGAGCAGATTCTCAGGGAGAGATTAGAAATGTTTCTTTCACAATTCAATGAAATGCAAAGAGGGTCTGGGATGGACTTGGTCTTCTTCCCTGATGCCATGCTTCATTTGGTTAAAATATCCAGAGTGATTAGACATCCGAAAGGGAATGTAATGTTAGTGGGCGTTGGAGGATCTGGCAAGCAAAGTCTCACGAAATTATCATCTTTCATCGCCGGTTATAAAACGTTTCAAATC
This sequence comes from Apis florea, assembly GCF_048593485.1. Taxonomy (NCBI): domain Eukaryota; kingdom Metazoa; phylum Arthropoda; class Insecta; order Hymenoptera; family Apidae; genus Apis; species Apis florea. The sequence continues at coordinate 383,558 of NW_028256824.1, read as the reverse complement.
ACTTTAACAAGATCTTATAACGTGGCAAATTTCTTAGAAGATCTAAGATATTTATATCGAACGTGTGGAGCTCAAGGAAAGGGTACCACATTTATATTCACCGATTTGGATATTAAAGAGGAAGGCTTCTTGGAATATTTAAACAATATTCTAAGCTCTGGAATTATCAGCAATTTGTTCACTCGTGACGAACAACAAGAAATCATTTCAGAATTAACACCTATCCTGAGACGTGAAAATCCAAAACGAACGATCAACAACGAGCTTGTAATGGATTTCTTCCTTCAGAGAACTTGCCAAAATCTACACGTTGTACTTTGCTTCTCTCCTGTTGGGGAGAAATTTAGAAATCGTGCTCAACGTTTCCCAGCTCTTATATCCGGATGCACCATTGATTGGTTTCAACCATGGCCTAAAGACGCTCTGATCTTAGTCGCTAAACATTTTCTGCACGATTTTAACATAGTTTGTACCAACGAGGTTAAAGTTGAACTGGTGAACGCCTTAGGTTCTATACAAGACATCGTTTCTATGACATCTACGGAATATTTCCAACGATTTCGTCGCGCTACTCATGTCACGCCAAAATCATACTTGAATTTCATCGGTGGTTACAAGAATATTTACCAGAGCAAGCAATACGAACTCGGGGAAGGAGCTAAGAGAATGGATACCGGTTTAGCGAAATTGGAGGAAGCTTCGATATCGGTGGAAATTTTAAAAAGAGATCTCGATGTGATGGAAAAAGAGCTCGTACAAGCGTCTGAGAAAGCAGAAACGGTCCTCTTGGAAGTGACAGAAAGAGCAATGCAGGCAGAGGCTTTCAAGAATCAGGTGCAAAAGGTGAAGGAGAAAGCTGAACAATTGGTAGCTTGCATAGCAGAGGAGAAAGCATTGGCTGAACAAAAATTGGAGGCTGCTAAACCAGCATTGGAAGAAGCAGAGGCTGCTTTGAACACTATTAAACCGGCTCATATTGCTACCGTGAGAAAATTGGGTAGGCCTCCTCACCTTATCATGAGAATTATGGATTGCGTGTTAATTTTATTTCAACGCAAGATTGGACCTGTTATTCCGGATATGGCTGCACCATGCCCAAAACCTTCCTGGGCGGAATCCTTAAAATTAATGGCTAGCACCACGTTTCTACTTCAATTGCAAAATTATCCAAAAGATATAATAAACAACGAGATGGTCGAACTGCTTCAACCTTACTTTAAGATGGAAGATTATAATATGGAAACTGCCAGACGAGTTTGCGGTGATGTGGCTGGTTTATTATCTTGGACAAAGGCTATGGCTTTCTTTCATTCGGTGAACAAGGAGGTTCTCCCATTGAAAGCTAATTTAGCGTTACAGGAAGTAAGACTCAAGGTAGCAATGGAGGATTTGGCGAACGCCGAAAGAGAATTATCTGAAAGAGAAATGGCTTTGCAAGCGGTTAAAGAACAATATGACTCGGCTGTTTTAGAGAAACAAAGATTGACAGAAGCTGCAAACGTGTGCCTTAGGAAAATGACAGCCGCGACTGCGTTAATCAATGGGTTAGGTGGTGAGAAGATACGTTGGACGGAGCAAAGCAGCGAATTTAAAATTCAATTAGGACGATTAGTTGGGGATGTTCTATTAGCTACGGGTTTTCTATCTTACTGCGGACCTTACAATCAACAATACAGAGCTAGTTTAGTATCTTCTTGGATGAACATTTTGGCAACCAAATCTATTCCCTTCACTGATAATCTAAATATCACGAATATGCTCGTGGACAGTGGAACGATATCGGAATGGACGCTTCAAGGATTACCTAATGATGAATTATCGGTGCAAAACGCGCTCATTGTGACTAAATCATCCTCTTATCCTTTATTAATAGATCCTCAAAATCAAGGAAAAATGTGGATAAAGAACAAAGAATGTATGAACGAGTTACAGATCACATCCCTTAATCACAAATATTTCAGAACTCATCTTGAGGACAGTCTCTCTCTAGGTAGACCGTTGTTGATAGAAGACATAGCAGAAGAGCTGGATCCAGTTCTCGATAACGTGTTGGAAAAAAATTTTATTAAATCTGGTTCCATCGAGAAGGTGATCGTCGGTGACAAAGAATGCGACGTGATGCCAGGTTTTATGTTATACATCACCACGAAATTACCAAATCCCGCGTACAGTCCAGAAATTTCGGCAAAGACATCGATAATCGATTTTACAGTCACAATGTTAGGGTTAGAAGATCAATTACTCGGCAGAGTGATCCTTATGGAAAAATCAGATCTGGAGGCCGAAAGGGTGGCCTTGTTCGAATCTGTAATGACGAATCAACGATCGATGAAGGAATTGGAAAGTACGTTGTTACATCGTCTCACGTCTTCTGAAGGCTCTTTAGTGGACGACGAAGCACTTATAAACGTGCTCAGAGAAACTAAGGTAACCGCAGAATCGGTGAACGAGAAATTAAGAGTGTCCGCGTTAACTGAAAAGAAGATCATGTTAGCCCGTGAAGAATTCCGTGCCGTTGCATCAAGAGGATCTATCTTATATTTTCTTATTGTAGAAATGAGCAACGTGAACGTAATGTATCAAAATTCGTTGAAACAATTTTTGACTATATTTGATAATTCCATTACCAAATCTGTAAAAAATTCTATTACTAGTGAACGAATAAACATAATTCTCCGACATCTTACGTACGAAGTGTGGGCCTTTACTTTGAGAAGTTTATACGAACGGCACAAATCGTTGTTCACTTTGATGCTAGCGATGAAGATAGACTGTCATCGTGGTGCAATTTCTCATACAGAATTCAATGCTTTTATAAAAGGTGGTGCATCCTTGGATTTAAATGCAGTTATCCCAAAACCGTTTAAATGGATTCTCGATATAACCTGGTTAAATTTGGTCGAGATTAGTAAATTAGACATATTTTCGGATATACTGACAAAAATTGAATTTGGTGAAAGAGAATGGCGAATATGGTACGAGAAAGAGAGACCTGAAGAAGAAGAACTTCCTTGTGGATATCAAAAGAAACTCGATGTGTTCAGAAAGTTACTTTTAATCAGATCATGGAGTCCAGACAGAACATTATCTCAGGCAAAAAAATACGTGATTGAATCATTAGGAAGAGAATATGGGGAAACTAAGATATTGGATCTAGAAGCTACTTGGTTAGAATCTGAAGTAAGAACACCGCTTATATGTATACTTTCGATTGGATCAGATCCTAGTCCACAGATCACAATACTTGCAAAACAAAAATCTATTCGTAAGCAAATTGGTAAAATATAATTTACTTGAAAATGAAATCGAGTTATTCGAAATAATGTAATTTTTATTTAAGAATTACGATCAGTCTCCATGGGTCAAGGCCAAGAATTTCATGCTCGAAAATTTATCTCCGATGCTATGAACACTGGAAGTTGGGTATTGCTACAAAATGTTCATTTGTCTCTTCCATTTTGCACGGAAGTCATGGACGCTTTAGTTGAAACAGAAACCGTGCACGAAACATTTAGGCTTTGGATGACTACAGAAGTCCATTCGCAATTTCCTATCGGTTTATTACAGGTTCTAATCTATATTTTTTATATCTTGTAATTTATAAAAATATAATCACATGTAATGCCATTTCAGATGGCCATCAAATTTACAAACGAACCACCGCAAGGTATTAGAGCCAGTTTAAAGAGAACTTACCAGAGTATGACACAAGACACATTGGATTACAGCACACAATCGCAATGGCCACCTTTACTATACGCTGTTGCATTTCTACATACAGTAGTACAGGAACGTAGAAAGTTTGGACCTCTTGGTTGGAATATACCTTATGAATTTAATCAGGCTGATTTTTCTGCTTCTGTTCAATTTATACAAAATCACTTGGATGATATGGATCCAAAAAGAGGTGTATCATGGCCAACTGTTTGCTATATGCTTGGAGAGGTTTGATAATATTAATATTAATATTATTATTATTATTATTATTATTATTATTATTATTACCTTTATTGAAAATGTCCATTTCATATCTTCTCTAAAATTAACAAATATCGTAGGAATAAAACATCTAATATTTATTTATAAATTCAGGTTCAGTACGGTGGCAGAGTCACCGATGATTTCGATAAACGATTGTTAACTACATTTACGCATGTTTGGTTCTGCGATGTATTATTACGATCTGGTTTCGAGTTTTATCGTGGATATAAGGTACCACAAACCAAGAATCTTCAAGGATACTTGGATTACATTGATGGTTTGCCTGCAATGGATACACCGGAAGTTTTTGGTTTACATCCGAACGCGGACATTACTTATCAAATAAACACGGCAAAAGGAATACTTGACACAATTTTGAGCGTTCAACCTAAAGAAGGAGGTGCGCAAGGAGGTGAAACGAGAGAGAATGTCGTATACAAACTTGCCACAGACATGTTGGCCAAATTACCGAAACAATACAATTCGTTCGAAGTGAAAGAAGCGCTTCAACGAATGGGAGCCCTGTTACCGATGAATATATTTTTAAGACAAGAAATCGACAGGTATAATTTTTTATGGAATTTTTTTTCATCCTTCTTTTAAAGATTGTTTCCTTATTAATTAAATTTACAGGATAAGCAAAGTTATTAAAGAAGTGCGCAATACTTTAACAGATTTAAAATTAGCTATCGAAGGTACCATTGTGATGAGTCAAGGTTTGCGTAAGTCATTAGATGCAATGTACGATGCTCGTATTCCGGAAAAATGGTTAAAAATATCGTGGGAATCGGCAACATTGGGATTTTGGTATACGGAACTTTTGGAACGAGATTATCAATTCAGATTATGGTGCATTTATGGCAGACCTAAAGTCTTTTGGATGACTGGTTTCTTCAATCCTCAGGGATTTCTAACTGCTATGCGACAAGTTAGATAAATATGTTTCAATTTATAATTTAATCTAATTTTCCTAAATTTAATTTAATTTCTTTAATATAATGTAATACAATGTTCCATTATATAATATCAATTGAAAAGAATATTATTTTAAGTATTATTTATATTTTAGTAAATTTGAATATTTCGCAGGAAGTGACTCGAGCGCATAAAGGATGGGCTCTTGATTCTGTAGTGTTGCAAAATTTGATCACAAGATTTAATAAAGAAGATATAAAAAATCAACCTCAGGAAGGAGTATATGTTCATGGTCTATTTTTGGAAGGAGCCTCGCTCGATCGTAAAACAAGCAAATTAGTAGAAAGTAAACCGAAAGTTCTATATGAACAAATGCCAGTGATATATATTTATGCAATAAATACAACTGCAGGAAAAGACCCGAAACTTTATGAATGTCCTATATATAGAAAACCGCAAAGAACAGATTCGAAATACATCGGATCGATAGACTTCGAAACCGATCATAATCCTCGACATTGGACATTACGAGGTGTAGCTCTTTTGTGTGACATAAAATAAAATAAAATATCTCAATGGTTTCTCAATTTTTATTATTCTTTCTATTTCTATTATTTTCTTATTCTATCTATTTATTTTATCTATTTATACATTAAAAAACAACAAAAATGTTATATACAACTAATAGACTTAATGAGTTCAAACATTTTTTTCTTTTTCAATATGCACATTTATCAATCCTATAATCATTAGTACTTTTTTTAAATTTATTGTGTTTTTGTGAAAAATATATATTAGCTATATTGACTATAATAAAAGATTAATTTTCAATCTTTTTAAAAATGTTCTAATAGTAGTTATTCTATAAATTATTCTATTATATATTCTATAAATAGTTCATTCATAGAATAATTAATTTTTTGATTTTTTAAAATATAATATCTTCATTTTTATTTATATTATATTCTATTACAATACTTTTTCTTCGATTTTATATATAATTTATAAATATTATAAATTTATTAGTATTTTGAAAAATATAAAATATAGAAAATGATGTTCACAATATGCAAATTAAAAAGCAAATTAAAAGAAAATTAAGAAATGATTAAGAAATTAAATCCAATTCTAATTTTTATTTCAAATCTAATTTAGATTTTTATATATATATAAAAAAAAATATTATTTCCTGTAAAATAAAAATTAAATTGTTATAAAATATTGAATAAAAATTTATAAAATCAAAATAATTGTTTTTAGTAATATAAATATGTGGCTTTAAAATATTTATTGATTAAATTCAGATTTTAATAATTTAAATATTACTATAGAAAACAATTTTCGTTTGCTAATAAAAAAGAATATTATTTCTATTTTTCGTTCCGCCCTAATATATACCCATAAATATAAATATATTAAATAGGAAAAGAAAAATAATATAAAATTTATTTGAAATAGTTATTTTTTTTCTGCATTTTTTATATTGGAATGATTTAAAATTCTGTAAGAAAAAAAGTAGAAGACAATAAGTAATCTTTCATATTATAATATATTGATTTTAAAATAAAATATATAATCTTTCGTGAAAATTATGTTAAACACAAATCTATAAAATTTATATATATTTAAAAAAATAATTTTATATCATAAAAAATTATACTTCTAAAAAATAGTATTATAAAGAACAAAAATCTTTGGATAGAAAAATTTTAAATCTATATTTGAAAAATATGTTTTAAAAATATAGATATAATATCTAGATATATTTATATTTTAAAGTTTTTCATATATAAAGTAAAAAAATTAATTAATATTTTCAAATATTTCGATATAAAATTAACAAAAACTTTGTAATTTTCTTCTAAGAAACAAATTTGCTTCAAAATTTATTTTAAAATATATAAAAAAAAATACTTGTTAACAAAATATTCTTATTAAATATAATATATGCATAAAATTCATGTTTTATTTTTAGTAATTCTACTATGTCAAAAAATTTACTATAGTGTCTATCATTTTTTGTAATGCACGTAATTCAGTTTCACTTTTTGTTTCTCCTAAAGCAAGTTCTACAATACTAGGACATGTATTTATTCTCATAGCTATGATGATATTTTCTGAAGATGGAATACATAGAGATGTAAAATCTAAACCAATATCTATCAATATATCTTCAAATTTTTTTATTAAATGTTCTATACATTCCTCCGAAGCATGACTTTGATTTGATGGGATAACAGATAAAATTCTTTCAATTATTTCTTTACGTTTTTCATCATCATATTGAGACTTAAATTGAATATGATATTCTGATAACTTAACACCTAAATTAATTTTTTTAGCTGTAGGTAATTTTGAAAGTTTAGTATATTGAGCCTTAGCAATTTTGTTAGAATCATCCATTTTCTGATCAATATTTTGTTTTTCTTTGTCAATCATATCACTTAAATCAGGTACTAAATCAGTTAGTTTATCTAACATTTTTTTAGCAGCTTCTTGCTTAGCTTGCTTTTTCGTTTTTGCAACACCAATTTCTTTAAAAGTTGCTACTTCACATTCAATAGTAAAAATCTTTGCATGTGGAGGTCCAATATCACTAATTTGCTGATACTTAGGATCTTGTAAATTGTTTTCAGCACATAAATCCTACAATAATTATTAATACATGATATTTTATATATTGCAATGAATCAATAATATTTAGACAGATAAATATGACTTACTTGTAAAGCACCAACTGCATTAACAAATGGTACATCTGGTGGAATTCTTGGTATTTCAGGAATTGTTGGTGGTAAAGGTGTTCTCACAGGTGATTGAGCAGGTGATGCTGGTAATTGTAAATAACCTCTATGTGTTGCAATAATTTCTAGCATTGCTTTTGCAGCTTCATGTTTTGCATCTTTCTTAGAACGTCCAATACCAGAAGCAGTAAGATCATCACATTTTACTCGATACGCAAAAACATTCATATGTGTACCTCCTCCATCATGTATAAGTTCATAATTAGGTGTTATCTTATTTTTTACCATCATTTCTTGTAAAATAGATACTGGTGTTTTATTCATTTTAAATACAGATTTCTTAATTCTATTAATTTATAACCACTTTCTATTAACAATAGTGTAATTTTACATTAAATTAAATTTATATAATTTTTCTTGATATATTTATTTATACATCATATTATCTGTAAAATGATAAATATATTGATAAATATATAAAAATTTAGAAAATAAAATATAGAAAAATCTTTTTGCATAAAATATTTAAATTTGTAATACAATATATTTCATCAAAAATAATTATTAATTAAAATAATGATTCAAAATAAACAAACAATTATAATCAATACAATAATATTATAACATATATAATCAATATATTTATAATTTAATTATAATAATAATATTAATTATAATATTGTAAGAAAAACAAATTAATATTAATTATAAATATATATAAAAATGATATAAATCTTCACAAATTATCTTGTATAATTTTATATTTCATAATATATTTTACAATATTTTATTTAATAAAATGTATTCATAAAAAAAGTTCAATTAATTTCATTTTTTGTTAATAATTATACTTATATAATACTTACCTCATCTTGAAGAAAAGATATCTTTCACTTAAATTGAAATAAGAACTATTGGTCAGAAAATAACTCATTCCAAAAAAAAGTGTTTATTCACTTCATAAATAAGGGAAGAACAAAATAGATCACTTTCGAACTTTATGATTTGTTTTCAACATCAAAAAAAAAATTTATTTCAATTCATGTTAATAAACATATGAAAAAAACTAGTTTTTATATTTAACTTTATTTTAACTTTTTTATATTTTATTGTTTATCTAAATAAAATATATATATTTTGTACTCTCTATAATCGTTTATAAACTGTTTGTAAAATTTATAATTTCTTAATTTGGTATTTCCATATTATTGTTGGTATCCTTTTCTAATTGTTCGTAATTTTGTATTTTCCTTCGAGCTATATATATAAATAAACGAAAACGGATATATTTTATAGTCTTTTCATTTATTTTAGACATAAATAAAAAATAATAATAATATACCATTACGTTCTCTGGGCATGACATACAGACATGTCCTAATGAAAGAGCTCGTACCCATTATATTCTATGTAATTAAAAAGGGAATTCCCCTTTACAGGTTAATATAAATTTTAAAAATTAATATAAATTCTATTAAAATACTTTGTTACAAAACAATTGATTATTGGCATCACTTTGTTTCAATACCAATACTCTTTCTTTAAATTTTGATTTAAATTTAATATATTATAATATAAAACGCGTGACTATCTTATTAGTGTATAGTATAATGTACTGATTTCTAACCTCGTCAAATTGTGATAATATAAAACATTAGTAAGGATATTTGATGTCATTTTATATCGTGTTAATAAACATTAATTTTAATATCGATTAGAGTAGAATTTATTTTATTGTAATAGTAATTAATATATTTTTATTAAATGTGTATAAATACATTATAAGAAGATCACAATTATATGTTAAATTCAAACAATGATGAATTTTTCAAGAATTTGGATCATAGAATTTAATGCTTTATTAAAACATATCAGATATTTAAGAAATTATAGAAATGTTTCAATACCATCTAAATTAATAAATATACAGAATAATTTTTTATTTAATTTGTATAATGTAAATAAATTTTCTACTGCAAATATATTATTAAAAAATAAAGATCGATATAAAGAGAAAAAAAAAGTAATACATGTTAATCTTGATGAAATAAATGATATTGTAAAAGTAAAACGTATGATATCACAGTTTGATGGAACAATTGAAAAATATAAAGATCAAATGATAAAAAATCTACCTTTACGCACAAGAATAGGTGCTATAGAAGAATTGACTGTAACATTTGAAGATGAAGAACATAATCTTGAAGAGCTTGTAGAAATTAATCGTAAACCTAATATGATAATATTAAATGTATCTGCATTTCCACAAATAATTCCAAATATTTTAGAAGCTCTATCAAAATCTCAAATGAATTTAAATCCACAACAAGAGGGTACAACTATTTATATTCCAATACCTAAGTAAGTTTTCTTAATATTAAATATATAATTTATTGTTTTTGTTTAATGTATTAATATTATTATAAAATTTAATAGAATTACAAAAGAACATAGAGAACTTTTAACAAAAATGGCAAAACAATATTTTAATAAATGCAAAGATATTATTAGTGATATAAGAAATGAACATATTAAAGAGTTGAAAAATCATGAAAATGCACCAAAAGATTTAATTTTTAAAGCTGAAGATTATATAAATGCTATACAAAAAGAGTATGTAAAAAAAGCAGAACAATTATTAAAATCAAAACAAAAAGAACTTTTAGGAGAATAATTTTAATTTTTATATTTTGTGTTTAGCATAAGCATATATAAATATATCACATCATATATTTGCATTTTTTGTTTTGTAAAATTCTAAAATGTATATATATATATATGTAATAAATATTGTTTATGATATAAAAATGTTATTATTATTATTGATTGTTTTTTATTATATTTTATTTTATATTACATTAATAATAATTAATAATTTATTGAAATTATTTAAATATTAATAATTTGTTTGTTAAAGTTAAAATTTTTATTATATTGTATTATATTGTATATAATATAATTAAAATTATATTATATATAATTGATAATTGAATAATTAGGAAACAGAAATTTTATAATAGCATTTCAAAATTTATTTATACATAGACAATATATATGTTATAATAGGTTATATTATTATTATACTATTATATTATTATTACATTATTATACTAAATAAACAATACTTAGTATTTGGCAAATTATTACATATTATGTATAATTTAAATTTTTTCTTTTTTATACAATTATCTATATATAATTATTTTATTCATATTTTTAATATATAATCAAAAAGAGCTTTGCAAAGAGTTCTTGTGGCAGTTTCTAAAATTTCTTTTTTATGAAAACTTATACTAATTCGTAGAAAATTATGAGATTTTTCTAAATATGAAAATCGTATCCCAGGTATGGCAGATACTTTATATGTTTTTTGACACCATTCAATAAAATTATTGCCTTTTATATCTATAAGTGTTAAAAAAAATTAAATTTTCTTTTAATATAAAAAATTTATTTATTATAAGTAATTTAAAAATATATTACCTAAGGGAAGATGAATCCATACAAAATAACCACCTTCTGGTTTTTTATATGAACAGCCTTGTGGTAAACAATGATCCAATACATTACATAATACAGTTAATCGTTCCTATATAAAATACATTCATTTATTTTTATTATCTATTGTTATCTATTTTTTTAAATATAAATGTTTAAATTTTTTTGAAATATCTATATTTGCTTTTAAAATTTATTTAAATTTATTAAATATGCATATATATATTGATTATAATTTTTAAACTTCAATCATGAAGTATAAAAATACTGTTCAAATAGAAATTTAATTCAATTCATGAAACATACCTTATATATTTGTATTAATTTATCGAGATAATTATCTTGCATATTAAGTTGTAATAAACTTGTAACAACACCGAATATATAATGATTAACTGCACCACCGCTGCATAAGATTCCTCTATAAGATATTAATTTATAAAAATCGAATAATAATATATATGTTATTTCCTAAAAAATTTATATATCAAAAATATTTTTTATCATATTTTTTTTTTATTTAATCACTCAAAGAAATATATATATATATATATATATATAATTTTGAAGTATACATTACTTTTTACAATTATAGTTCTCTTATCAATTTATATCACTTAATATCCTATTTAGCAACTTTGTAAATCTTTGTAAATAAAATCTTTGTAAATACAACATGTATTTCAATTTTTGAAAATGCGATTATAAATCACTTATTCTTAAAATTATTCTTAAACTCTAAATAATCAAATCCTCAATATCTGATTATTAAATTTTAAGTTACTAGTCATTCTATGTTAAGTTGTCTACATCTTCATTCGCATATTCTTCGCAATATAAGTAAGTATAAATAATTATAAATAATTCCTATGCAAATTTAAATTCATTGGCGCTGCTAATTTAATAACTAATTTAAATTTCAATATGTCTTATCTATATATATCTTAATATTAATAATTAAAAAAATGAAAAGAATACTAGAAAAGAAATATTATACTTACGATTGTCTAAAAATCTTGGCAATTCGTGGACTACATTCCATCCATCCGAAACGAAGACCAGGAGAAAAAATTTTTGAGAATGTCCCATTAGATATAATATTACCATCTCGATATTCAGAATCTGTTGGTTGGTCATAAAAAAATAATCGATGTGGTGGTAAACCATCTCCATAATACAATAAGTTGTATACATCATCACAGGCGATTATTATAGAATTTTTTCGTGCTATTTCAACGAGACGCTTACAATTTTCTATTTAAATAAAAAAAATAAATAAAAAGATCTTTTAAATTTTTAACAAATTGATAAAATATACAAATTTTTAATTTACCAATAAGTAAAGTTGATCCAGTTGGATTATGAAAAGTGGGTATTGTATAAAACATAGCCCAGAATATTTTTTGCTCATTTGTTAAAAAATTATGATTATATTTCTGTTCCATAACTATTTTTTCAAATGCATTAACATCTACCATATCATTTTTCATTGGTACTATATTAAAAATAATAAATAAAAAATATATATATATATATATTTATTTTAATCGATTTTATTATTTTAAAAACTTTAATAAAAATTTGATATAATTCATTTTAAATATTAATATAACTTATGAATTATATTCTCTATATTCTACATATAAATAAAGATTAATTAGCATAGTCTAGGTTTATTAACATTAATTAAATTTATAACATAAATGAGAAAAATTTGAAAAATACATACCTGTGATTATTTTCATTAATGGAAATTGTTTAAAAGTATCTAAGGCTATCATATAAGTGACTTCCTCTACAAAAATTATTCCGTTTGGAGCGATAATGGTATTCAATAAAAGTTGCAAACCATGTGAAGCTCCACATGTTAAAATTAAATTTTCACGTTTCACAGGATCACCGTAACGTCTAGTTAAAAATTTTGCTAATTCTTCACGACATTCCCATAAGCCTGCTGTAACGCCATATTGAAACAAATAATACTTTCCTTCTTTCGTTTCTTCTTCCTAAAATGAAATATTCTTTCAGTATAACCATTAAAATCATTAGTAATAAATTAACACGTATTGTAATAAAATTTTATATGTTTTTAACTTTTTACCAATCGATGATCTGTTGCTTTTTTCATCATTTCTACACAATATTGGAGTAAGTCAGGACCGGGAGCACCAACTGATAAATTTGTTGTTTCTTCTTTATAAACATTAAATGTAGAATCGTCGTCGAAAAGATGTCTTCGATATGGATCACTTATGGTTTCCATTGTTACAAATTGAGTTTTCTGCAATAAATAATTCAATCAATTTTTATCAAAAGTCTTATTGCTATGAGTTGTTGTATTACTCGTTACTATTTCATATGCTAATTGCTAAATGTAACGAATTAATTTGCAAAACACTTTTTTTTCATCGTTTCATTTATTTAATTTATAAATCAAGATTCGATTCGTAAATTATATTCGATTATATTTTTTTCTTATTCATATTATAATTACCAAATTATATTAAAACAGACGAAATATAATTTATGTGAGTCTAATCTACATGATTATGCATAATCGGCGATAACAAATGAAAAGAACGAGTGAGGGAAAAGAGAGTGGGAAAAATTATAACGTAGTAGAATCTCTTGGATCGTTTCATTCGTCTACGAGAATTACAAGAAAGAATTGTACCGTTGAGTGGGGGAATGCCGGTCATTTAAACGTTTCAAATATTGTTTAGCATTAATTTGTTTTGTCTAATATAATATTATTCAATTCAATTAATTAATATTCATATGATTTGCATTACTTCATTGAAACATTTAGCAATTTGTTTCGCGAGTGAAAATTTGATACATATTTCTTTAAAATTTCCTGAAGTAAATAAAAAGCCATCATATCACGATAAGACATTTTATTATGGTAATTTTTTTTTCTGCAATTTATTATAAATTTGAGACAAATTTATTTATTTATTTATGTATATCAAACAATATATAAAATATGATACATAATTATAATATAATAATAAATATGAGATATTGGTGCAAAAAAAGAAACAAACTATGAGCTCTCGTAAGAATGATGATGGTTCTTTATTACAATAACTTCTTTACGATATATAATGATATTATAAAGTTTTATAAGTTCTATGTCCACAACCGAATGGCAAATGCAATTCCTTGCAACTATTTTATCCCGGCTATCGAACGGTATTGTACAATTTCAAATTTACGCTTGCAGTTGTCACTGCTGATTTTACACGGAATCGTAGGGACAGGAATAATGTCGGGAGAGGCATATGGGAGAAAGACACGTTTTCTCATTCTTTTTTTTTTTCTTTTTCTCGCGATACACGTTGATCCGTTCGGCAACACAATTATTGATACAAATATAATATATTACAGGAAAAAAAGTCAACGTAATCATTAATAACGCTTAACACAATGTACATTCTTTTTTGTTTTACCATCCTTTACGTAAGAGCATGCATTTCGCGTGCAACGAGATTAGAAATTTGTGCAATTTTATTATTATCAAAAATATATCGTACAATATATAATTAAATAATTTTTTTTTTTAAAATTGGTCCCAGTTCTATCACAGAATCTCGAGCATTGTTAAAAATTTGATCTTTGCTACACTATCATGAATGAGATCGCAAATCTCGTGCACGCTTGAACATGTTATTTTAACTAATCGAATACAATGACTCGATGTATCCCTTTTTTGTAGTTTTTTTTTTCTTTCTTAAATTTCAATTTTGAACACGATCATATAATACGATTTCCCTAATAACGAAATGTGTGCGCCATTTTTTATTATTTTTTTCTTTTTTTCTTCCGCGCGTTCCCTGTACACAACATGGCACGTCCTAATCCTATGATTACGCGGCACAGCATAACCCCATATATAATTCGCATATCGGCGCTGCGCTTAGTTTATTTCGTTTATGATTTTCTCTTTCGTACGTCTTATTTTCGATATGAAAAAGAAAACATATAGATTACTTATTTTACTCAAGTACTTTTTTCCGTTTTCTACGTAATGTAGAATATCTTACGCGCTAATCACTAATCTATGTACAGACGCGTTTCTACGAATAAAAATCGAGATAATTTCGTGCGCTCGACCGAGGCCAATTTCATTGGTCCCACGTATAAAAGGCGATGGCATAAAAAAATATAGAGCATCGTTAAAACATTTTATTAAGTAGAGCCGCAAGACAAGAATCTCGGGAAACAAGCGTCCATTTCTTTCATTGTTCTTTTGAATACTTTTATGAATCCCTGGATTCCGATTGATCTTCGTGTTGCGACTCAAGAAACTCGTTACTATTTACTAGGCAGTAAATTAGGACAATTCGTTACTCGTACTGTCGTAGCTTACTGCAATATATATATTTATATATAGAGAGAGAGAGAAAGAGAAGAAAAGAGAAAGCAAGAGAGGATAAACGATCGAAATGTTTCTTTTGTCCTCCGAGTAAAATAGTTCTTTGAGTAATAGTAAAACGTTTCTTATCACAGTCAAGGAGCGAACCGCACTGATATTCCGCACCACGAAGAGGCTTTAATTTTCGTCAGATCTTTAATTTAATTTCTGCCTAAAAGAGCCCCGTGTGCAATTTTTGACAGCTCATGCATGATCAATCGCGTGAAATATACAATTCAAAGAACGAAAGAGAAGAATACAGGATACTTGTATGTAATAATTTTATTCTTTCGACAAATGTCCACGTCCGCGCGTTTAAAACAATTTTCTTCTATTTCAACACGTTAATATTATTAGAAAAAAAAAGAAAGAAGGAGAAAAACAGATATAAAAAGATTAAACAAAGCGAAATCGCGCGAACGTGGCCCATCGAAGTTAATTGAAGATCGAAGACAGAGATAGGAAAGAAACAATTATTTATGCCATTTACTTGCACATCGTTTCCCTAAACTTTTAATAGTCTTATACAAGTGGTAGATAGTACTTTTTCTTTTCTTTATTTACAAGCCACGGTAAATGGCACATTAAGATTATCTTTGCACTACTTGTTCATCGCACGTACGCTTTTTAATAGTTCATGACGCGCATTTTTTATTCGCTAGTCAGCTCGTTGAGAAGTGAAATTAGCACAGTTTCATACGTTTTACATCTAATCACAATCAAACACGGCACTTTTGAGCAAAGTGTCCTTTGTAAGTACACTGTGAAGAAGTTTCCTCAAGAACGAGGAGCCGGATACATTCGTATTTACGCCATTTTTTACGTTCATGTATTTCACCTGTTGCGCTCGAAATCGAAACACTCGATCAACAGACGATTGAACGATATCCTGGCTTTCGAATTTCGAAGCCTGGCATCATAACGTTATAGTTCATATTTAACGTCGTTTCACTTGGAATCAAACGGTCGTTTCGTTCTTCCTAAGGGGTTTCAGCGGTTGCAATTCACGTTCCAAACGATCGAAATCGTTGTAATACTCATGATCGGATTCTTCTTCGGAACTCCTTTGTCTCACTTGAGACCCAAAAGTTCCATTGGTTAAAACCTTTTCCAGATCAGGTGTCGGAATACCTATCGTTTGCGGAGTCAGTGGTCCTTCGTCCTGAGACATTATGTATTCTGGATTATCCAACGATGTTTTTCCTTGAATGGTGAGGAATTCAGGATACTTTCGGTAACCGTTATTTACTCGCTTTGGTTCCATTTCTGGAAATGACAACAGTAAGAATTATACGAGATCATTTACATTTTAATAGTTTCATATTCGAGATGATTTGGAAAAGATCTCGTGCTTACCCGTAGGTTTCGAGTCCCCTATGAGATCCATGTATTGCGTCGTATTCGTTGGCAATTGCGGCGATGGCATCAAATAATCGTCTTCGTCCAATGGCAAATCGAGCTTTAGATTACCTACTTGAGCTTGCTGATGAGCAGAGTTCACTTCACCGTCGAAACAATCATCTGTCACATCGCAATCTATGTACGTAATAATAGAATATATTGTTATTTAATATTCCATATATCCCATATTTATTATGTTGTGTAACATATTAACATTTATAACCGTTACTCCATAATTTTTAGATTACAATAAAAATGGATGATCACAATTCTTTCTGTCACAAATAAACAAGAATTTCATTCATGGAGATATTAATTATTAATTCTTATTTGTAAATAATAACATTAACGTTTACACGATGCATTACGACATTAATGAAATATTTAAGAAGAAGCTTAAAATTCTAAGTAAATGGTAACTCATAATCAAAAACTCACCTCTGACATCGATCATTTTCAACGGATCCGAACAATATCTCGAAGCTGTGCTATCCGATCCTACAACGTGTCCACAATGGCCGTTCGGAGGCGTGTAATGCCCGTGTTGTGCGGAATTTCCTGGTTCGTGCGATACATTTCCATTCCTGTGATTCGCGCCATACCTCAACAACTCCCTGTCCCAATTTTGTTGATTCTGGGGCGTGGGAGAGTCAGCGGCTAATGGTTTTCCATTTGGCCAGCAAGGCTTCACAGGCGTGTTTGGCGGAGAGCCGGAAGTACTGGATGCAGAAAGTCCTGGTGGAATCGGAGCCCTGGATTTTGGCTGCAGATACTCGTCAGCATCTACTAAAGCCTCGGGACCGTCCATAGCTGATGCAAGATTTCGTATCATCTCCTTTTCGTCCTAAATAAATTAAACATTGAAAGATTATTTGAAATGAATTGAAATCATTTGCAAATTTTTTTTCAAGTTTTATTGTAAAATTAAAGAACAAATTTTAATATTCTATAATTAAAATTTGTCCATCTATGAACTAGATAACTAACCTGCAGTGTATACGAAGGTAGTCTCATGTATTTATCGCCCTTGATAGCAAGATATCGGCCAGGATCTCTAGACATCTTCGCAAAGTCTTCCGCCAATTCTTTAAAACTAGGCCTCGATTCGGCGTCCAACATCCAACATTTGATCATAATCATATACACGTCAATTGTACAAATCGCCGGTTGAGGTAATCTTTCGCCTTTCTCCAATAATTCTGGCACGTTTCGAGCAGGCACGTTTTCGTACGGTCTACCGCCATAAGTAAGAACTTCCCAGATAGTCACACCGAAAGCCCAAACATCCGATTTGTGGGTG
Organism: Apis florea; assembly: GCF_048593485.1. Taxonomy (NCBI): domain Eukaryota; kingdom Metazoa; phylum Arthropoda; class Insecta; order Hymenoptera; family Apidae; genus Apis; species Apis florea. The sequence continues at coordinate 365,302 of NW_028256824.1, read as the reverse complement.
AACACTCGGTGTTGAATGCACTCCAATGCCAGCCATTTGATCGGCATCTTGCCACCAGCAGCCTTGTATTGTTCCTCGTTGATGTCCAACAACTTGGCCAATCCGAAATCGGTGATCTTAACGCAATTAGGCGTTTGCACGAGAACGTTTCGAGCTGCAAGATCTCTGTGAACCAATCTTCTCTCCTCCAAATAGGCCATCCCTCTGGCAATCTGTGTACACCAATTTAGCAACGCTTTCGAGCCAATTTTATCTTTAAATCTGCGCACGAAGTCGAGGAGGCAGCCTAAAGGCATCAATTGGGTCACCAACATCATTTGTGACGTCATGCAAACGGCCAGTAATTGAAGCAAGTTCGGATGTTCCACGCTGGCCATGATGTACGCCTCGTCTAAGAATTCTTTCGAAGTGTTCGCTCCTGTACCATCGTGCAAAACTTTTATAGCCACTGGAATCTTCACGTTCTCCCCTTCGGGTACCCAAACACCTTTGTAAACATTTCCAAAAGCACCGTATCCTAAAATCCCACCCTTTCTCATTTCTTCTTCCTTTATTATACGTAATTTGGCTAAATTTGGCTTCACGCCAGTTGGACGAAGGGGCTCGTTGTCGTCCAAACCAGTTAATGCCATTGTCATTTTCACGGTGTTTTCTTTGGCTTTTGCTCGTACACGCCAGAAATACATGATGATGGCCGCCACCACTAGGAACGCTAAAGCAAATACTGCGACACCTGCTAAGATAGCCGGTTGAAGCTCGTTTTCTATTAGACCAGCGGTCTCAAGCGAACAATACGGTTCGCTGTCTGGATTGAAGATTTTGTGAGGGTATTCGGGAGTACACGTTTCGGTGCAGTTGAAAGATGTAGTGTTCCCATCTATATCTTCATCCTAGAATAAAAGAAGAGAAAATATTTAAACTTAGATAATTTTGCACGATACTTAATGAATATCATTTGCCAAGAAACACTGAAAGTTTTAAGATATTTGAAGAATCATTCTACAACAATTTACTTGAATCAATCTATTGAATATTACTGATATTACAAAATAAATTTTCTTTCATAAATCAAGAATGATAGTATATCGAATCATTTATTAGAATTAAAAAAAAAAAAAAAAATAAGATTTGCAAATTTAGAAATATTTAAAAAATGAATATATACGTACAATATAGATCTTATAATTCCGACATTTATAACATTGATTAGGGCCCGGTCCAAAACATCCTCGGCACTCGCTGAAGCACGGTATACAAAGTTTATTGGCGTCTGCAAAATAATCCGCGGGACATTCATCTTCACATTGTTCACCCCTCTTGTATTTTGTACATTCTTGGCACACATGTTCGTGGAAACCGTATCCCGTGCATTTCTTGCAACGAGAATGACATTTGCGACAAACAGCCTTGCCTGCTAATGGTTTCAGTGGCCCTTGCTCCAGAGGACTCACCCATTCGTAATAATATCCTGTAATATAAAATTATTGCATCACAATTGTCATTCAAGGTGTGCTGAATTTGTAATAACAGACAAATTTTGAAAAGAAATATTACATCTTACTTCGCATATGTGATATTATACAGGTTTATCGAATATCTCCATTATTCGACAATATGAAAAAATTTCATAAAATAATCAAGTACCTATATTTAAAAATTATTTTATCATCCGTTATTCGATGTTCGAAATTCCATAGATTTGGAATAAATTAATAGCAATTCCACAAAAAAGTTATGGATTCGAATTTTATTAAAGTACGAGATTCGAAACATTAATAAAGGAGTATGTATAGGAATGAACGACAAACCAAACAAACCGATTCTTGAAAATCAAGTTACGATTTGAAGTGTACAGTTAAGCGTACTAGAATTTCAGCTCGATAAGAAGCTTGTCCTCATTGAAATGAAATAAATGCTTGGTCACCTACCGTCAGGACAGGGCTCCTTTTTTTGCAGACATCCTTCAGGTACATGGTCGTTGAGGATCGCCTTATCGCAACTGTGGCATCCATTAGGGCCTATGTTGTTTTCAGGTCCCTCGCAACCACCCACGCAGTTCCCGTGACAGCTTTTGCACACACCGTTGTCATTATATTTCGAGGCCGGGCACTCTGGCACGCAAAATGGACCGTCTCGCGCGTGTTTGCATTTCTTACAGTGATCCGTGTTCGGCCCTATGCAAGAACCATCGCACTCCTCGTGGCACACTTTGCAAGTCTTCTCGTCCGCCTGGTAGATTCTGGAAAACGGTATAAAAATGATTGTTTTCTTCTTTTCGATAAGAGAACGGGCTAATGTTTAAAAAGAGAGCAAAAAGCGTGTAGCGAAAGAAACGAAAGCCTTCTCAGGTATTTTACCTTCGATCCACAATCTGAGGTAGGCAAATTTAACATAGAGAAGTAACCCGTGTTATTTACGTTACGACACAATTGATACGAGTTTCTCGAGTGAATTTTTATTCTTACCCTGGCGCGGTGCAGTCTTGAAGGCAATCGTTTCCTAAAATAAAGTTCTTGCAGGATAAACATTGTGCCGGGCCGGGCCCCCAACAACCTTCGTCGGAACATTGCTCGTCGCACACTAATCCATCTTTTACTGTAATTGTGAAAGGTATTTATATAATATACGTATTATAAATTTACATAATATCACTATTATCTATATTATTTTTTTATCGTTTTATCTCAATACATGTATATGTATATATAATATAAAAATTTTCGTGATACAAATATGAATAACCAATAATTCATGTATTAAATGTCATTTCTCTTATTTGATAAATCGAATAATGAAAAAAAGAACCGAATTCAAATAATGTACTCACTACATTCGCTTTCGTTCCGATTATTGGACAACAAACTCTCATGCTCCGACGATTTCTTGATCCTGGTCCAATTGATACTTTGCGCGTAGCATAGATTCTTGTTCTCCAGAATGGCTATCGAGCCGGAATAAATTTTCTTGAGAGAGCTAAGCCCGAACGAGACCAACGACGTTTTCACAACGTACAACGATGCAAAGTACTCGGTCAAAGTTCTTCCGCCTATCACCTCCAAATTCCGAAAATACGATAAATTCTTGAAATCCTTGTGATCGCCTTGAATATTTAAAAACCCGGTGATCTCCTTCAACGTACTGAACACCTCCAACTTGTCCGGGTGCATTTTCTCGTATCGTTTGCCGAAACTGAAATTCCTGTACACGTGTTGGAATCCTTGAAAGCTTTGGTCTAGAATTGTGATGGATCCCTCGATGATGGTGCAGTCCTTGAAGCTGTCGATGTTCCCGGAATGCACTTTCTCGACACCTTTGCAGGTTTTCGGGCAAGGTCCGTCGCAGGGCACGCATTCACCGTTCAACGCCTTCTTTTTGGGCGGGCAAGATCTTACGCAAGCCCCGTTGTCTTTCAGAAGGTGTTCCGGGCATCTTCTCACGCAGGTTGCGCCATACGCGTACTTGCCGTCAGGATTAGGCTCCCACGAATACGTCGTAGGATTGTACCTGGAAGAAATGATCGTCGTAATCCTCGACTAGTAGTGCCCAGAGTCGTAAAGCTTTGGAGTTTTCAACTTTTAACGCGATTTCGCATCCGGGAAATCGGTATTGGTAAGCAGGAAAGATTTATCGATGATAAGGATATTGTTGTAAAACGCGCGGTAAGCCCGAACATCAACGTGCTTTGATAGACCATTCTTACGTTTCTAGTTCTTGATTACTCATTCCGATATACAATCCATGAAATATTATATTACTTTGATGCACGATATTGTTAGACATGCAAAACGATTCTGTGATCTGGAGGTATTGGTTTTTATTAATTGCGTGGGTGTAGCGAACGAATTTTATTATTTCAACCAATGCAAGGATGGAATGACGTTTAACAAACGATCGAGCTATCGATCGATCTTTTACGTAGATAAATAAGAAATATGCTTTTTTCCCCCATTTCTTTATGTATAAAGGATCAATAATTATATAGGGATAAATATCTTCGATATTCTAATTATTTTAATTATCTATTACTTTCCCTTTAGTATTTATCATATTCTGTATATACCAAAGGATTTATAATGAATAATTACTATTACTATTAAAAAGTGCATGGACAATTTGTCGATGAAAATTGAAACCCGAGCGCGACCCAGATTCAAGTTCGTGCGTAAGAGGGGGGCGCAACGAGATACGGATCATTCTACTTACTTTTGCATGGGCGGGCATTCCTGCGTGCACACACCGTCATCGAAGAAGTTTTTGCAGGCGATACAGTCGCTCTGTTTCGGGCCTGTGCAGCCACCGGCGCAAAAAAGATGGCAACACTCCCGCGGATTGGGCCCGAAGCACCTGCCCTGCCAGCACTGAGGCGAACAGTTTGTCTTCGAGTACTTCTGACAGTTCTCAGGCCCCTCGCCCCAGCAGCCTTGCTCGCAGCTCTTATCGCAGGGTGTACACGCGCGTTCCGGCGACGTAAAATTGTACACGTAGGAGTACATTGCACTCGGCCCTGTGATTATTTCCTCCCAGTTGATCGTGCGGATGTGGCACAGGTTGTAGTTGTTGTACATGCCCACGCTGCCGTTGAGAATATCTGGCAACGACACGTTTGATTTAGTTATTATGGTCAAATCGTGAAATTCGAACTCTATTTTTCCTTTTTTAATAACAATGGTATTGATAAATAATATTTGTTAATGTTTGGTAATAGTTAAAAATTTATTGGAATTTTAAAACTTCAAGTATTGAGTCTCGTTCATAGAAAATAAGAAATCAATGAAGTTACCTCTAAGGGCTGGCATCTCCAGGTTCTGCATCTGACACATGGTGACGAATAGGGCGAACTCGATGTCATGAATGGTGAGCTTGAAGAGCGTTCTTCCTCGTATGATCTGCAATCGCGGCAAAACGATCTTCTTGACGTCCACGTGGCTGATGAGCACGTAACCTGTGACCTCCCGTATATACTGGAGGAAACTGAGGTCGAATGTCTCGTTCTGGAGCCATGTGATCTCCAGATTGCCGTCAACGTAAGTACAGTTGGTGTACCGGTCTCGAAGATTCCGGTAGTGGTGTTGTTTGTTGGACGGAACAGAGAGGCGGCCATTGGTTCCAATGCAAACTGTAACAAAAAAGAAACAAGTATTTAATATACACGTCAAAGAAAAAAATATAACTCATATACACAGTTATAATATATTTCGCAATAATCGCAATAGTAAAATTTCAAATATATATAAATTAATTCTACTTATATTTGTAATTATAATATTACAAAGTTTTATCATGTAAATAATTGTAAAAGTGTTTCTCATTTTAACTAAGTACGTAATTTCTTTTAAAGAATAAAATATACAAAATAAATTAGATCTATTAAGACATAATTAATACTTCACATATAATTAATACTAACACTTATCAAATATTTGGAGTTAGGTCTCCGAAAATTCTTCTGTGGAAAAAATATATTCTTTTTCTTCAACTTATTTGAACATTTACGAAATTCTCTTAATCGTTCTCCACAATTTATAGGCGTTTGAACAAAATACTCAAATGTCATCGTTCGAGAAACACGTGTTTGAAAATACAATAAAACTTACACGATCCATCGCACTATGCTAGGAGGATTATCGACACAACTACGTTGACATTTCGTAAATGACTGAGATATAGAGACTGGTCGCACGACTTCCGTACGTCAACGACCCTCTCCGTTCAAAGGAATCACGGAGTGGAACGGTGGCTGAGGTCGCCACCCACATCGTCGAAAGCGCTTCCACGATCTATAGATAGCTTTCTAAACTTTGAAACCGTGTCAGTGGGCGAATCACTTCCATAACACGCGTCGTGCACGTTTGATTTCATTGTGCAACTATCATTACGTGTGAAAGACTCTACGACGAAGATACTTATGATTACACGTCGATAATATATCTAGACATACTTCTTTCCACGTATTTATTTTCCCATTGAAATTTTATTTTTTAATTTCTAGTGAAACGTGAACAAACTCGAAAGGATAAAGCGATACAACATATCCCGTATAATTTAAAATTCGTGATTTACGTCGAATATAAAAAACTTCTTGCAAAATTAAATTTTATACCAAAGTGTGCCTTCAATTATAATATAAATTTTAATTTTTATCTTCTACACAATTTTAAATCATCCTCAAATATTTTCAATATTCTCAAAAATTATTTACTAACAACTCCTCTTCGTGATTCAACAGGTGATTCCGAATTAAATATTAAAAGAATTTCCTTAATAAATCCCGAATAATGTAATGATCCGAATCCTCGAATTAATTCCAAGCGATTCATTATTCAATTTTATCAACCCAATTCTCTAACTCGAGGCTAAAATAATTTCCCAAATGAAACCCGATCGATCCAAAAAACCCTAATAACCTTAATTATCAATCGCGCGGCCAATTTCCGCCCGATATCATTCATAACTTGGTTAATAAGCGGAACATCGGGTCGATGTTCGAGCGGGGCAAAAACCGATCTCCGATCGACAGACGTCCGAACGAGGATCCGCCCTTCCTCTCGAATTTCTTCATCTGTTTACGTCTTTGTCCCGACGTGGCGACGAAATTCGGCCCTGGGAGCCCGGGGATGGAGTCGCGTCGCCCGCGTCGCGGCGAATACTCGCACGTATCGGCCCCCCGTCCTCGGGAATTCGGTTTTGCTGCGTAACGCGGATCGCAAACGAACGCGACGCTGCGTTCCATCGGCCGGTCTTAATCTGGCCGGCCGATCGGAATCATGCGAAAATAATTGCGCAACGACATCCTTCTTGCGCATCCCTTGGTCGGCCACCGCGCGTAGAAGAAGGCCGGATACGAGCGAGCAGAGTGGTGAGAGGGAAGAAGCGTCGGTATTTCGTAGCGGCCAGATGCTGCGGCGACGTTGCGGACGAATGCAGAAACGGCGCCACAAACTTTGAGAATGCGGATCGGACGTGGATCTGCATCGCTGCGGGATTCTTGTCGGCCAATAAGCCTCGCGGACCACGCGTTTCCTCCGCCTCGATCGCTTCGAAGATTAATGTCCTAATCGTTGCCCGAGATAAGAAGCGGCAACTCCGTTTCTTGCGACAAGGGGCCACGGGGCTTGGGCGCCCGACGTAGGGAGGAACGTTCTAGCTCGGGCAAGAAGTTCATTAGGGTTATTAAATTGAATTTGTCCAGGCGCGGGTTTCTGCTACTTTGCCGTGTCTCGTTTTTCGCGACTCGTTAGAAAATTTTGGCGGTGGTCGGGGTTGGTTTTTATCCCGTACTCGTGGGAAAGGCACGTGAAAGTTGTGCGTCTTTTTTTTTGTTATCTATCGTTCTTTCTATTAATGAATTACATTTCAAATAATTTAGAAAGAACGAATTCGAAAGTGAGTTGTCCGTTGATCCGGATGAGATGAATTCACGTTTACGTCTTAATATAATACTAATTAGCTATGCTCTTCTTCAGATGTCAATTTTATTCACTCGATTGTTAGTCGCAATACTGGTTATATTCGCGGGACTCGCAATCAGTTGCGTGTAAAACTAGTCGGAGGGCGACTTCCGCTAACTGGAGGCGCCGTCGGCTTCCTTTTCAGGCAACGCCACGTTCTGAACAACTCGTACATCTCCCTCATTCGTCTGTTCTCCTCTACTCGTTTGCTATTTTACAGCAGAATCCTTCCTTTTCCACTTGTGTCTCCCTTTTATATTCCGCACGACGTGCGCGCCTCTCCTCGTCCCACTTTGCTCGGCCGCACGATGGAAATTCTTACAGCAGCAGGAATATAAGGAGCACTGGCTCCGAACCCTCCGGGGACGTGTCGATCTCTTTTCTTCTCCCTCGTTTCTTCGCAACTTTTCATCGGCGCCGTTCCCCGCTTCGGGCCGTAAAATCAACCTGATTTCCGAGAACCTTGTAAACTGTTCGATCGAGTATTTAAATTTCCTTTGCATACGTAATCTTTTATCACCAGGAAAATTAACCAGAAATAGATTTCAAATCATGATTTCTAACGAGATTTATATCGGAAAAAGAAGGAAATATTAAACTGGAAAAAGAACAAGTATTCGTCATCGTACGATTACAAAATTTTCATCAAAAACAAAAACGTTTCGTGTTACGTTATACGAAACCATTGGGATTTAATTGTAAATCCTGAACAGGTGACCAAACAACAAGCATCGAATATTCACTTTACACTTTTCCGCCGTAAAAGTCTCTTCCAACAATCGCCTCCAAGGATGCGAAATACTCCGAAAAACCTCCTCGTAAAAGGCGACTCTTCGTTGCCCACGCAACAGAAGCGTACTCGAGGGAACGAAGATCTTTCACGAGGTTGCGAGGTAACTGAATTACGAGACAGCCGATGCAACCACCGTCGCGTCGGTGGTTCCCGAGGCGCGTCAAACAGAAAGTTACGGCGAGGCCGCGATGGAAAAAAGAAAAAAAGAAGTATCAGAAGAGAGAGAGAGAGGAGAGGAAAAAAGAGTAAGAGGATAGGCGCGAGATAACCGAGAGAGGCGAATGGTCGAGGTCTCCCGTTTAGTCGGGGGAGAAAAGTGGTAGTTGGAGCGGTGAAGAAGTGTCGGTCGAGGTCGGCCAGGCAACACGTTCTCCTTCGTTTTCGGGCCTGGGACCGGGCCACGAAATTCATCGGCGAATTTCGAGCCCCGTGGGGCTGCGGAAACGTGGCAATTATCTTCGACAACGGGGTTACGAAAATTACCGGCCGAACTCCTCGGCTGAGATTAAAATTCTCCTAAATTTACGACGCCTGCGCGCTTCTGAAAGACAATGGCGACCCGGTATCGATTATGGGGCGCGAATTCCCCTATGGTTCGCCCAATTATTTCTGCCTGGTTCTAGGAACCATTGTTAGGGTGTCGATTTTCACGCGCCTCACGTGTATTTAAGGTGACGTTTATGGGAGGAGATGAGGCGAAATTGATAGCGGTTTCCTTTAATTTTACGACACTGGAACAAGATTCTTTTTTTTCTTTTTGTATGTATACAAGCTGTTTCCTTTAATTTTGGAACTTGAATCTTAAGATATTTTGTATTTATAAAGGGTGTCTAAAGATAAATTGATGGCACATGATGAAGGTGAAATCATTTTCAAAAAATTAAAAAGGAACACGTAATTTTAAAATAAATTTTAAAAGTAATATTTTATCAATCGTATGACACAAAGTCCTGTTTTCCTTATTAACTAGGTTAATAACGATAAACTCAAAATATAAATCAAATTTTATCGATTTTCCATATATATTCGCGAAATTGATTATTTCTTTTATCTCTAAGACTGCACAAAATTTATGTAATTTATCATCTAGTGAAGAGAAATTTCAAAATTGCAGTATTTCATCATATCATTATAAGTTATTTAAAAAAGAAAATATTTTATCAATATTAAAATTACCCATAACACGTATTTAAATGATTAAAACAAAAATTGATTCTCTCGATAAATTCCCACAATTAATCTATTACAAAATATCGATCAAACCAATCAATATTATCCACCGAATGACACAAATATCAATTCTCTAGCCTAAAATCAATTTTTCCCTGATCGTTGAATCTCTCGCTTACAAACTCCTACCCCGAATCGTTCGACCGTTGGAACGCTTCATCCTTGCTCAATTCCTGGCAAATTTCGCGACCACCCCTCGACCAACGCTTGGGATCACGCAAACGAGTCCCTCGCGCGATGCATAATGTATCATCGGCGGATCACCACCGTCGACGACCCGCGAGGATCGCCGGCGAAGAAAGCCATCGCCACGTGGACTCGCCAATGAGTGAATCTGTCGGCAAAAAGCGGCGAGCCGGGAGGAAGGGGGCACCACGCGAAGGAAACGAGCCGGCGACGTTGAACGGCCACGAAACCGAAATCCCGCGGCGAGGTGGTTCTTTTGCGGGTTTGAAAGAATGGCCCACCTTCTAGGAGGCGAGCGTCGATTTTTATGCGCCACTTTAGGACGCCATTAAACGGGCAAAGTAATACGGAATAACCACACGCCGATGGCAGCGGCGGCGGCGCCGTCGCCGCCGTTTATTTCGCCTCGTAAACATCGATACGCGCCGTGCGGCCTCTTCTTCTCGATTCTTCCCCGCCGATTCGACTCCCATCCCGAGTCGAAATAAAGACAGGGTATCGTAACCGTCGGAGCTATGCTTCCTTCTGAGACAAAGGGAGGAAGAGAGATGATAAGATGATTTATCTGTAGCTCTGTAATGGAAGGATGGTAACGCTATTCGTATGAGATTTATATTTGCTTCAACGGGCACAATATGTATTTTGTTGAAAGAAGTTTTACACGTATTCGCAATTAATTTTATTCGAATTGGTTTAATAAAGTGTCTTCGAACTTAATTTAGAAAAAGAGAAACTCGACGATACCTAAGTTCTTCTTCGTTTACGATCGATTTTTTTTTAACGAAAAGTAATTAATCTATACGAGAAGCTAATAATTTAGACTTTCTAAAGGAAAGAAACTAACGTTTCTGATCTTGTGGAATCATGTTCGAAACTCTCTCTTGAACGTTCTAAAGGCTAACCAGAGAGACGATCGGCCTGCACAAGAATAAGTACCGCGATTGAGAAGATGGGAGACGGTTGGAAGCTCGAAGGAGAAACAATAATTTAGGAACACCCGTCCAGGCGAGAGGCCGGACGCCGAGGAACAATGGGCTCCTTCCACCTCGAAGGTGAAACTCGTCGTACCGCACCGAACACTGATTCTCTAATAAAAGTCACCATGTAAACACGAGTTGCCATCCTCAGTCCTGCTCGAGAAGCGTTACGAGCATTGACTCTTGACACCCAGCCATAAGGGTTGAATAAAGAGTATCCCGCTTTGTTGTCGCTTTATTCGAACCTCCATTACTCGAGGATTAATGCATACACCGGTGACTTTTCTTTATTCGATACTTCCAGTTGCTTCGCGAGATAAAGCTATTTTTACCAAAGGTTATATCTTTTTATTAGAAGGTGATCGAAATCTTGGATGAGAAGAAGTATGATATTAGACTTCCTACATTCCTATTCGATAATTTAAATTTTGATTATAATTCCAACCTCTCGATGTAACGGAAACTAAATTATATATCCAATGTAAAGAGATGTTGCGCTCGTGTAAATCGCAGATTCCGATCTGTAATCGGAGCGCACAAAGATTTATCGCGCGTTAAAACGGAGCATCAGGGCGAGATTATTCAATAAAACCGACCGGCAGAAAATAAACACGTTGACGCGTACGCGTTTAAACTCCTATACGTTAATTATGCGCCGATCAAAAAAAAAAAAAAAAAAAAAAAAGAAAAAGCTCGTTAGAATTTCCAACGTCGCGTCGCAAAGTTACAAAATAAATGGCGAGATCGAAAGAATCGGTCGGCTCCCGCGGTTTCTTTGCCCGCGACAAAAACGGGTTTGCGTGTAAGCGAAAAGCAATTAATCATCGATACGAGTTCCCGGTTTGCGTGTAATCCCCCGTGAGCCACGCACACTCACACACGAATCGGTTCGCAAAAAGGCAAAGATTTCGCCGTGGAAAAAGGGAGCAAAATGAAACGGGGACAAAAATACTCGAACTTCGTGTCCTGACACATATTTATGCAGCCCGGCCTCCCATTACCGCGACCACACTTCTAAATATCACTTCTCCAACAAACACGCTATGGGAATAATGTAACACCTTGCACATATATGGCACTGCCGACCAATACGCGTTTTGTATTACGGTTCTATTTTCGCGCCAAATTGACCACGATTCAAATAACTTTCGTTTGGATCCGGTGCTTGGCTATTCGAAATACCGTCGATTGTTTCTTTCGCGATAAGGGAAATAGAGTAAAAACCGGTTCGAGATATTCAGTGGTTCCATAAATTCGACTTCTACGTTGCTTATTACGTTGCAGGAATGAAGTATATTGCAAGTAATTGTAAATTGTTTCGAGTAAACAAAAAAAAAAAAAAAAAAAGAAAAAAGATAATAGTAGATCGAGTAGATTCGAATGTACATTTGTATACATTTACAGAAAAAGAAATACAGGTTATATCCTATATTTCGCTAGAAGTAAAAAATATTTTTCAGGTGAAATATTTTGAATCAATTAAGCAAAACTGCGAATCACAGCAAGATAGCTATTAATTGCGAATAAATTGGATCAAGGTTATCATTATACAGTAATATAATGTTTCTTTCGAGGGTGCACGAAGTTGATCTTATTTAATTACGAAGGATAATCGCTATATCGCTCGTCAATTTTAAATAGATAGGAGATTTTCTTTAATTTTTCTTCCTTTGAGCGATCTTCATTAACAATTTTCTTCCTTGATCTCTTTGCTCTTTTATTTCTCGATCGTGTCACGGAAAATTATAGCAAATAGCGTACTAAGGAACGACGAATCGCTTCGTCATTCTGGATCGAAGTGAAGTTACAGCCACCATGACCTTGCACGAGCCACGATCCTGGCGCGGAATTGAAGAGCGAAAAGAAGGCCGACGTAGAGTGGCTGTGTTGTGAGTTCGAGCTCCAAGATATACATATAAGTGGTTCGTATACGTTATAAACCGTGGCATAACCATCTTAGGGCGTAACATTAATAGCTTTATGGTTTATTGCTTTCGAGTCTGCGGTTAAGCTCCTCTCCACTCCCCCCTATGTACAGAGAATGCTAAGATGACGCCTTTGTTTTTAATCTTATTGCTATATTTCTCGATCGAAAATTTGATCCTTGATCTATCGAAGAGTATAGAGATACATTATCAATATTTTAGTGTGCAGTGTGAATATTATTGGTAACGATGAGACAAGAGAAATAACTTGATTGTTGATATAGTAGTGAATATTATATGATAATGAGGTAGAATAAATTATTGAATTAAGAGAGTAAAGAAAATAACGATTGGAAATTATTTTATTTTATCTTATCATAATTAAAATGATTGTTATTTGTCAGGAAATTTAAATATAATATAATTATTTATCAAAAAAAAAAAAAAAAACTCTTAAAGTTCACAAAGCTATTCTTAAAATGCGTCTATTTATCATAAGTTTTTTAGTCTTTACTTTTTTTTTAGATACATAAATATAAAATCAAATTAGAAAAAGGCAATATAACTTATCAAGTAATTTGTTCAATAAAATGTTGCAATAAAAAAAACTTTATCTATCATTTATTTATATTTCATTTGCAATTAAAAATATTTCATACTCGTATAAAATTCATATAACAATATAGAATTTTGTCTATCTTATCTGTTTGATAAAATACTTAAATTCAATTAATTTTGAGATTTAATTGTGTCGATGATCATTGGATATTTTGTTGATCCTCTTTCTGCATCTCATTTGCAGTATATACGCAAAAACAGTCTTTCCTGTTGTGATCTTTGCATAATATTTAAATACACATCAATTAACTACAAATTGCAAAGATCATTTCAATTGCAAATTTCTAACCATCTTAATTCTCATTTTTCCTCTTTGTTCTTCTGATTCTTGATTTTCAGTTTCAGAATTTCAATTTCATCAACAGTATAAAATAAAATGTTATACACATTGTTAAGCGAATGAGTTTGCATTTAATCTTAACGACGCATATTATTTTTATTTTTTGAGATCCACGTGAAATAAAAGAGATCTAACAGGTATTTCGCCTCGTGATCTCACGTTGTCATTATGTAAATTACACAAATTGCCAATACCTTCAATTGGTACACTTTATTCTTTTGCTAAAAATTCTTTAACAAATTTATTATGAACGCAATAATTAGAAATTGAAGAGAATACAAACTCAAATTATCCCTAATGATATGTTTCCAATAGTGAAAAGAAATATTTGATGCACAATTCACAATCGATTACATAATTAATTTTTTTATTGTTACGTAAAATTGATTTTAAATTGAATATGTATAATTATGTATAAATTAAATTTTATATAAGATTATAACAAAAAGAAAATTTCATCAATCTTCACAGTATTTCTTTAGAGATACTTTAGAAATGCAATTCATTCTTATGCAAACAAGAATTAATTTGAAAGACTGTGAAAATAAATAAATTTATGCATCATTGTCACATGATTCTTCAAGTCGCAACAACATTGAGGAAGAATTAAATTTTGTAATAAAAAATACAATTTAATCCAGCAAATTATTACTTTTACGAGGCATCACGAATCACAGTAAAGCGCGCGAAATTTGAATTCTCTGAAAAACATCGCGGCACCGTTTGAAAAGAAACGTCTTCTCTGTCCTCCTATATCCATCCACAGGATAATACGCCCAGGGCAGAGGCGAGAAAGTAACGACGAATCAAAATGAAGTACGGGGGGCAACAACTTGGACGAGGAACGAACGACTGCATGTGGAATGCGCTTTGTTCGAGTCTCTCTGTTGGATCCGTGGCACGAATGTTCTTCGCCTCTCGTTCCATCGTTTCTCTTCCTTACCTAAGGCGGTGAGGTTGTTTCTCGATCTTTCTCGTTCTCATCTCACCTCGGCAACCTCAGCAGCCCGTCATCAGGCAGAACGTTGCACGAGGGCACGCGAACTCGCGTTTGCCCTCTCTCAGAGTATTAACTTTCAACCTCCACTCGTACATATCATCTTTGCCATCACTGTCTTTCCCCTGTGAATTGAGTCCTTGCTTTTGCTCGTGTCATTGCCGAATACATTATCTTTGACATAGATACTCCATGAAATGTACCGATCCTTTATTACGTCATATTTTATGTGCGAGTATTATACCTTCTTCTTTTCGGCAGAAAAAAATTGATGAAAAAGTGACTAAATTTAACGTTGGTGAAGTCTTGAAGTTTTAAGAGATTTAAATATTGGAGGGGATAATTATTTTTTCAAAGAATTTTTTTTAAACGTTAATACTAATAATATTACGTAAATTTTCTTTTGAGATGGAAAGTATTGAAGAAAAGGGGAAAAGAGGAAAGATCTTCAATTATTTTATACGATGAAAATTCTAATAGTTAATATATTCTGAGGAAGAATAAATCATCAAATTCAAGGATGGCAAAGATTGGAAATTATTATTTTTTTTTTTTTTCGAATTTTTATAATTCTCAAAGGCAAAGAACAGATAAGGGAAACTAAAATTTCAACATCGACATGTTGAAGTTGAACAGTGGCTTGTGTTAACAATAAAAATAGATGCATATCTAACTTTATTTCATGGTCGAAAGTCATATATGAACCGCTTGAAATATTATGATTTATGGTCAAGGTCATTACATCATCGACCTTCTTTGAATTGTCAAAAATATAATTGATTTAGGCTTGCAATTTTCATCATCCAGGTAATATAAACGACATGAAAATAAATTTATGCCTTACTCTGTCTTTTTTAACCATTAGAAGAACAGCTTTGTTAACTATGACCGCAGGCTTTCATATTATATATGAAATTTTGCGCAATGTTCATAAATCAAGTTTATGTATGTCATAATATGTCAAAATATTATAAAAGAATGCTTAGTTATATAACTAAATAATTTATTAACAATATTATCGTGTCGTTTTTTCAGAATGGAAGGGATTCACAATAACAATATTACAAATTATTACATATGCACTATAATTTCGTAAATAAATCTTCAACAACTTCCATCGCTATATTTGTCAGACAATCTATTAACTGAACTATTCTATATTGCCTGCAGCTATTCATTAGCGGTGTAACGGTAGCATTAATGATTTTGATAATATCCCTTCACTATTGGATGTTTCGCAATACGCGAGAAACTTTTTTAAAGCATTTAACACATCGTTCCAAAATAAAAAACGACGCATAAATCTTATTTCAAATATATAGTATATTCCGTATACGAATAATAAAAAATTTGAAAATGGCGTGCACATAATTTACATGTATTTAACACGTAATAATTAAACATGATTATCAATTACAATCAAACCATCTCTCATTATTGGAGATTAAGATTAATAGAATATGATTAGATTGTAGGAAATATCCATCGACTGACCAGTGAAAGCAGCTTTCACCCCTGCAAGGATCGTGGAATCCTGAATTATCGATACACCGGATCGTAAATCATTTCGTTGGCGGTCCGAATCGTGGATTCGTAATGGCCGACGTATAACTCGCGCCTTGGATAACAATCTCTTTCCTCCCTTTCGAGCGGTTTCGCCAGTTGCGGCGCGAGGGGAGATTTTAATATACGACCGAGGTTGAGATCGTGGTGTAAACCGACCGACTCGTACCTATGGAATCCCTGAACCGCAGATAAACACGTAGATACGAAGACTCGACACGTTTGCTCTCAGTTCGCTCGCAAAGAACGCGATCCTTCTCGTATAGGGATTTTCATCGGGATATTTTAATTGCCATGACGAATGTTTGCTCACAAATCGCATGGAATATATGCCCAACGTAGCTGGAGTTCAATTTGCTTCAACTTATAAATCGATTCTTTCCTTCGTTCCTGTTATTAGGAATATTAAAAAGAAATGTTTATTTTAAAAAAGTTGGTACATTTACGTACGTTCATATTAATTTCAGTTTAATTGATTCCGTTGAATCGATGTAGGTTCACACAATTCACAATTGCGTGTTCAAAAATGTTGCACTATGTTACAAATTTTGCTATGATGAAAAACGTAAAGTAAACGTAAAATTGAACAGCATAAAATGATGAAGGAGAAATAATCGTAAATTGCAAAAAGACGGATGGCAATTAACAATAACAAATAAAATTTGAATTACGTAAAATTACTTCACTCTGTTAAATAACGTACAATAAATAACAATTTCAAACATCATTTCTCAAATTCGTGACGAAAAATTTTTCTCGAGGCCTTGGTGCGGTCCGAGACGCATCTCGGTCCCGTTACATTATACCATCGCTTTTTCTTCTTGGCCGATCGCGGGGGTATCCGGTTCGCTGCGTTCCTCGATCGAGGCGAACGTTTGACATTTAACACGCGGCGCATCGAGTCGAGGCGCCTACAAAGGGAATCGGTCTGTGGTGGATCCAGAACACGGGGTCTCGCGATCGATCCATCCCGCGTGAATCGCGTCGACCACCCTTGAAGAGACGTAGATCTTCTTCCATCTCTTCTCTCTCTTTCTCTCTCTTCCCCCTCCTTCATTCCTTCTCAAGAACGCTCGACATCGCATCGACACGATTCGAACGCGATCGAGGCGCCATCGATGGGCCAATTTTCACGAGGAAATTCTCGCTCGAAGCTGGAATTTTCTTCCGCGTTTCGATCGAGATCGATACGTTCAAGGTTGGCCGGGTTGTTTTTCCGCGAAATCCACGATCGATCGACGATCTTAGCGATTTTGCACGTGGGCGTATACCTCGCTTCGCTTCTCTCGATCACCGCAATAAGCGAGCCGATTTGACCTGGGGGCTGATACACTTTAATATCCCCCTTACCCTTTTGAATCCATAATTCGTATCTCTTGCTCCGTGATGCATAATATGATACAGTAGATCCTCGAGTTATATGCATCCCGTGATGCTAGATTTCGTTCGGCTTTGGGGCGTTGTTTTAGTTTAATAGAGGTTTTGAGAGGGCTTGTCAGCTTTATGCAGTTTCGACATTAACATCGCCTTCGAAATAAGGGTTTTGAATTCAATGTGGAAGGTTTATTAAGTGTTTATTTCATTTTTATCGAACGATTGTTCAACGCGAATAATATCGCTTGTGAATAATATTGAAAATTGAAAGTAACTTGTTTTATTACAATTTACACATATTGCACGAAGGTAGATGTAAAATGCTTCGTAATTGAAGGAAGGTGGATAAAGTAGGTCTCAAGATTCTCAGATTCATCGAGATTACATCTTACGCAATATTGACGAAACTTTCTCCAAAGAATCAAACTAAATAGAAAACGTTTATTCATAGTAAACACCTACGCTTGACACATTTGTTTCTCAGTGATAATTGCAACATTACATGATGACTATGATTTATCAGTTCAATCATTTGCATTGAAATAATGTTTTTGACAAGCAATAGATCCAGATGCTGCGCTTAAATATGTTGTCGATGATGGATGATATTTGTTGTGAAGAAATTATTGTGCCTATTTCGATTTATGCTCCAACAAAATCTCTTATGTTTTCAGATTCATAATCGTTAAATCGATAATTGTGTGACATTTTTAACGAAATCTTTTTTGAAAATATCCTTTGAGAATAAAAACAAATTTCCAATCTATTCTATTCTATTCTAAAATATAATTATAATATTTAAATTTCTCTACTAGAAATATTTTATTTCATTTGTTATGTGAAACTATATTCAAAATGTATAATATAATAATCATTAAATTTCTTCAATTCTGAAATCAACAAACAAATGAATAAAAATTGAAAGAAAGAAGTAATATTATAACAATAACAAATGAAATATTAATTAACATTTGGCATAACCATAACCAGTGGTATCAAACTAAAAAAAGAAAAAAAAAAAAAAACATTGATTTCAAAACTCCACCTTCACCTTTACGACATATCTAGATACATTGAAATCGGATCGCCACGGTTAAAAATGAATTAAAAATAGGCATAGGCTAATCAAGCGAAAACTCAATAAACCTCTTTTCAATCCGGAAAACCTAGTTTATTGGAGACTGGTAAGCAAGCAGGAGCTGAAACGTGGCGAGTTATTGCTCAATTGAATACAGGATCGCGCAATAACAATTCGCTCGCATAATGCAACGGCACGACTACCGGCGACGAGATTCTCTTTATCTCTTCGCACGCCTCGTTATCCCCGCGTCATCTGTCGTTAATGCTTTTGCCACTAGCGGGTTGATTGTAAAAACGAATGTACCGTGACTATGCACCTGCCACGTCCGAAGACGATCGACACGAGTTTTATCGACACGCTTTATCTCGACACGGTCTCCGACAATCGATTTAAGCCGGAGCACGCTTCGTGCGTCTCGAGCTAAGCTCCAAAAACTAAAAAAATCGAAAATGATTCGACGCGTGAATCGGAAGACACGAGCTAACCTGTTCAACCGCAGAACAACCGATTCTATGCGTGAATTTTTCGATCTGTAGCTTAATTCAATTCAATCGAAACTTATATACCAGCTACGAAGATATCGTTATATATTTTCACTTTACAACATTTTTACAATTGTCCCTTCGTATACATTGAGAGAATACAAATCACTTTTATTCTTAAAAACTCTAGAGATATACTTAGGATTAATCCTAAGACAAAAAAGAGGATAGATTTCGAAGTTATTTGAGTGAAATTATAACAAAATGTGACTCGTTACGAGTATTAGTTACGGCAGAATAGAAGAAGATTCGACAAAGCGTTGCAAATAGATTCACCGATCGCGAGGGAACAGGTTTTGAAAGCGCAAAAGGGCCGCTCGGTGCTATACGCTGGCCATTGTTCGATCCATCGAACTCGACGCCCCACGAATCGTTCTCCATTTCTTCCCGCTGTTCTGGATTTATGTTCGTTTCGATTACCACTGGCTAAAGTATTCTTTTCGCGCTGGAAACGAAGAGATTGCACGCGAGAGATTGCGATCGGCTATTTTCTCGCCCTTGCTTTATCCCTGTTTGCGGCTCGGGTTCACGGACAGGAGTTCAGAACAGATTTTTTTTTTTTCATTCATCGTTTAAATCGCGTCTGATATGGATGATATCATTCGTATAATCTTGCATTGCTCATTGAACAACTATTGTTTCATTTATTGTTGATTCTTTTTGTGGAATTCATTTTATTCAACGATAATTTATTCAATATTGTATGTTTTAATCAGTAATATAAACACTCTTACTAAATCCTTCGTCGAGAAGTTTCTTCAATAACAACCAACATCCTTAAGAGAATAAAATTTTCTCATCATCCAAACAGGATACCTTGCAAATGATTAAATGTCAGATACAGTATTGCAACATTTCCTTCAATATTTTTATAATAAATTTATCAACGAGAATTTCTCTTCTGCAGAATCTGCATCAATCCTTCAGTTACAAGACCGTCCTTTTCTACGAATAAATTTTCTCTTTCTTCTTTCGTTCGTGCCCTGTTTGGCAAAGGACGAGAAATAATTTGTCAAATATGTTTCGCGGGCAAGAAGAAAGCGGGCCGCCACAGGTATCCGCCACCATCGCGCAAGAAACAACGCCCTGCATCGTGTGAATTCTTGTATCCTAGCGCTGGATGCAAACGGTGGAATTCCGTTTCCGTGGTGGAGGACATCTGTCGACCTTGCTGACTTTACGCGCAACCGTTATCCACGGAATGCAGCGGCGGATTTCAAGCCGCGACACAGGCGATTACCCAGCAATTAAAGTCCTCGAGACACGCGAGGATATCGGTGGCAAGAACACGAGATTGATATAAATGGCGTTCGTGAGGGCGACAAGAAAGAAGATTTCCCACGTGCGCCATTTTCTTCTACTTTCCCGGGATTTCGCAGTTATGGAATAACGATCGAGAAATTTTTGGGCTGATTATTCGAGCAGTCGAGGCTTCGAAGACGATCGAAGGTAGAATGTGTCTATGTGTATCAGGCGAGATTTGGAATGGACGATCGAGTCCTGAGGATCGATCGATTTTATTGCAAAATGGTTGAAGATGATTGAAGATAAAGTGTGGAAATGAGATTCGTTGGAAATGTTTGAAGAGAGTAAAAGAGAGTATGAAATAGAGAAAAGAACGTGAAGCTATTATGATATACCTATTAATTGTAAAATTATCTGTGATCATTGTATTACGTATATCTATTAATTGTAGAAGTTAATAGAATTGTTAAATGTCAACTTTTATGTCGTGTTTTTAAGTTCCTACGATATTAAAACTAGAAAGTATAATTTAATCACGTAAATATCTATGAATTTTTAATTCAATTAAATAAACGACGAATGTCGAAAATTCGACGTCAATGCTATCTTCGATCTTCTACAATTAAGAAAAGAAAAGATTAAAAAAAATTAAAAAGGGGAAGAATCTATGATTTTACGGTCTCTTTTAAACATTCCACACACCACCTACGTACAATATCTCTTTCCCCCTTCACCGGCTCAATCTCTTTATGGTTCTTCTCGATTCTCGATCGATGAAAAATCCACCCACTCCAATCTCTCACCCTCACTATCATCCACCCACCCGTTTTCCTAGCTAGATCTGCGGGGACCCTAATGGATTACCGTGCTCATCATCCATCAAACGGACTTTTCGAGCTCTCTCATTTTTCGATTCGATCTATATTATTCGTGGATACTCTTCAACGAATAGTCTTCACGAAAAATTTCCATGAGAAAGATGGATCATTCTGCGTAGAATCCGTTTATCCCTTCTTCGCTAAATTCTAGGAATAATGATTAAATATCATATAAATCTGATAGACAAACATAAACGATCCCTGTTGTGGCGCGAGCATCATAAGTAATTCGAAAAAAATTAAATTGTAACTTTCAAACTGGTTCAAAACTGTGCAACAAGAAACACGAACGTGTATCTCAAACCAATAATATCCGTGCAAAAACGCCACGTGTGGAATTTATCGAACAAGAAACTTCCTAATTACTTCAACTTCGCGCAAAATAGCAAAAAGGTAATCGGCTCTCGATCGAACTGTTCCTCAAAAACAACTTCGTCGCACTTCTTTCAATATCTTTCTTAGAAAAAAAAAAAGAACAAACTCAACCGTATGGAATGAAGTTTTTCAAAGTTTCATAATTTCTTCACGATTCTCTCCCCCGATCGACAAAGGAAACAATATCGTTGCCCGGATTTAATCGTTCCGCTGACATCCACAGCCCAGTTAAAAGGGAAAAGGAAACGAGCCGTGAATCGTGACTCGTAACGAATGGGCCATTTTCTCCATTATTAGTGCTCGCCTGTGGAAGCACCTGTTACGATCAGCTCCCTCAGGGCTGTCCACCTTGTTCGTGCCTTGTTTACCTCCCCTCAGGGGGATTGCGAAAGGGGGATCGAGGAAAAATGATTAATAAAGGCTTGTCCGGGGCACGTGGAATTCAGGTTTAATTGAATCGATATCGATAGAACAGTTTACGCAACGATCGGGCGCGTTCGACGACGTGGCGATTCAATTAGTCGATTCGTCGTCAACTTACGCGTGTCGCGACACCGGTTGAACGGTTTGGATACGAGGAGACGGATAGCGGTTAAATAATGGAGAAATAAGTTACCAGAGCCGCGACGTTTATTACCGCGTACAGAAATACCTCGATCCTGTAATCGATGAGATTAAACTTTGAATGGCATTTATGCGATGGCCGGCTGAAACCGCTCGATGCCGGTTTAAATATAATAGCGATTATCTCCGGCATTTATTGCGCCCGTGAAGCGGTTGGAATTTCTGACGGAGCCTCGATAACCGACTTGACCGGTTGCAAGCCGATGATCTCTGGTCTGGCCGGCATTGTTTTGAATACAATTATAAAAAGAGAAAAATATTCGAGCTTTCAATCATCCTTCCCTCTCGTGATTTTGATTCTTTTCATTCTCACAATCTCGTGTAAATTAGAATTAAGTTTAGTATTTTAAATTCCCCTTGCGAAAATTTCCCTTCCTCTTCGTCTCCCGATCGATTTTCTAATTGGCCGTGGATTAAACCTAGGATATTCGAAAGGACAATTTCGTTGCAAATATCCTTTTGGACGGAGCGAAACAATGAGGGATGATGGATCCTCTAGAATCTCGCTTGGAAACGATTGAGAGAGAGAGAGAGAGAGAGAGAAAAGAAAACAGAGGAGGAAAAAAATAAAAGGAACGCTTTCTACTGTCTCCTGAATCTGTCTCCGATCTCTTCGAATCCCTACGCCGGGCGCAATCCCACGAGTACATAAATATCTGCCTAGCATATTGAACGGTCATATTTCATGGGGAGGCAAAAAAAGCGAACGTCCCTCGGAAATTCAACGTCTCAATCCGTCTCTGGGATCTCGTCAATATTCCGAGCGGTCAATTAAGGCATGCCTCCCAGATGTCCCTTTCCGATCCAGCGCATACACGTCGATAGAGTTGTTGCCCACTGTGGCAGACATTGCACAGGATAGCGTTTGTGACAAGGATAACTCGGGTGCAGAAGCAGCCAGAAAGAGATCAGGGAGTAATCGATGAGTTTAGGGGGAGAATGAAATTCTTGAGGATGAGAGATTTGTAATTTGGACAAATGTACGAAATGAAAATTTAATATGGATAGGATGATGATCGAAATAAATGATATAGAAGGAAGTAATCATGGTAATTAAGAGAGAAACTTGTTTTTATCTTGTGAGAAATCTACTTAGGTATGAGGCTTTTAAGTAAAAAGATAAAAAAAAAAAACAAACGTGATAGAGGTAATTTTGACATGTATAATTAAAAGTGACAATGCAGATAAGTGTTCCAGAGAAACACTGGCTAAGCTACAAGTGGTAACTGATAAAAGAAGAACTTGTTTTTAAATGAGACGAACATTCAGGGATGAAGATGTTGAGAATGAGAAATAAAATTGATTATGATTTGAAAGAGAACTGAGAGTAGAGTAAATTCTCGATTGAACGTTTTGGAGGAAGAAGTCGATTTTTAAGAAAAATATACACGAAAACTTCATCGACACGAAGCTACTCTTTTTTCGATGATCGATCTCTTCGAAATTTATCGCTCTTTCCGCCAATGTTTCTTCAAAGGGTTCAATAAATTACTTATATAACTCACGAGAGATTAAATTAAACAAAGTTAAAAAGTTATTCCTTCTTATCTAAACATCACAACTTTATAAAAACAAGAAACGAATGAATTACGACATAAAATACGGTAATACGTCCGCAATAAAATCCTCCCGAACAAAACTTATCTCGTCCTCTCTACACTGAAATTCTAATAGGTAATTCACGCAACGGGAACAGTCATAAATCGACAGATATAAAACACGTAAATCCGAATATCGAATCTTTCTCTCTATAATGTATACATAAGTAACGTGGTGAAGTAGCCCGGCATCGTTAACGAACACATGTTTCTTCTTCCAGAAACGATACGCGGTTTCAAGCGGGTAATCCGGAAGATCGAAGATACGTAAGAAGGCGATTACTTAAAGGGAAAGCTCGTGTGGCTCGAGCTGATAGAATTAATGCTTGCCGATCAAAGACGGGCCGCCGCTATAAAAAAGGCCACGAATTTCGTTAATGTAAAAGCGAACGTGGCCGAAAGCGCACGAAATCGGCGCTGTTCGCAAAAAGATTCCGATCAGCGTGACCGTGACTGCTTTTTACCGAACGATGTCCAAAACGATGTCTTCGTTAACTTCCAAAATTGCATTCATGGGGGGTTTGGAGAGGAAAAAGAGCGGATCGTTTGGAGTAAGATCTGTCCGTTGTTTGTATTCACTGGGCTAAATATAAATATAGGGTACAAGATGAGATCGCGTGTTATTATTTAACTCTTCCAAACGCTAATAAGATCTATTTATTATTGCATAGTTACGTTATCATGATAATTGTCATTATAAGATAAATTCACGAATAAAATTTATATCCTATTCTATTTTCTCATATCTCAGCGTTATTCGTAAATATTGTTTCCTTTGGCAGATAAAGTATTATTATTATATATTGCGATTAGAGTAAATAACGAGAATGAGAATATAAAAAGTATACGATAACAAAAACGCTAACAAAGAAAAAAAAGAAATGTTTGAATTATCCTGAATGATAAGCAACACGAAACTTCAATTAAATAATCAGCAGTTTATAATTCGAAATATATATTTGACACGTTATACGATAACTCATCCACGTCAATCGAAACATTTCAATTTACTAGAAACCCTGTTCCCACAGTTGTCACAAGATGAACGGTGAGTCCGCCATGTTAATTGACACTTTATTCTCGGTTGTGATTCGCGCTAAAAGCTTGCAACGATAAAGCTGGAACGATTAACTCCGCGCGGGATATAATCTGACGAAAAATGGCCCGGAGTCGTTCGAATATCGTACGGCAATAACACGTCGAACGTATCTTCTCGGCCGAAATAAAAAATGATGAAAGAAAATCGAGGGGAGGCTGCACACTAGCGACACCACGTAAGTTGTCGTCCCCTAATGGTCACCGAGCGTATCAACCCCGGCTTATCATGTTAATGGAAACCTTTATGGAGACCACTTTAGGTGATATCTCTCAAAATTGCGGCACACCGAGGGATCTTGGGTGGTTATCTTTGTAAAGAGTTGCGTCTTTACGTTCTGGGCCGAGCACCGATTTTTTTTTTTTTTTCCTCCCCCCAATTCGATACGTCCAATGGAAATCAGTATTTATTGCTTTTTCACCGTGCTCAACTTAATTATGACAAAGTTAAGGGAAGAAAGGATATTATGATTCTATTAATCTGTGTTGTTACAACATTGATTGAACTGGTATTAGTTGCTAACGCATTTTGAAGGAGAAATTACTTTTGCATATGTTGTTATTAAGGAGAATGGAAAATGTAAATTTTTATAATTAATCTTCTTTATAACATTTTATAATAAGATCCTCCCCGTTAATTTTTGTTCTCTCATGGGGAAGAAAAGGGAAATTCTTGTCTTATTAAATATTTTTAATTTCTTTCTTTTTTTTTTTAATAATTCAATGATTCGTCGTTCACTATTGTTCACACAATTTTTATGATTATTATATTACAGAAAAAATATAGTCACCAATCATGTTGAAATTTGTAATAAAAATTAGACAAGTGTGTGCTGTTATGATTGTTATACTCTTTAATTTCCAATTCCTTTAAAACATCTTCGCGTTTAAATTTTATTCTCTATAAAATAAAAGTCACTTAATTTGTGACAACGTATATTACAAACAGGCAATCAACTATATTACGAATAAATAATAATATACGTGTAATCAGATTTATATCTCGATAATATTAAAAAATATTTGTCAATCTTGTCTCTTTTTAATAGTTAGAAAAATAAAGAATTTAAATAGCCGACTGTTATTAAAAATATATATATATATATAACCGTATAAATTTATCTTCATCGTAGTAAGATCTTTCTTTTTCCGTTAGTCAACAATCATTTCATAAACGACGTTCCTCACGACGTTACAAAGCATCCTGAACATTGAAACTCCGTTCATAAATTCGGTCGTATATCACGCGAAGAGGATCACACGTGTGGTCCAGAAAAGTGTGTAGTCAATAACTAGAGGGGCGCAATAAAATTAAAGGGAGGGGGGGGGGAAAAGCTTGTCAAGACTTGAGTCGCATGTGGGTCAAGCATCGACACCTCGAGGAATCGAGGGGGAGGAATCAAGAGGAATCTCTTGTTACACGCGCCGGTGCACCTACACGTCCCCAAAAGCGGTATAAATATTTCGTAGCGGAGGCCATGCTAGAACGGCACGATTTAAAGAGTTTTCTCCCGGTCGAGTGGGAAGAACGGTACTTTCCAGGTACTTCGAGTAAAAGGGGCCCTTCGACCGGCCGAGCAGCCACCCACGCGGCTATAAACCTGGCGTAACTTTACTTTCTACTTTTCTAGCCTCGGCCTCGGTGATGTACACGCGACCAGGAAGAGTTACACGCCAGGATTCGAAAAGGCATCGTATCGCGGCGTGCACACGCGCGTCTTCATTTTATTTCGGTACGATCGATGTTCCCAGGTTAATATTTACGATAATTTTATCATCGATATTATATTTGCGTAATGTACGGCCATATTTGTGAAGATAATGTAATATTCGGATAAATTGGATGTTCGGTTTTTTTCTTTTAATAGCGTTTCAAATTATTCGAAAATCAAGTAATTTCAGGAAAGTTAGAGAAACTAATTAGAAAATGTTTCTGATTACTGATTCTTAATTATGTAAACGAGTTGAATGGAAAAAAACATTTTGTATAAATTACGTCTAAATTATACCCACTTTGCATTTCGCATTATGTATACATATAATTCTTTAATATAATTCTCCTTTCAAAAATTATTCAATATTGTCCAATATTATTGTATCTATTTTCTAATATTAAAAATAGCTCATAATTCCCACCACGTGTATTCGCTATAAACTGCCTTCTTAAACTTTTTAACGTCAATCAAATATACGTCACTTGAACGAAACGAATATATGATAAATTTTTTTCTACCGAAATAAATAAATCTGCGAGCAGCTATTTAAGGAACGAACAACAACAGTTCTGGAAGAGGTGAAACTCACTTTTTCCTTTGACAAATTCGGAGTTGAGGTCCGCTGACACATCGTAGCTACCGGCGACGATCAATAGAAGAAATGTCACGCCGAGGAGGTTGCAGGTCGACCTGTGCGTTCGCGGCCTGTGTCGGTGTTCGAACATGATGAGCTCTCATGCCCTCTACGAACCCATGGACCTTGCCAAGGTGATCTCGACAATGATTCCCACTTCTTCGTCCTCTCTTCGATAGCAACGAGCAACGAGAAGATCGGAAGAGCCTCGAGGGAGCGTTTCCGCTGCTGCCATCGCTGTCTCCTCACCGCGTTACTTGCATCGTTCGTCTCACAGCACCGTTTCACGTCTATAATTCAAATAACATATCATTAGAATTATATCGTTAAACACTTATCTTAAATATTTTTTCGCCATGAGCTTTTTAACCATTTAATTTGAACGCTTATATTATCGCTTTACGCACTATTTCTATCACAAATATTCAATTCATTTTCTACATTTTGACCTGTACATGCACACCATTATCTACAACAACAGCCTAAGCTAAACGAGCTCGACACCCTCTTTCGTTCTCTCTATTGAACGAAACCGCATATTCGTGCATCAAGATCGATTCCCATAATCGGGCAGCGTTCCTCGATTTGGAAATAGAGCACGAAAAAAAAAAAAAAAAAAAAAAAGAAAAACGTCAATTCGCCTTTTACGCTACCAATTGTTTTGTCGTCGCCTCGGCCAAAGGGTTCACCTTCTTCCTCGCGGATTGTTTCAAACAGATCCAGAGGGGAAAGGGAGCAACACGAGAAGAAGAAAACAAGAATGGAGGGGGAAACGCAAGAGGAAGGAGAGGAGAGACAATGCGGCAAACAGCAGGTGTCTGCTCTTCCCTCGCCCCTTCCTCTTACCGCTATTTCCCTCTTCCTTCATCTTCCTACCGGCCATGACACGATCTCATCCCGGGGACCCTCTCACGGCTCCTTCTTTGTTCTTTCGCACTCCCCGCGGAGTGGCGAACACGGGTTGCCTTATTCGGCCGCGACGACCAACGATCAACTTAAACAAATGACGTCGACTAGGGTTTCGTCGGGTTCTACCTTCCAAGCAGCAGCCTGATTACCGCCCATCCCTCCTTGCCTAGTCTCACCCCTTTCTGTCCCTCGCCTATTAATTACGGTTCATCCTCGGACGAGCGTGTCGATCGTGATTGCCGAGCATTCCTCGTGCTTATTGCCTCGCTCTTCGTTTCTTGCAGCGAGCTTCTCCCCTTTCCCTCCCCCTCGCGGCTGTCGATCGTGGTACCAGGCTGTCTGCCGGTGAGAAAAGACGTGGGACGAAGCTTCGAAGCTTAGGACGTCTCGAGACACGAGTTGGTAACGAAGTTGGGTTCAAAAAAAATCTGGTGCGATGTATTTAATATTCATCAGGAAGATCCTGTTGATCGGAAATCGTGACACACGATCATGGGTGAGCGAATAAACGAACGAGAAATTAAAAAAGGAGTAAATTAATTCTAAAATCGAATCTGGATGATGAATCATCGAAGCAAGAATAATACAAGAGATGAATCGTGAAAATGAAATATGTGCAAATATATTGTAATTATATCGTCTATTTAACACGAAATATCATTTCGATATATTTATTATTCGATAAAGTTCTAATCGTAAAGAGTGGAAATTATAAATTGCTCGTGACCACAACTAAAGAATGCACGTTTTTCTATACGTATAGAAAGCCTTAGCCCCAGGCTCGTGAAAGCGGATCGTATCGATCAAACATCTGCGATCACCTATCTCTCAAGATCACAGTTAAAAACTTATTCCATCTTTGTGAAACGAAACATTTTCACAAACATTCTCTTCTTTCCTAACCTATTTCATCGAAACAGGTTCATTATGCTGAATAAACTTATCGAACCTCAACAGCGCCCTCTTTGTAACAACTTCGGGCAGCCATTACGAAATAATCGTAACAATACGCCACGCGGAGAAAGGATTAAGAACTGCTGTACACCGTCCATTGAATTAATAATATAACAGGATCTTTGTGGCTCTTTGAGAAGAATATTTCGCCCATTCACCGCGATACCGCGCTCGAATTGTTAATACGTGTCCATTTTGGTAAAAATCGCGCCAACAAATTACGTGGAACGAACCGGTTTTGTCCGGTGGTTGACAGAATAACTCTGCGGTTAATAGACGGACATGTTATTACCGACTAATTGCACGTTTTGTCCCGATTGTTAATGAGTTCGGGAGAGCATTTTGATTGATCGCTCGTTGAACTTCGACTGCTTTGCTACCATTATACACAACGCCACGTTCTATTGTTTGCTCCTCTCTGAGAAAACTTTTCGCATTGAATGCAAGCAAGGCTTATTGGATAGGCCCCTTTTTAAGGAGTCTCCTTCGTTTTAGAGCCATACAAAAACTTAAGCAGAAATCCGTGGTGTTCTTGTTCTTATTGGTCCGGTTGAAAGGGTTACACTTGGTGCGACCAACGTGGAGTTGTCTCGTTAAGTAAGGAGATCTGGAAACTCGTTGGTGAACGAGATTGAGGATAAAGCGAGTTTGTAACGATGCGTTCTTTGCCAAAGTTCGAAGAAGGAAGAGAAAGTTTGAGCAATTATGCCTCTCGAAGATTTGTATCCCGAGGATTCATGCTTGGTGCGTGCAATTGAGTTCAAAGGTTTCACACGAGAAGTTTCGTTATACCGGTATATTTAATCTTTAACTAATAGGGAATACGTTTTTTAAAACTGCGTTATTAAATCGTCGCTTGGTCAATTTTTATGTTGCATTAAAATTTATACATTTTTAATCCCTTCCATATATTTACTTATAATAATATATGGTGATTACATTCTTGATTTTTGATAACTTACTTATCCAATCAGCTTGCTTTTATTGATTGTTATCGATTTGTTTGTATCATCGTACATTTTCATACATTTCACATTCATTTTGCGATCACATTTTTAATCGTTTATTTAATTTTGTCGTAGCCTTACTTTCCAAATTTTCACGTCTCATCCCCTTTTCCCTTTTATTCTGATTTATTCGTATCAATAGTATCTAATATTAAATCATATAAATGATGTACGAAGTACAAAAAAATTGAAGTACTAAATCGCTCAAAGTACAAAGAGATTTCGATGTTCTGTATTTCGTTCCACTCTCCAAATTATCCATTATCTCCACGAAGTCTTGGCTCAAGTCTCAAGTCAAGAGAAATAAAAATGAAGGGTGCAACATTCGACTGTGTTCGATCGCCGTTATCATAGATTGACATCGAAAGAATCGATAAAAATATCTCCTCCTTTTTCTCTGGCCAACTCGACCAAAGTGCATTTGTCACTGTTACATCGACTGAATTGACACGTCGATCCTTTTCACGGTGACTAATCAACGGGGCGTGTCTCCTTAGCTTAGCCTCTCGATTCGCGGGTGTATAATCGCAAATGGAAATGCACGTGGCCATTTATCGCGATACCGTGAGCCTTTCTCTTGTAATTACTCGAAAGAGAAAAGGCTTTGATATACGCGTCCCGAATTTTACCGTTTCTGTTCTCTCCGCGAGAAATTGCTCGTTTAACGAGGCAATTCCACTCTCGACTGATCGATGAAAGTAAAAAAACACGCTCTTGATATATATATATATTTTTTTATTGTAATTTGTGTGCAATCTATCGTACAACGATATGTTCAACAGAGATTACGAGCACTTTTAAATACGCTCAATCGGTGTATCGATACGTTATCATTTAATTTATCCAGTAATTTTGTGACCAGGCATATTTCTCTTGATATTTTTTACAGATAAAATAAAATATCGAAACAAATATTACTCACTTATTCCGCTTTTTAAAAATTTTTAAATATTTAAAATAAACCCACAAACGTTGATAAATTACGAACATATGATACGAATCAATCACGATCCATCGAGATGGCAAGCTGGTATGATTAATATCAACAAGAAGAGGATACCACGAGGCGAATAAACCGAATTCCCCGTTCAAACCGTTTAAAATCCTCAAATAGCAATACTCGAAATACCGCCTATCTATCCGCATCACGGCGATATTCCAAGCTTCGTTTCCTTCTTGCGCAACAAATACCATCCCGACGAAACGTTATTGACAAATGGATGCAAGTTGTCGCACCATAATTCGCCGATAATAAACGCCGATAAGAGGGAGAGGCGCGTAGGCGGCGATATCGAATGACGAGTAAGAAAAACAAAAGTTTGAAGTTTGAAATTTTCTCCAAATGACGAGGGGGGGGGGGGGAAAGAATGCCTCCCCTCCCCTCCCTCGGAGAAGTTTAGTGGAATACCGAGTGGGTTGGCAAAATGACGACGGGGGAGAAAAAAGAAAGGAAAGGGGAGGAAGAGTCGAAGGCAGGGGCCCGGCCAACGTCGGTTGTATTTATCGACGCAAGTCGTCCACCTATGTTCCTCGAGGCTGCTCCTCGGCCATCCTCCTTTATCCTCGAGGCCCTCCTCGCCTTTCTTCCCTCGGTCGCGAGAGGTAGAGCAGCGACCGGCCGAGAGCGGCATAAAAGCGGCGTCTTTTGAGGGGAGGAATCGTAGCAAAAAAAGGGCCGGGGAACACGGCGAGCAACCGTGTTAACTGCGCTGCTTATGCATTCATATCCTTGTCTCGCGACAACCTGCTGATTGTTTCCACAAAACGCGACAAACCCCCTTGTGTACCCGTGTGTCCAGGCCGGTTTTTCGGTGGCTGGCCACGCTGGACACGCTAGCTGCCGCCCCAGACGCGACGCTGCACCGGCAAAAAGGATCAATTTGTATGCGGGTGAACGCTTCGACACTCGCTTTCTCTCCCTCTCTCTCTCTCTCTCTCTCTCTCTTTTTCGACGCATTGTCGAAGAGAGTCGTGGTAACGTCTGTATGACAATGGGGCTGCCACTCGAGAAACGGAAGATCGATGAGGAAATCGGGTGAAATGATGTTTGAATCATGGTAGAGGGGAATATATTTGGAAATAGGATTTCAAGATGTATTTTAAAAACGAAAAAAATCTACTATCGTCGAATAGAAAAGAGAAAAAGTTTAAGACATCTGTTCTCGATAATGCAACTATATCCTGGACCGATATACTGATTAATTTTTGAACGGTCAATGCGAAACGATAAATCAAAGATGAACATTAGATCGTGAAAAATTGATCGTTAACTCGACTCGATTAATAGCCTCTTATTTAATTAATCATCTTTTTGCGCGACACGATCAAATGCAAAAAAAAATCGTCGTTTCTATGTCGCGTTTAATGGGGCGAGAGCGTGGAATACCGTAGGGTGTATATACCGTGACGTTTGTCGAAACGTCGAGCGGACAGGGATCGCGGCGCCAGCCGTGGCAATAAACGAGCGTAAAGTACGGCCAAGCGATTAACATAAATTAACGTTATTTACCCGCGTGTAATATTTCTTCGTGAGCGTATCGCGTGCGTGATTTATCGTAACGAGGGATCGCGGGAGAACCAGCTCCCTCTCGCACGAAGAAAACAAAGAGAAAAGGTAGAAAACTGCCAGATGAAATATGACCACCCGCGTTAGAATCTCTCCTAACGGTACAACTACAACTTTTCCACCCTGCTCCGCTCCACTCTTTCCCCGCCATTTCTTTCTAAAATGCGGCTCTAAACTATACAAGTAAGTTCGTCCACCAGAGTGGGTGGCGAGCAGAAAAGCATTGGATCACTATTGCTATCCTTGTCCCTTCGTATTTATCAAATCTAACAATCGAAATAATACGCTCCCTCTGCCATTTTCTCGAATGGACCAACGCTAGCCCACCTAGTAGTTCCATCCATCT
Organism: Apis florea; assembly: GCF_048593485.1. Classification (NCBI taxonomy): domain Eukaryota; kingdom Metazoa; phylum Arthropoda; class Insecta; order Hymenoptera; family Apidae; genus Apis; species Apis florea. The sequence goes on along the minus strand of NW_028256824.1, from coordinate 332,282 downwards.
ATCGTCAGGATGGAACGAATCGATGGAAAAATTAAATCCCATCGATTGCGGGGGTAGCGGAAGACACGAAGGCGGCACGTCGAAACGCGACACCGCGGAGGACACCCCACCCAGGTGTGCCACGAAATGGATTGCGGCGGTCGAAGGTAGTCGAATCGATCGTCAATCAAGTCCCGAGACGGAGCGATAATTGACCGAGGAAGAGGGGGGCAGGGGGAGGGGGGGGGGCGCGGTTCAGAAGAACGATCGGAAAAAATTAAGGAGACGCGGATAACAGACGGGCGACGAAGATGATGAAGAAGAATAAAGTGAGCCGGATTGGGGAAAAAGAGGTGGAAGAAGAGGGGTGGGGGGAGGGGAGAAAGGATCCTTCGAGTCGAAGGAAGAAAAAGAGAGGGAATAAAAGTAGCGGAGTAACGGTATAGATGGACGTGAGCGCGATTCCGATGCTTTCGACCAACGTGGTTAAGGTATCTCGACGATGCCCAATCCGAGATACCTTCCAAGGCACCGTCCACCTCCCCCATGAGGCTCTGGATGGGTCCGATCGGCGCGCAAACCCCTCTCCTTCTCCTCCCCCCCTCCCCATCCCGGTGTACACGGTCTTTCGTGGTATCTGGCCGCGAACGAGCTTTGATTTAGAACACGGGGCACAGTCGGCCTCTCTTGTCCCGGCAAAAACGGTCTCTGCTTAACCAACTGAGAGGGAACCGCCGGCCCGGCTGGCTCACTTTCCCACTGGGCCGTATATGGCTCAACATTTTATCTTCTATGGCCCTCGTAGCGAGGGATTGCATGATCAAACGCCATAAAGGCGAACCCCGACCGGACCCACGACCCTCCCCCTCGTATCGCGATCCATCGCGGGCCCGACGGCCCACCAAAGCTTTTCGATGCAAATCCGTGCACCGAGCAATTGCGCGTTATGCAATTTATGCCATGCTCGAGATAGCAGGGATTTATAACGCTGTCGGTTGTTTACGGATTGGGGAGGTTTTGCTCTGATAATGGGGGAAATGTGGATCGATAGAGTTGAAAAGAGTTGTCTTTGAGAAGACTGAAGAGAAAACGACGTGTTCTTCTTATGATTATATCAGGGAAATTGTTTTTTTTTCTTTCTGTCTTCATTAGCGTAGATACTTATTTGTTTTAAATATTTGTAATTCGTAATTAATATTATAACTTGTTGTTACGTAACAAGAATAAATTAATTTTCGTCCATTTTAATGAAACGTTTCAGTCTCTTTATCGGGACAGCATTTTAATTTCTCGGAATGTAATTGATTATTATGAATCTTGTTCTTGAAAATTGCGAAGAAACGTTTCTTTCAAATTATCGTATTCTATTACGTGAAATCAAGTATGAATTCCGAATAAAAAACAAATGATAAAAAACGTAAACCCCACGAAAATTGAATTAATTCGATACTTGACAATTTTCGATCGCAAACAAAATTAAAGAATCACGAAGACAATCTGCATCTCAAGGATACTTTAATATTCAACGAGGTTCAACCAGTTTCCATCTGAGATAATAATAATAACGTGCAATCGGGAATGCCATGTCGGGAAACCGTGAAACCATTTGTTAAAACTTTGCAAACTTCTTATTTGTAGGAATTGTTCCAACGAATTGGATCGGCTAATCGTGACTTCGTGACGATTTTCTACGAATCGAGATGGGGAGTCGGGGGAAAGCTAAGAAAGGGAAGAAAAGGAAGAGAATTGAAAATTATCTGGTGGATCACGATTACAGCCTCGTTCCTCTTAGGGAGAGCTGGCTGCCTGGCTCTGCATCGCGATGGAATTTCAAGGCACGGAGTGAGTTCTCCTCCTTGCACCTCGACCTCTGCACCTCGTGCAGCTCCAGATCGTGACTTCGACCGTTCACGATGCCGTGGCCCTTCGTGTTCCACGTATCGCGAATCTTCGGTCAATCTTCGGTCAAGGAAGACTTTCGAATTTTCGAAAATCACGGATCGAACGTTTGAATTCTCTTCCTGAATTCGAGGCAACAATCGATCGACAAGCGGGTTTGTAATTGACGAATCTTTGATTTCAGGAATATTATTATGAATCAATAATTTTCCTTGTGTATCGGTTGCTTTGATTTTTATTGTTTTTAAATTATATGCTTTTTATTATTGCGAATTGTTTTTTTCTTGACTTTAATAAATTTCTAATCTTCCTAAATTAAATTGTTTAGGAGAGTATAGATTTTTTTCTTTCGCGGTTTTACTTCTTTCTATTTGAAATGAGATTATTGTGTAAATGTCTATAATTATCAATTATTAAAGATAATATATTATATTCTACCAAATATGGATAACTTTTAATTCTCTTTAATTATCGTCCAATATAAGAAAAAAGTGCCATGCGTAGCAATAAGTTTTATAAATACCACAACGTGAAGGTTATTCAAAATGATCTGTGAAGAATGGCGAAGGAACATCTGAGACCGAGGACCGGTAATTAGTCAAATGAGCAAACGTTCCGACCACCTGTAGCGAAGAACTTGGAGTTCGAATGATTGCTCGACTTGTGAAACAGCACGCGATAAAGTAACGTAATGATAGTAATCATTATTATTTCGTCGCGCGTAAGATATATATAAATTGCTTTCCTTAAAAAAATTTATCACGACTAATTATTAGGCTGTGATTAAATTATTGAAATTTCATGCTTGGAGATCGTTAAGAATTTCTGTTTTTTTCTTTTTTTTTTCGTTAATCTTTAAAAAAAAAAAAATATATTCTCACAAGAAATTTATTGTAAAACAAATTAATTCCACGAACTGAAATTCATATTCAAATTCATAAATTGAATTTCGTATCGAACTGTTACAGTGTTGTAACTATTTCACTGATAAAAATTTACGATTGATTCGTCGTTGTAACCTTCTTTCGTTCTTATCAATGTGAAATATAAACACTTAAAAAACGTCAAACGTTATATATTTGGATTTTTAATATAACAAGAATTATCGAAAGCAATAATTTTTGAAATTGAAATTTTGTCGAAAGATATAAAATTAATTTTGAATATTTTAAATATATATATATTTGTATGATAATAAGATTATTCTCATTAAGCGTTTCATAAAAAAAATTTTTACATTAAATAAGATTAATCTCTTTGAATGATCTGTTTAAAATAATGGCTTAAAAGTAAAAATCATTTTACTTTTTTTGATGGATTATAAATCTTCACTTTCGCAATAAATTCTGTATCCACGACTACGTAAAAGATCGACCAATTTGACAAATTTATATTGAGAAATCGATTCCTTCCTTTCGTCCTTCTGTGTCTGAAATATTTAATTAAAATTTTAATATGAAATTTTCTATTTCTACAATCACATATTTATTCTACAAAAAAATTGAGAAATGAAAAGAATGATTTATCATGGATTATTTATTACGTGATTTGCTTGTCAGGATTAAGATAAATATTCGCGAGAATTTTTTTAGTGCGATTTTTACGCTGGAAAGTGCAAATATGTAACGTGCGATGGTGGATTTTTACGTCAACATATGAATCAGTTGACTTTGCGATAACTTTCAGACTGTTATAAATACAAGGGTTCACGCGTTGAACGTAATTTGCCCGTTTTGCTCGTGAATTGTTTTATGGGAATCAGAGAAAAATGTACACTTTGATTTCCTAAATATTCTGCAATTTTGAAAATGATATATCTAATATCGAATAAAATAATTGCTATCAATAACTCTTTCGAATTTGAAAAGAATTCACGTATCATGCATATAAAATGTTAATGCAAGAATTAACTTATCGATTTTTTATTTCTTTGCGTTTTAAAGAAAAGATTAAAATGAAATTATTTTCTGTACGTACGTAATTATAAAATCTTATATATAATGATAAGATATGAAGATAACGACTGTATTGAGTATACGATTATATTAATCAATATTAATACCAATATTTAACGTTAAATTATTCAATTTGAGAAAATTTAATTTGACACTTTACGTACAATAATATTATAGTATAATGTTAGTTATTATTCCGAAAGAATTACGAGAGAATTAAATTAATCGTATTAAAATGACAATATTGATAAATATATGAAGAAAAAAATTCTACCTATTCATATGTTTATTCGCGCCAATAAAATCATTCTCTTTTCAAGTAATCAATATCACAGATCCGATCTAACCTGCTTCCGTTAATTTCTTCCTCTTAGAAAGGAATACACGTAAAATATAAAATAACGATATATATAAAATCATTTTAAAATCAGTTTTAACGGATTGATTCAATTGTTTCAAATCGATATCTGCGATTTGAACCACGAAATACGTAGGACCGACGAAAATGGAAAGGCAGAGAAGATCGTGAAGATAAAGCAGGCATCGAGATTCGTTGCATTGTATCACATGGAAGACTGTCGGCGTGACTTCCAATACCTATCCTCAAGATTCTTATCCGAGCGATCTACTCCCAGCGGTTGAATTAAAAGTGCCGCCAGTGCCATTTTTCGAACCTTATTTACCGTGTTTCAGTTGCAAACAAAAGGGTTGGCTTGCCGGCTTACTGTGTGTCCCCCGGGGCTTCGTAAATATTTGATAAAAAAGAAAAAAAAAAAATAGAAATAAAAAAAATAGATCTCGCATCGAGGAAAGTATATTATAGATACATTGATCTATAATGTGTCCCCTGTACTAAAGGTTTCCAACTATAACTAGCTCCATTTCGTTTCTAACTGAGAATCGTATTTGGCGACAAATTGGCAAATTCGTATATCGGGGGAGGGGAAAAAAGGTGATGGTCGTGTTGGGAAAAATAATATCTCTATAATATTATTTTTAATACGATGTAATAATATGAATATTGAAACACATAATTATTTGACTTGAAGCGATCCGAGAAACAAGATCGAGATGTAAATTCCTTTGTTTGATTGGATTATTCGTATAACCCATTTGACATTTTAACATGGTATGTCGTGACTACTAGAAATCATCATTTCAATATTTTTAATTTTTTCCCTGATTCATTCTCAAAATTGCTAGTAACTATTTTAATTTTATACGTACCAGATCCTGAAAAACTTTTGAAAAAATCGAAATTATATAAATTATATATAAACCTGAATTAATACAAACTGTTAATAACAACAGACAATTACCCTTCATATACACGATGAATCGTTTGAAATATGTACTTGGTATTAACGTTACCCGACGTATTCCGTCCAGTAAGATTCCACAATTTTTCCGTTATTACGCTACATTATAGAAATTCAAGAAGAAAATTCGTTTATTGGAGATTCGTTTGCGAGATTATTAAAAATTTTAAAATCGTGTATCCAAATATCGTTTTCAAAAAAATCTTCAATAAATAATTTTCCACGGATCTTCCTCTATTTTAATATTACTACTCCTCGATAATTAACATCGCATTAACATCGAATTAATCAATTGTTCACAGATGTCCCGATATTAATCGAGCAAGGGATATGCAAGAGGCAACGTTCGGAATTTTGTTACTCGAAATCTCGAAGTCGTTTGTTACAATCTCGATCGAAAAAGATCATCGAATCCATCAGAAACTTTCATTACTGGGACCGTATAAAAAACGGAGCGACGTCTGTGCAACAATGCAAAAAACTATCGGACAGAATCTTTTCAACGGAGCTGATCCAGAAACGGCAGAGCTCGATGTATCGGATAAAGAAATCCTTCAAACGTAACACCATCCTGCGAAACATCGAGAAACAGATAACGAAAGACGGGAAAATCGTGAAGGCGCAATTTCAAAATGAAATCGACGAGATGAACGAGAAAGAGGCTCGATCGTACGCGCAGATGATAGCCAATTACAACGAGGTTATCTACGGATCGAACTCGAGGCTCCAGAGGGACAATATAAATTCGATGGGGATGATCATCCATAGAAGTCCGTTCAGCACCGCGTCCGCCGTCTTGTTAAAATTGAAAACGAAACAGGACGAGAGCAAGAGGGAGAAGATCTCCTCCGCTTGCTTGAACTGCTCTAATCAGAACGGTGCTAAACTGATCAAAGAAACGTCCAGCTCACGTTACTATTCTCAATACAACGGCAGCAAGAACTCGATGGGCCACGAGCTTCAAAGATCCTCCTCGTACGCGGCCATGATAGAAAGATACAGTAACGCGATGAAACTCGGGAACGATTATTACAATTGGGCAGGGAGTTTGGTCCCTAAGCGAAACGTGTCGACGAATCTCGAGCAAATTCCTGTTTCGGTCGACGCCAAGAAACCCGAGCAGCCCGATTTGCCGAACCTCGTCGAGGACGAGACGACAAAGGTGAAGGACGAGCAGGATCAGTGGTTAACGAAAGTGGACGACGTGATAAAGAATCTGAAACGTGTCACCGAAAAGACGGAGTCGATGGACGAGAAGAAGAAAGAGATGGCAACGAACGCGCAAGTGAACGAGCGCGCCAAGTGGTTGGACAGGGTGATGAACGCGCACAAGAAGAGCATCGAGGAGAGGAAATTGGAGAGAGAGTTGGCCAACGCCCGGCCGAGCGTTGATTCGGCGAATCAGAAAAACGAGCTGCTCGAGGCGAGCGAGATGTGGAAGACCATGCTGTCGAAAAATTCCAAGCAACCCCCGAGATTTCCGTTCGAGAAACCTTCCAGCCCCATAATAGATTACATCAAACGGGGGCCAGTAAGCTCGGGAAGCCCCCCGACGAATACGACGGGGAGCACGTCGAAAACCCCGTCCCACACCCCGACATCGGTTATAACAGGCACGACGAAGGAGCCCCAAATCGAGCTGAGGATGACGCCCTCGCAGAACGAGTCTGTCGTGTCCATCAACGTGGACGAGCAGGCGGCAAAAACGGTGGGGAGTAGCGCCAAGGAGCAGCTCTCGGTCACGATATTCTCGAAGAAGAACACGACCGGGAAGATGGAGATGAACAGATCGAGCCACAACACCGATTTCGGCTCCATGCAAATATCCATAAGCGAGAACACGATCCCGGTTAAACAGATCGAGTTTTCCATCAACGGGAAACCTGTCTCTGAATTGAAGAGCATCGTCGCGAGGGCTGACAAACTCGACGTTTTCAGCTCGATGGACAAGGTCGAGATAAGGATTCCGTCCAAGGATCGGGCGACAATGTTGAAGGAACAGTCGAAAACCAGTATCACGGCGTCCTCGAAGCCTGTACTGAATCTGCAGATAGCCGCGAAATTCAACGAGCCGCGGGTCCAACAGCCGAGAGGCGCGGACATAAAGGATACCCCGTCTCCCGTCTCGCCGGCCAGCCCCTCCCCACCCTTGCCGCCCCCTGTCAAACCGCCAAGGCCGCAGAATCTTTTCGACACTATCGACATTAAGAAAGCTGGAACGATGAAAGAGGAAGCGAGGAAGGACGAACCTTCGATAAAAGGGTTGGACACGTTAGACATGATCGATGTCAATAAGCCCGAAAACGCGAGCACGCCACCGCCAACCCACCACCAAATCGAAACGTTATCCGTCCCCAGTATTCATGGTTCAGTACCAAAAGAAGAAAATGTTTTAACTGTGAGAAATATTCCATTAAATTTAAATCCTAACGAGGCTATCTTTCAGAAAGGATCCAATGTACCGCAAGAAAATTCCCCTTCGCAACTTCCCCCCACGATGAATAAGGAGAACTTGAGCAACAACAACGAACATCAAGAAAATAAAATCCCTTCAAGCGTCATTCCCTGGTGGTCCTCCGAGGATTCGTTCAAGAACATCAAGAGGAAGGATAATAACCCGAGTAGGAATACCGCGGTGTCTTTGGACGGTACGTTGCCGTTGGTGCAGACAGAGGACGATCGTGCGTTGCAAAAGGAGAGCATAAGCAGTGACGTTACCTCGACGGACAAGCACGATTCCATCGATTCGAAACGAGTTAACAATCCGGGCGATACGAAGAAACCGTCGATCGTCGAAACCGAGCCGATAATTAATTATCTCGAGAAGAGTGGCAATAGGTGCGCGTCGATCAAGCTCGAGGGTGCGAAGGCGTCGCCGAGGAGCGCCAAGAACAGCGGCAGAATAGTAAAGAGATCGAAGCTTCGCGTGAAACATAAGAATTATGTTCGTAGGAAGGCGCCTTTACCAGTGAAAAAGGAATCGGAGGCCTCGACCTCGATATGCTCGGTATGCTCGCCGAAAATCATGAAATACGTGCAGGTTGTCCCGCGGGAGGCGAAGATGGAGACGAGATCTGAGACGAGAGCGACTCTGGTCGATCAGGGTCAGAAAACTGGCCACGAGGTGGATAAATTGAAGTTGAACGAAGAGAAGAAAACAGAGACGAAAATCGTCAAGTCCGTAATGCTCGTGGGGGACGATACCCACGTTGAAAAGGCAAATGTACACAATTCAAACACGGTATTCAAAAAGGAGAACGCATTAGGCAAAAGTAGCGCTAACAAATCTGCTGATGTTTCAGCAAAATCGTCGCCGTCTTCAAGTAAAGTCGATTATGATGGCAAGAAGGAAAGCCGCCAAGGAACGGAGGGAACAACAGCTAAGGACCAAGCGGACAAATTGGTCGACGAAGACCAGCGTATTAAAGAGATTCTGAAGTCCATGAAACCGATCGAGAAGAGGAAGGATGGCACGCTGATCGATTACGGCGTCACCGTGCCGTCCAGGAAGCCGTCGTCGAACGTAGCCAATGTTTCGAACGCGACCGGTATCAAAACCGACGTGTTATCGAAACAATCGGTGTCAACCTCCTCGGAGAAGATCGTCGAACCGACGAAAATTTTTTCTACGAAGAAGCAGGCAACACTGATGGAACCGAGGAATGTAGTGGGGCAGCTGAAAGTCATGGAGGCGGAAAGGATTTATTCGGTAAAGAAAGTAACGAAATTAGACGATTCTAAAGTTGAAATAAAAAAACCTGAATTAAAGGTGCAAGGTGAGGAGGCGGCGAATCAAAATAAGGGAAAAGAATGTTTGGTTAATATGAAGGGAGATGAATCTCGATACGATACGATGAATCTCGAGGCACAGAAGGGTGCGAATCTTTCTAATTTGAAACAAGCTGGTGAAACAACCTCTGGTGTGAATCTATTGATGGAAAAGATAACAGTGACAGGGTCAGCACCTTTGAAAGGGACACTTTCCGATCACGAAAAATTGAAAAAGTTCAAAGAAGTTAACGATACGACGGATGTTAAATCATCATTGTTGACGAACAAGTCGGAGAACGTATTCCCCGCAAGCTCCACCTCGTCGCAAAATAGCGAGTCAAAGGATATTTTAAAATTAACGGATGAGAAGAAAACGTCGATGAAATTGTTGAACGTGGCGGTCACCTCTTCCCCGAAAATCGAGGATAAAAGAACGGACAAAGTCGATATTTTCCCACTAATGGGGACCATTAATCCTGCTAATCCAGAAACGAAATCAAACACAAAAAAGAACGATGTTTCACTTATGAAGGAATATGCGATTCCATTGAAAAAGAACGCGAATAATACTGGCATCGCGCCGTTGGAAGGCACTATTCAACATTCGAACAACATCGCTAATGTTAACGAAAAGAAGGCAAATTCGAACGAGGGAAAGAATGATTTGCCCAAAATGGACATATTGAAGAAACCATCAGATGGAGGAGGGGGTAACACGGGATCAAATCCTGTTCCCGTAGGGCCTTCTGGAGTTATGCAATCGAATATATATACACCTACGGAGTGTAAGAAAAGAAATTGGAATTATAACGAATATAACGAAGAATACATGGCAACATATAACGAAATGAAGAGACCAGAAAAAGATATGTTGTACTCATCGTGGTTGCAACGTTTTAAGGATCGATTTAACAATAAAATAATTTAAAGTTCGGCATCATTTATCAATCAATTTCAAAATTGTTCATTCGGAAAAGTTTCCAAATCGTTTAGTCTCGAAGCCATTTTCGTCTAAAAAGAAAAAAAAGAAAAAAAAAAAAAAAAGTTCAAATTGCGATATTTGATACAGTACACGTTTTCGCTTTTTATTTTTGTATTTGCTTGTATTTTTGAATTCATATTATTTTGTATCCGATCGAATATAACGAATATAATATTTATCGAAATAAACGAATAATTAACCAAAATATCTTGTATTTTATATCTCGTGATTATTTAACAACAATCGTTATTATAAAACCCGATCTATCCATCTTTATTCCCATAGTGGTGAAACGCGCTAGGATAACATAATCATCCGACGCAATTTTCGAAAAAGAAATGAGAAACCCAATTGTTCCGATCAAAAGAAAAAAAAAAAAAAAAAAAGAAAAACTAACACGTCACCTCTCTTGCTCGATCAAAGATAATCGATCGAAAAAGAAAAAGCGTATCGCGGATACCATCGCGCGTATATTCCATCGATCACTTTTACTCGCCAGTCGGCTCGAGTCAGCTCGAATGTCGTTCAACACGCGAAGAACATATGTGCTCTCGATCTCGTCGGTCCACGTGCAATTTAACCGTATGTATTACTCGCGTAAACAACTGCTTGGGACGGTTAACGGATAGTGACATGGCATGAGTTTTCAATGTTGAGTTGCGCAAGAGTAATCGGCCGGGCTGTCTGTCCACGAGCGTTTTACAAGGCAGTGAAAGAGAGTGAAAGAGAGAGAGAGTCGCAGGATTGGGTAATTAAAATTCTCATTAAAGCCAGTGGCGGCATCTTGAAACGCGGCACGGACAATGGGGGCCTGGATCGAGGCCGCGGGCCCTAAGGGTAAAATGGGACGGTGGTCGGAGGAGTGGAGAAAGGGGAGGGTGAAGAGGGAGCGGGCCGGTGAGAGGCAGAATGGAACGGAGCTAACAGGCCATGAAGAAAGAGGAAACCCGTGCCGAAGTCTCGTTTACAATCGAGGTATCTGGAGGAGCCGAAACGCGGAGCAGCCCCTCGGATTGGGCTTGTTCTTCTGCACCTCATAAAATACCTGACGCGTTCGCGCACGTATGTAGCCGATGCTGTTTCGTGATGTTTCTTCAACAGGTGTGTTCAAATTTTTCAACCGTGCGATTACTTTCGACGACAAGTTAAATTATCATTGGCACGTTTTTTTTTAAGAACTTGTTTTCTAATTTCGATCTGATTAAAAAATTCGATTCAAAATTGTAGGCCAATTTGTTTCGTATGTTACCTTATGATATGATACATAAGATAAATACTCTCAAGAAAATCAACACTAATTCTAGAAGAAACGAGAACCCCTAAATCGGCAAGGATTCGCGCGCAATTGTTAAAAATTCTTGAATGCTGTTGAAAAAGAATCCTTACGAGCTAAACTGCTCCAAACCATGCGTTGTAAACGCAATTCGTTCGCTTCTGATCGCTCGATACCGTTCGTCCCATAATTGCAAAATCTCCAAAGTTTCCACACGTACCGCGATCGAATTCCAAAGGGCTTGGGGCACGATTGGAAAGGAACGGCTGCAATCAGTCGAGGGCCACGTACGTATACGCGTTGTTTCGCGTTTGATTAAAGCATATGCGCGCCGTTGCCATTTCAATCCGGCGGTTCGAGGCAATTGGCGCATCGGGCGCGATACCGGTCATTATTCGAATCGGCCGCCCAATTTCGGCTGTGCAACGCCACGAATCGCATTGGGTGGAGCGGCCATCATCGAGGGCGCCGTTGGTTCGTGCCACGTCCTGAAACCCGTCATTACACACGCGTTTACTGCGCGCATAATCCCGTTCTGGCAGGTTGCCAGTCATTCGATGTAATGCGGCTGGACAGGCCGAGGTTGAGCTGAAGCTTTATCGATGCTTACACACCGTGTGCGCCCGATTCAAAGCGGTGGTTTCGTGGCCGTTCACGATCACGACAACGCGATCCTCCTCGACATTCAACGGATAGAGACGAGCAACGTACGTGAAATCGAATCGATTCTTCCTGCAGCTTCTTGAGTAGCTGTCACGATAACGCGGGGGGATACGAGCCAATGGAGAGGCATTTTTATCATTCGCCCGAGTTGCGGTTGGACGAAGATTGGCCTGGCTTGCGGTCGGAACAATGAAGTTCAGCCGGCGATCTTAAACGCTGTTGGCTTAGATACCGATCTAAGGGCGGAGAATTGCCGCGTTGTTCATTTCTTCCGAACGGAGGTAGAGTTATCATTTCGAACGCGAATTTTTACAATTTAAAATTTCATTACGATTCAATATTCCAGAATAAAATCCCACAACGAAGAGAATTAACACCTGTGGTATAGAATCGTTCCTCTACTTCTTCTTCTTCTTCTTCTTCTTCTTCTTCTTCTTCTTCCATTATTCAAACGGTCCAATCACGCGGGATGCACCGCCACTTAACGGTAATGACAAAGCTCGGTTAATAACAATAGCGAATGCACGAGTGTATCTCTTGTTCGGGATTCACAAATGAATCCCTATTGCGAAACGTATGGTTGGCCATCAACAATAAGAGGTTCAAAGTCACAGACGATAAGGCATGCTGATTATCAAGAGCAGGCAGGCATCGTACATTCAGGAATGTAGATGAGGCCAGCCTCCTTTCGGCCTGCATTCATCACGGCCCTGACCGTCCTTCTCCCTTGGACCTCTTTCTCCTCCCCCCCTTCCTTTTCTTATCCCTCCACCTCTCCTTCTGCGTCGTCAACGAAAACTGATCTGACCCCCACCAGGAGACCTCGGTTCATCCCTGGCGAACTGTTTTTTGATTTATCGTTGCGTTCCTCGTCGCCTGTTATAAATATCCGGGAACAACTTTCCCTCTTCTCTCCTCTTGCCCAGAAAAGAAGCCCCGCTGACTTTTCCCGCACGCCCTTCAGCCTACCTCGAAAGGTAAAGCTTCCAGGTTCGCCTCGTATTCAAAGAAAGATCGATCATCCGACGTGGAGCTTTTCGGGCAAGCGTGACGTTTGAATTTCTCGAGCGACGAAAGTGATCATTCAAGTTGGTCGAGAGAACTGAGACGTTTCGAATTTCGACGTAGAAATAATGGATGGAAACTTTGGAATTATGAGAAAGATAAGGATTGTTCGAATTTCCAAAGTATTTTTCTCTATCTCGTCTACTTTGATCTTTATTTCTTTATTGATCTCCTTTTTTCCACGAGAATCAAGCACGAATCAATTGAATTAAATCTCTCGCCTCGAAAGGATCATTCTCACTCAACGCAGCAACGTTTCCTTTCTTCCAGACAGCCGAGAAGTCTCAGGTAAAAACATCAGTCTTGTTCCACGTGTCCGTTCCCTTCGACTATTTTAGTCAAGAGAGGAAACCGCACGCGCAACGGTTTCCACGCGAGAGAATCCGCGCGCACGAGATTCAGAGAGCTCGAGTTGCAAGGTCGACAAGGCCCCTCCACCACCGACTCGATTCTGCGCTTCCAACCATTCTTTGTTTGTTTTAATTATGCACCGTGCCACCTCGTCAGCTTGGCTTTTGTTTTATTCAATTTTCATCCTTTGTCGACCCTTCCTCCTCGTATCCTCCAAGTTTCATCGATCGAAATTTATCATTTCTCTCGCATTCTTTCATCTTTTCTATCAATCGGAATCCGGTAGCGCATCGTTTCCCTGTGAAGAAAACCGTCTCGAGATACGTCATTCCATAAATTATTAACGAGGATATCGACTCAGCCTTGAAGAATCGTCAGGGACTTTCCTTATTACTACGTGTATGTTGCCGATTTAATAAATTGGATCTGACGTTTCTCGAATATTTATCTCGAATCTCGTCATTCTCGTTACAACGAGTTGCGAAAGAAAATTCTTTGAGGATAGTAACGATACGATGTATACGCATATAATAAAGTAATTTCTATTTATAACAAGACTTAAGAAAAATTAATTCCAGTTACAGAAAGAAACCCATCCACACGCTCTTCTCCCAACCAATCATTTCTCGTGAAAAATGAAAAAAATTCCAAAAGAAGCAAAGCGAGAAAGATTTTCTGCGAAGCTTATTACACCGTTTACTTTCCAGGAATATCACCGGCAAGAAACAGGCCGCGAGATCCATGTATCGAGAAAGCAATGCGACAAATATAATATAATACCTCGCCAATATTTGCACGCACTGTGCAAACAACACGAACCAGGTCGTATTCCACGATCTTCCACGAGCTCCGATCGATCACGCGTGCTTTTTACGAGGCCTTTATTAATCGAAGATTATAATCCTGCTCGACGGTCTGGCGAGATTTCTCCAATCTTCCCTCTCTCTCTCTCTCGTCTTCTCTCCCCAACCCTTCCCCCCCCTCGTCCGTAATCCTCTCCCATTTCTGCGGCACGGGATTAATTATTTTTTCTGCGTCCAACTTCTTGGTGGGATCAAGATGAGTTCACGGTCGTCCCCGTCGATCTTTCAGCAGCGATACCTGCGCTCCCTCCACGAGTAAATCCCCTTGGCATTTTCGAAACAGAGCCCCCGAAGGGACATCTCGTCGAGGGACGTGTTATTTCGCGGTCCACCGAGCGCTCGGCAAATCCGCGCCCGATTTCCGTGTATCCTCCTCGAGAATTTAATCCGATTGAACGAACTCCAGAAGGAGAGGAAGGTATGCGACGGGAAGGTTGGTAAAAATGGCACGGCGGAGGAGATTCTTGTCTCCTTTTCAAGGGAGAGGGCGATAATGTCGCGAAATCGCGAGCCTCCTCTTAGAAGGAAATATAATCCTCTTACGATTCCACGTCGATCCGTGGAATGCCGTCTTCCTCTCTCTCTCTTTCTTTCTTTTCTCCCGTTCCACGATTTTTAAGTCGCAAAATTATAGAAACATCAAAGCGCCATAACGTTGATCGCTATCTACGGAACGAGCTTAATCCAAAGGGGAGCAGAGGTTGTGTTCGTTCTTTAATGGGTCGGGTGGCTGTTGTTGTTGAAGATGAAATTGTTGTCAAGGGAAACGGGAAAGTTGCACGCAGATTTAATGGCCGATGTTTGCGCGTGGAACCGATTATTCACGGGGTTTTAATGATCGTGCCGCGGCGAGTTCCGTTGGGATTGTTTGGCCGCTGTTGGACGAGACCGTTGGATGATAATTTAAGCAATAAACGGGGGAGGGAAGAATGGGGAAAAAATATGCCCTCGTGGCGGTATGCCGCGAATTATGCACGTTCGGAGCGTAAAAAAAAGAATTTAATCCGTGGAACGGATTTTATTGAAGGATTTTAACGGACGAGAGGTATGAAAGTTTAATTTTTGTTTATTCCTTAAACAACAGGACACGTATACAAACGCAACAATTCGTTTGGATCTTTTTCATTCGTATTTCATTCTTTCCTTTGTTGTCCTCTCTATCTCTATATATCTGTTTACTATTCCATTCAAAGATCGTACGTATAGGCAGGAATTCTTGTGATCGTTTTTACTCCTTGAACCGTAAGAAATCGTGAATGTAACGAGCTTTCACCAACAAAGATCGAATTTATAAAAATTATCCAACGATAAATCGCAAAATCCTCGAATATATACTTCCTCAAAAAGACCATCGTGTTTCGAATATATACTCATTGGTTGAAAACAAAAATCAAATCGATCTTTCATTTTTTCCGATTCCTAAAAATGCAGAACCCTTTTGCGATCCACCGATCGAAACTGGAAGAAACGAGGCGCACACCTTCGATAACTCGACTCGAAGCGCTAATTGAGCGCGCATTGATACGTCGCCTCTCGGTAAATCGATTACTTTATTGCAAGAATCCACGAACCTCCCTCGCTCCTTCTCTGTGCGCGCGCCGAAGAGAGGGGAGGCTGTTGCGCATCGTGTCGTCGATATATTAGCGTAATTCGCCCCGTTCACCACGGGGTAATGGGGTAATTGCTTTGTAAGCCTTGGAGACCGCCGTGTCCCGCTTGTCTCGACCTGTTTATACGTTTTGCGGCCTCTGCTCGCCGCAAACCGACGACAAGCATCGATAGATACTGTTCCCTCGAAATGCTTTACACCCGGTAACCACGATAAAACCCGCTCCAGTTTTTCTCGTTGCTTCGTTAAGCAAGGGAGAAACCCGATAGGGCGCGTAAGTATCTAAACCGGCTCGAGCATCCTCGAAAAATAAATTTTTAATCGGATTTTTGCGCGGAAAGGTTTCCGATAAAAGAGGCAGTTTCGCCCGACGACTTTATCGTTTGTCGTCGATGAAAGCCTCGAGTTTAAACGCCATCAGATAAGATTTTTTGGGAATGATGAATCAGGACAAGTCTTTTAAAATGTACAAGTTATGAAACTTTATGTATTGATTCCGAGCAAGATTTTATGACCAGGCGAATTAAAATTAATTTGCGTTAAACGTATATAACGTACGTTCCCTTTAATATTTATACGAATGATTCTAATTAAATTGAAAACTAATATATATATATATATATAAAATAATTTCAATCATTTCATTCATCATCACGGAAAACGAACAATAATTTCTTATTCCTTATTAAAATATACAATAAAGTTTAAAAGCAAAAATCTCCATCCGACTCAATTACAACGAGGACTGTCCTTTGCAACGATATACCGGCCTATCACTCGCAAAACCACAAAAATCCTCTTACAACGATGTCTCGGATAAAGTTGGGGTTCGTAGGCCAGAAATGGCTCGCTCATTTTTCCACGGTTCGTTTGTTCGACACGGAGAGAACCGTTCGTCGTGGCGGCGGCCGCTTCTACGGAGACAAATGGAGCGAGTAAAGGGCCTGTTTCCGACTTGGCTCAAGATTCCACGATGTCCAGCGTGTCTCTGCTGGAGGCTGCCGAGTGCGAAGTAACGAATCGACTATTGTCGCGTCACCGGCAGCCGCGCTGCCTGTCTGCAGCGCGTTTCTCGGCGTGGACGAGGCTGATGCCGCGTGATCTCGCCGACAGGAACGGACAGGAGAATACTGAAACCGGCGAGCTAGTTCCTAGCCTTTCGAGAGAGTCCTTTACCCTGGGGAGAGTCGCGTGAGAAATTCTCGTGTTCCTCCGATTTTTCCTTTTTTTTTTCGAGGGATGGATGGGAGAACGAATATGGTTGAATGTGTCGAGGATGCTGTGCACGTTTTATATAAAAAGTGGTTTCTTGGATTTTTGTAATTTGCATGAGTAACGTATATATAAGTAAGAGGATCATTAATTACATTAATATGATCTTGTTAATTATTTTCTGTTATTTGGTTCCATCTATTTCATGTTAATTTAAATAAAACTGTAAACATGTATCAATATTTTCAAGTTTTCAAAAAAATCTATATTTATAATAATAGTTCACTAATAAAGAAATACAGTTATATATATACATATATATATATTAATTTTAGAACGAATTGCAATCCCATCTCCATAAGGAGAGATGTATTTTTATAAAAGTAGAAGGTAAAAAATATATGACCATATAAATAATACAACAGTATTATCTTAAGCATGAACTTACAGACCGGTTTGAAAGGTTGGCCGGCTTTGTAAACTATATCGATCTTCTCGAGGGGTTAATAGGGGCAATAATTATGATCGATTCTCGCCTCGCAGTGTTCGCGATGGTATCGATCATCACTTGTTTTTACCGTGACGCTCTTTCTATCATCATTCCCCCTTGCCTTGCTCCATTCTTTTTTCACACTCGTCCTGCGTTTACACGCGTCCCTCTACGTCAAAATATAATCAAACCTCCATTAAAGTTCCAATCGTCCCGTTCAGGGATCCCGTATCTGTAATGAGAATCGAAATTCCTCCTCTTCCGCTCTTTTTTCTCCCTTCCCTTCCCTCGTAGAACGCCGATTAATAACGCGCGGACGTCTATTTATCAATCGTACAATTGATGTTCTCAAACATCAGCTTCATCCACGATGTTCCTTTCTTTCGTCCATATTTCCAGATCGTCGGAATATTTGTTTTTCTTAGATATTAATTTAGATTTGATTCTTTTTGGATTTTAATCTTTAAAAGAATATAGGAAGAGTCGATAGCGATAATCGAATAGAAAATTAACCGCGTCGAAAACAAATTTCCAATCGCGTTCGATCAGCCGCGATCCGTTCGAGGATCGATCAATCGATTTCTTTTGATCAAAGAGTGAAAGGTAACAAGAAATCATTGCGACACGAGTATCTTTGACTCTCTCCTTTTTCCTTTTTTAAACGATATTATTACGTCCATGCTTGGATACACTTGACGTAGCGCATAAATAACAAAGTGTCATTGCTTAGTAATAATAAACTGTAACTCGTTCGATCAAAATTTCATTTCATTCATCCTGAAAATTATGCGTATTTTAGCAAAAGAAAATTCGCTGAAACTATTATTTTCTTTTTCTTTTCAATATCTCTACTTTTTGAGAGATTTCTAATCTTCTTTTAAATAATTAAATTATAAATTATGACAATTGATTGTCTGCGAAAAGAATTCCTTCGATATTTATCCTTCGATATTCGTTATGCATTTTCGATGACCATAAAAAAAGGGGGGGGGGAGGAGAAGAAAAAGAGAGAATGTGATACGATATATCAATCATTTTCATTGAACGGGTACGGATTAAATATCTCGCGTCGATACGCGTATGCAAATTTCCTGTTTTATACGAATATATTCCCCTATCGTGGATTCTAACCTCGAATTGCTTCATTAACGCTCTCCATTCAAGGCAGATCGATCGGGATTCGCAGCGTGAGAACTCACAATCAGCTGCGATCCCTTGCGTTTCCACGGTATGGAAAAGCCTTGATTCGATATTTCTAATTATTATTCACTGCATTCGTCGTTTTAAATGATCGACGAGATCTAGTTTCTCTTACTGTTACCAGAGGCGCTCGAGTTTTATTCGAATTACGAATAGAACGTTAATATACGTTAAGTTTCACTTGCTCATTTCTCGGTTATTTCAACGATCGATATTTTCTCAATACGTAATTGAGCAATTTTGGTGCACTTTTCTGTTTGTAGTTTCTTTCTTTTATTGTTCTCATCGTTGGTGTACAATATTAATTAATCCGATCTAATTGGTAGTTATTTCATCATCGGATCGTTTTCTCTTTCAAATCGAAAATGTTTCCGAAAATTCTTTACACCTGTGTCGCGCACATCGTTACAGCTCTCTCGACGAACGTTAACATCGTTCAACCTTGGCTACTCAACACTTGCCACGATTCTTCGACAACGATTCAATTTCAACGAATCGTCCGCCAATTAACCGAAACCAAAAAGAAAAAAACCTCCGCTTTGAAGAATCCGCGATTCAACCGAAATCCACCGAGTTGGAAAGATCCGAATGGAACGCGGAATATCACGAAACAGAGGGAAAAGGAATGTCACTGGTGCATCTCGGTCCCCTGATTAGATCATCAAGAATCGTCCGTCGAGGAGTCGGCAAATGGCGACGCAGCGGGCAATGAAATGCAATTTATTCAGGTTAGGGATCACTCCCCGCGAAGATACAATTCGCCTGACGCGTAGAACACCCAGAAGCAACTGTGGACCGGTGGGAAGAGAGAGGAGGGGGGGAAGGCTGGATGCGCGCGCCCCAAGAGCTCGTTATACGGGGCAATGGGAATGCGACGGAACTGCGAGCGAGCGCTGCTCCACAGCCGGACCACCCTGTTCGATACCGGAGAAGAGGGATCGAAGGACAATGTTTCACTTGAATTTACTATCGGCCCTGTATTCCGCGTACCCGCTCGGCTTTCTTGCGACAACGTTCAACCCGCGGTTCAACCTCGAATAATCGAGGAGGTCGAAGGAACACGTTGGCCCGCTTCAAAGTTGAAAGAAAGTTTTTCAAAGTTTGAAAACAGTTTCACGGTGATTTCGTGCGAAAAGTGATCGTGTGATCGACAGATTGAAAGTTGAGAGGAGTGTTAAAAAGTGAATTTTTGAGGTTAGGTTGCGTTAATGCATCACTGCGATGGTGAAGAGAGAGTAGAGAAAGTTTTCAATATTGGGAGGACTGGTGGGAGAGTTCGGGTGAACATTTTAGCGTTAAGAGGAAAGTGCCAACTGATACAAATGAAACGAAACGTGAAACGTACTTTTGAAAGCCGTTAGTATATAGTAGTATGAAGTTTGTAATATACCTCATTGGAATTTTCCTTGGAAGAACTAAAAATACTTTCTACACCACGATAATAATACTCATTTGTAACCAAGTACGGTAGCGAAGGTCGTGTATACATCGTCATGTATACAGCCTATAGATTTTCAACAAAGGAACATCAACTTCCTATAATTTCTCTTCAATCTCAGTCAACGTAACTTCGATCGGAAAATCTGCACGTACAGCATACTCGGTACAAAACGTACTTGGCATTAAAACGAGTCGCGCAGTCGACGTGTGTCGTTTACGTTAAAAGCACGAATAACGACGTAATACTTCGATCCGTTTCTCGATTTTCACTGTTCAACACTAACCCTTCAGCTAAAGCATCACGAGATAAACACTTGTCACGACTTATATATACACACATCGCACTTCTCTTCGCATTTTTTTTTTAAATTTATACTAAAACTGTCCCTTTATCAAAAATATCTCTACCTTCTCTTGCGTCACTTCACTTGACATCCCTCACCATCCACCAACGCACTTCCGACAAAAAGAAAACGCGTCGATCGAGGGGGAGGGGGGGGAGGGGAAGGGGTGCCGGGTGCCGGAGCCGTGACGATTGCGTTGTTAAAGCCGATATCCGTTCCATTATTGAGGTCATGTCCGCGCGGATCGAGACGATAATAGCAGTTACGCGGACAACGATAATTATGCAGCGGACTTTTCTCCGTTCTTTCGCTCCATCTAAGTCGAGTCAGCTGACTGCGTGACCGATGATGTCACCGTTGCAGCGTACTCTCCTCGACGAGCTCTCCAGAGGAGCGACACCCACTTCGCCTAACACCTACTTGCAGTGCAACGTCACGATTCAAGTACTCCTCTCTTCTTTTTGCAATCTCGTCTCTCCCATCTTTCCTCTTCCTTCGTCGTTTCCTCTTCTGGTCTCCCACTTCCCTCTCTCTCTCTCTCTCTCTTCCCTCCCCACTGCGTCCCCGCGCGCGTCTTTCTCTTTCTCCCACGCGTAAAAACGGTCGTGAGCCTCTCGCCGGTTGTACACTCGACGAGAGCTTATTAGAACACACGTAGCTAGGATCCGTAAACGGCAGGATTCGCCCACGTGGGCAGCGCCTTCAAAGGTATATCTGTCTGTCGTTCTCGAGTCTCTTCGAGTCATTAGCGGGTCTCCCTCTCCCCGAGAATCGAAGCCAGCCAGGGGAAGACAGGCCTCTTTGTTCGGGGGAGGGGGACGATCGAGGTGACGGTGCGACATATCCCTTCCAGGCAATGAAGTCGTAGCTTCGCGATTTAGGGCGGGATTCAATAAGATCGATCGTTGAAATTTATATCTCGTTTATTCTATCCGGCCAATTATAAAATTCAGCAACACTTGTAAACTGGTCTTGCAGCGATTCATCTCACCTCGAGATCTTTAATCTCTTCCTTCTTTTATTTTTGCAAATTAACTTTTTGTAATCTCCCTACGTATAATCGTGCCCCTCTCATACTCCTTCTCTTTCGATCGTTCGAAAAAATTAATCCGCCCTTGGCACAAGATTCTGAAAAGATTCCCTGCACCCATTGCCACCATTTTCGCTGCGGGCAAAAAACATCATCCGTACAAATCCCGACACATCGTGGCGGAGGAGAGAGAGAGAGAGAGAGAGAGAGAGGAAACAGTGATCGTTTTCTTTCAACTCGGTTGAAATATCGCGGCGGAGGTTGCTCGCCGCCACTTTTTCCCCGGCTTGGCCCCCGATTTGCCGCGATCCGCCGAAATATCGGGGTGTCCAACGTATAATAAGACACGGCTGAACGTCGCCGCGAACACCTTGGACACATGTCACACGGGTCCTTGTCGCTCGTTCTACGCCCGCCACTCGTCAATTAGAAGCGACATCGTTCCCGACACGAAAAACCTGGCCTGGCTAGTACCTCGAATCGGGGCCGTGGGGATTCGGGAGAATGACATTAACATACCGATCATACGGGCGAGCGGGGGAGAGAGATGGAGGGAGTGGATAGAGGATCGAGGGAGGCAAGAAACCCGAGATCCTCTCCGGGAGTCTATCTTTCGAGAAAACCGGTGAATTCCGTGCGGTTCCCCGGAATCGATCGAACTTCGCGCCTCCGGCCACGATGGGGCTCGGGTAATTAAGGAAGACGACTTGATTCCGTTTCTCGTCTTCATTTCAGGGGGCCTCTGTCCGGGGCATTTTTTTACTACAGCGCAGGCATTGCGCTGTTTCGAGTGGTGGATTCGGTTATTATTAGGGAGCTGGTTGTGCTATTATGAGTCTTGTGATGCTAATACTTCTTTCACTTCTTAAAAATCCTCGATCTCTAAATTACACCGAGTACGATAAGCCAACAATTGAACCAATCTATTGCATCCACCAATGTCTTCGAATCACGTCGATAAATAATATTCGTCCTACTGTCGATAACCACACTTTAATAAAATTGAAACAAGCGTATGAATAATTATCAGCACCACGAAAGAGAGGATCTTGTCGATCGACGCGTCTAGGAGACGTGTGCACGGAACAATGGCCCGGTGACAGAGTCTGGCCACCACTTGGAAGGGTGAAAAACGTCCGTCAAGGCGCCGCGAGCGTTTCCCCGTACAATGGCGGCGTCGGGGAAGAAGCGGGACGCGAACGTCGTGGGATACACGAGGAACTGTACATACAGGGTGGGCGTCAAGGACTCTCGAGGCGAAAGAGGAGAGACGATGGACCGGTACTGCGGACCATATGTGGACACCGTGTAGAGGAACACGCTCACACACTTCGGATGCGACTAATAATGATTTACGAAGTCGAAATGCCAATTACTTTATTATCTCACGCGACAAGTGAAAAAAAGATTTTCCTCGATTTAAATTTACTTTCATTCATTTACAAAATAAAATAACTCCATCTCTAATCTAGCAAAGATTTTGTACAACCATTTCCTCCTTACTTATTCCAGACGTATCTCTTCGCCTATCCTTGATTAATGCAGCCGGCGTTGTCATAAGCGATCGCTTCTCGAAACCCGTGCTCGTAAAATCCCGTATTTTCCAACGTTAACAATGAGATTCCATCACACGCTCTTTCCTCCTCCGTTCGGCTAATTGCTGGAATCCTGGTGCTCTCGTGATGGCACATCCGCGAATAGGAAAATAAAGAGGAGGAAAATTAAAAAGTGGATACGCGTGTAGACGTTCGAATACTCGTTTGTCGAGTCCGTGTCCCGGCTGGCAAGACGGATACCGTGTTCCTAGGGAGTTCAGGTTCCCCGGAGCAGCGCGTGCCAATGTAAGCGACTGTTTCGCGGCCCTGCACCGATCAATCGTCGGGTTTTACACTGTTGGGAGGCAAACTGGTTTCGCAGGGACGTATTCGCGTTAACAGGACGCCCGTGCCCACCGTGAGACGAAAAATTGGTCCCGGAAAACTCGAGTAATTTTTGGCGAGAAAATTTTTTTTATTTTTAGGAGCAGCTCGTTTCTCGATACATCGTCTTAGATATTTGAAATGTTCCCTCGAGAATCGGCGCTAATTACTTGTGCTGTTAATAAGTATAATTGGATCGTGATTGTGAGGGAGAAAGAAAAACATGTGAAACTGGTTGGCGTTCCATATACATAAATCTTGTGTTTATTTTTAATCGAGTTTTCTTGTTTCTATACCTCCTTCGATATTTTACAAGTTATATCAAATGCTCCGAGTATCGTATATCTCTTCTCTTTCTTCTTCTTCTCTTTTTTTTCAACACATATTACACGTGGAAACGTTGCACGACGATCCACTAAAAATCCATTCTCATGCTCTCCAGTATCTTAAAATACTGACGTTACTTCAGAGATCGAAATATCGAAACCTGCTTGATACTTTAAATTCAACGTCGTATTCTGCCTTCTTAATACGAGTCTCCTAATACGTTCGATCGTCAAATATATTATCGCCAAGTGTAATCGCATCCCAATTTATGCACAAATACAAAAGAATGCTCGGCGGGGGACAAAGCGTTGATACGACTAACACAACGTCACGAATCACCCTCGTTATCGTATCCTCCTCCCCTCCCGTCCAGGATTAAACCATTCGCGTGCACTTGATCGAGTTAATAACAAAGTGTCTCGATAAAGCGGAACGGCGTGGGTGTCCGAAAGGGCGATATCGATTAGGCCAGCGTATCGGGCGAGGTTAACGTAATCGTCTAATAAGCAAGTTTCACCAGCTTGCTACCGCAATCACTCCTGCAACGACGGATCAATTATCGGATGATCGAATGCCGAGTATATTTTGCACCGGTTCCCTTCTCGTGTCTCATTTGCGTAAGCGAGCGTGGCACGTAGGCCTGTGGGCTCGCGTTGCAATCATAAAAACCGAGTGTAATCGGCGTAATTACCAGCCAATGAACGGTTCGTAGCTCCTAGCTGGTGGGTAATGTCTGTACCTACTCGTCGGGGTAGGCCTTTCATTTCGACCGACCCACGTAAGGCAACGCGCGCGAAAGAAAGAGAAAAACAGAAGGAGAAACGATTTTCTCGATCGAGAACGGATCGTCACGAAACGTATCGAGGTCCACGCACGCGTGTGTACGTGTAATTGCGCGGCAAGGTTGGAGATATTCCGAGAAAGATCCGGTTGGGATTCGAACGTTATTTGGAAGGGAAAGTGTCGTCTTTCGCCCAGCCTAATTTTCTGACTAATCAAAACTTTCGATTTAGATATCTTAATATCTCAGAACTGTATTCACTTTCGAGCGATTCTTCGTTCCGAAATAGCGAAAATATCTATGAAGATTTGGAATGTTGGATCGTTGCCAATCCTCTGAAATATATCGAATTCCATTTTCTTCCAACTCTGAATTGCTCTCGATCGCAGAGGAAATTATCAGGGATGAATAAGGGAGAGGCACGCAAGGCACGAAACTGGAGCGGCGTGTATGGTGGCTCTGATAGAGCCACATCAGCGGAAAAATACGTATAAGATTGTTCTTGCAACCGGACTTGGGCGCGCAGTCTACGTGCATGCGGTTGTACAACTCGTCCAGAGGTTGGACTCCAGTCGTGGCGAGTCCTCGTAATCTTTAGCCCCCGAGGTCAGCACGAGCTCGTCCAGAGATCCTCCGTAGATAGAGAAGCCCCCCCTGAGAAACTCGTGTTGGTATGTTGCACGAAGCCACCCCTCTGTAGATAGATAGCCGACAGTGCCTGGCCCAGAGGCCGCATATTATGCGGCCAAAGTCGTGCTGCTCCGGCCAAAGACAAAAGCCCTGGATGCTGCTTCGTGATACAGCAAATAGCAGAGTTCTATAATTTTATAGGATATGCCGCTTAATATTAATTTTTCGAAGAAGTTTTATCGTTACGATCGAAAGAATGGAGTTTTTAAAAAACTTGTTTAAAGAGCTCGACTTTTTGCCTCATAAATTAAATGTTCATTATTATTAATCACGAAGAGACGTTTCTTGAGATGATGAAGAAAATTTATCTTACGTTGTTTATCACGGTTTAGGTTTTAATTACCCTTAACTTTAATCGGTTCAAGAGTAATGAATATATTGGTTACGAATCGAGAAGATTTATAAATATTCCGTTCAATCCTTTATATATATAGTTGGAACCTTTAGTTTCGTTACAAGTTGCGTGTTTATCCAAGTCTCTCGTCGAAGATTAACATTCAGATGGTGACAGTGGAAGCGAAGCACTCGTGTACGTACTCGTAACATCCGTGATAACAGATAAGAGCAGTTGTCCAACAGCGGTTCGTGAGTTTTACCAGGCGCGAATATCAACTAATAAAAATTCCTCTTATCTTCTCGATACTTACGTCATACGTTCCTCAACGTACGAACAGAGATATCTTCTTCGAGCAAACATTTCCGAATTTCACGCGAAACAAAAACACCAAATTCCTTCCCGATCATCTCCTCTTCTTGCTCTTCTTGTTTCGTAATCGGCCAAGAATCTCCATTCTCCGTTCGAAATCGAGGAAGAAATAGTCGAAGCTCGATTATCTCGCGCTCATCTCAGAGGATCGGTACATAGAAATGGCGGTTAGGTTACTTGTGATGCAATCGCGGATCCTCTCCTTCGAGAGAAGTTGCACGGCTCGCGGGAAACCTCGCAGGATCGTGCATCTCGCGTGCATCCTGCACCGCGTGCATAGACTCCGTCCAACCGCGACTTTAGCATCGGTTTAACCTCATTCTTGTGGCGGTGACGTCACATTTGCCTTTCCCTCGACTCTGGACCTTCCAGCATCTCCCGTGATGTGCAATCACCCATCTATCGACTATTATAGACGCACGGGTGATTATTCGTCTCGATTCGTGAACGATTTGCGAGCGAGAACGTTTCCCCTGTTTAAACGCACACGATGCTCCTCCTTCCCCACCAACTGTGCCCGGCAACCGAGCGAGAAACACGAAAACCGATCACGAACGAACGAGTTTGCCGCGGTATGTGGCCGCCGTGAAAGTAAAGTCGATTGTGAAATTTAATGGGCTATGATTCGACTCGCGATTTTCGTGCAAGGTGCGATTATATTTTAATTTTCCTTTTGCTTTTGTAAAATTCTGATATTGCTGCATCGTTGATCGTTTCTCTTTTGTTGAAATTTGATTTTTATTCGGAATTCTTGTTATTTGAATAATCTATGCGTTTCTAATGAAATGTATAAATAATATTGTTCTATTATTTTTTGGTACATCTTAAAAATCGATTAAGGAATTGATTTATTGACCGTTGCAAATTTCGATGGTTCCTAAGATTTGAAAAATCGTAGCGTGAGGATAAATGTGGATGATGATTAAGAATCTTTGTTCCTTCGATATTCTTGTAATTATATTGTAGTAATTTGAAGTAATTTCGATTAATTAGAAATATTTTTTCCATTACTTATACGATCGCCGATTGGCTTGTTTTCCTTTCTTGTCAACGATAATCCGTCTTCGACGCCGCAGGATTATTAATAATTGCTCTATCAAACAGTCATTGGGACGAGCGATGATCGTCGCACAGTTGATTTCGTAATTGCAACGAACAATGCTGTTGCATTCGGCAAATTTATTTCATTCGATAGATAGATTGTAAAAATTATATGTTTTCGCTTCGTCGTACGAACCAATAATTCCATCAATTTATATCTCTATTTAAGGCTTCCAGCATCATATTAGATTTAACAACCTTGCAGATTGCGAAAGGATAAGGGTGATGCCTTTAGCAAATTTTTATTTTCCAGCCGTCATTAATGGGGTTATCGATGCTCAATAAATTTCTCATCTTATCTAAATTACGTCCATAAGAAGATGTTGAACATTTCATGCACAACAAAATTTCACAGCTGTCAATTATAGATGATTATCGATCAATGATTACCGGTACAACGATTTGTTCAATTTCTACTCACTTGTATAATAAATTGGAGACGTGGATAAGAAATCACGAATGAACGAACGTTATTATGCTTTAATGAAAAACTATCGAGAATAAAAGCTTTTCTTTAACGAAAAGAAAAAGTAGGCTTACTTTTTTTAAAGCAATGCGAGCACGCGTACACGTCGTGCTCTTTTCTTTCTTCCAAGTAAAGCAGGCTATTCCTTAGACATCCCCCTTCGTTACCCTCTAACTAAGATGCGAAGGCCCTTTGTACTTTGGGCTTTAAACTGTCCCATCGATGTTTCAAAAGCAGCTACAAAGCTGCTCTCGACTCTTGCACATTGTATCTATGGAACCCTCGATCACAACCAGTCTTCTTCAATTGTCTATTTTCAAAAGTGCAGTAGGTTTCTAACCTAACCCAACCCAACAACCTTCAAACGCAACGACGCTTTCCACCGAATATCGGAATAACGATCACGCGTATCCATTACCCGGTGATTAACCAACTACTTTGAATTGTTAAAACTCGGTCACACTTTCTGAAAAACAAAATATCCTGTTAAAGATAGGGTTATATCGTGATTTTTCCCAACACCGATAAACTTGTCATTATCGATTTACAACCGCGTAAAATTATGCAAGCGTAATTACGATAATGTTTATCGAACAATCAGCTCGCGCGCAAACAGTAAACTGTAGAAATATTTGAGCCAGATTCGCCGCGATAACGCGGCCATTATCGCGCCTACGAAGCGCGACGTAATGCGTTACGGTTAGGCACCACTGGATGGGGACTGCCGACCCCTCCCCTAGAAACTGGTCGATGTGACAAATTACGCGATATCAAAGGATCGAGGCGAGCAGGAAAAGAGGTATGGGCTTGCGCAATATATTTATCACCGGCATAAGTTCTGTCTTTCCGCAAGAAAGTAATGGGTGACGCGCGAAAACCCTCGACTAACAATGGCATTGATTGCTCGAACAATCGGAAACGCGATTTCAGAAAAAGAAAAAAAAAAAAACGAGGGGAATTTCGTGTGGGCAGTCCTAGGATTTCGAATCGTCGGTATTCCAAGTTTTCTTTTCCATAAAAATATCCATTCTTTTTCTTTTTTTAATGAATTCGTCTTGAGAAAAATATAGCTCGATTCGAGCAGAATCGTCCGTGGAATTTTTGACGATTTAACTCGCTTATCGCAAGTTTATTTGGTTGTGCATTACCAGGAAACACATATGTAGATATTTCTGTAGATTTGACTAATTTCGGGTCCATCTTAAAAATAGTTTTTAGAACATGAGAGAAGGAACGTTATAAAAACAGATAATTAAATCAATAATCAAAAGGATTAAGAAATAAAATATAATTCGTTACGTTATTGTTATACGTTCAAAAAAAGATTTTCTCCGTTAATCGTAGACGATTAATTCGATTATGAAAAGAATGCTCGATCTCTTTCAATATTAGATACTCTACAAGTTCACTGCATTATCAGAGATACGTTTAATCCTATTCTAATTATATGGATGACATTCTAATGTCATTCCTCGTCATGTCTTCTTCCCCTTTCTCATTTCCCTTTTTTTTCTTTCTTCGAAACGACACGACCGGATTATCGTTCCTCTGTTTCAAGAGTAGGCGCGTCCTTAGACGAGGATACCTATAATATATATATATATATTTTTTTCTCTCTCTCTCTCTCTCTCTTTGATACGCTGCTTCACGGGAACGTTGAACGCATCCTACATCATACTCGAGCGAGTGGACTTATCCATATGTACGCATAACCATAAAGCGACATCCCAAACGTGGTATTCCGACATCGAATGATGCGGGGAAGTCGAAGGCATTCGTTATCGTGACGAACGTTCGCACACCGGCGACCACCTAATCCGGCTTCGTTTAGTCCATTTCAACAAATTATGCGGCTGCTTTTCTTCACTTTGTCCACGATGGAATAAATTTGTAACGGATAAAACATGGAAATCATCCCTATTTTATGATCTCCAAACGAGCCGGAATACATTTGTCTGGGAAAACGAACCCTCTATCCTATCATGCTACATCGATATGTATTCACTGTCGTTGAATCAAACGAGTTTAACGAACTCGTTGGTTATTCGCGTCGTTCGAGCAATTGAATCACGAACAATTTTGAAAAAGAATTTCAACAAGTCGCAAATCAAAGAAGAACGTATTACGAGATGGTGGTAATTGCAATTGTTTCAAACTTACTTACGCTACTTTGCTACCATGTTATCGATTTATTCTCGCGCGAGATGTCGAGCAGATGTGAAAGGTTGATTCCGGTCAAGGTGAGAAACGGAAAAGTCCAGGACTTTTTCCCCGTGGCTTTGAAAACGAAAAAGCCACGTTAACGGTGCAGTGGCAGATGTCACATGCTCGCCAGCCGGATGTTTTTCAAACGGGCGTTTTGCCGCCAACGCAAGCCGACAGCTTCTTACCCCGGCGTTCAAGTCTCTCAACGCTTACTAACGATCCCGCAAACATTAGGCGGCTGAGATCCCGGCGAAGAAGAAATTCCAGGCTTGTGCAATCCGCGTGCTAGTGGGCCGGATATCGACACACAGTTTCTTACCAATGATCGATCGTTGAATACGTACCCAACATACCGCAACAACGACTGCACGCGAGGCAACGCGGTTTATATATCGAGAGGAACGGGGCATATTTGCGCTCGGTTAACGAAAAGAGAAATTTATCGTCGAGCGGCTCGAAAGATATGCGCAAATAGAAAATCCAAACATGAAAGGGAACACCAAGGCCGAACACGAGTTTATCCAAAACAAGCCGAGTCCCAAGATCGAGACTTATCCTCTAAGTCTTGTTACACTTGCGGCACAATTGGATCGCGATCGGGGCGAGTGTTAATTCGGATCAAAGGGGAGGCCGCTCGGTCGATTCGATCGCGAGGGATCGTGCTTTTTCCCGACCACGGTGTCAAAATGATCAAGAGCGATCGGCCGAGTTGGGCCGGCAAAAACCTATATATCTGGTCACGTAGCGATCCGCGACAAGGTACAAATGGTTTCGCGGATCTGTTTACGTTCATGGCCAGAATTTATGGGACGAACGTGCGTAGCGGCGCGTACGTGAAAGTCTAGACTCGCGTGATTTCGTGGAAGAAACGGTGGGTCGGCTCGGCCCTTTATAAATCTTTTGCCTGAAAAGCGAGGCCCGGTATGTGACAGTTTTTACAGAAAACGCGCGCGTCTCGTTGTCGCCGCGTTTTCGGCGGCGGCGCGTTTCGATTGACGTCGCTCACGACGAGGATCGGGCTGGCCGTGTGTTGCACGAGGGAAGAATGTACGCAAGAAAAGTTAAGGCGTGTCGATCCACCGCCGTCTCTCCACGGACGACGTTTCTCCACAAACTTTCGCCGCTGCGAACGCGCGATGGAGCTACGAGTCGGAGAGTCGCTAGACAACTCGTGCTCGCCACGGGAATCAACGTTGAATCCAACGATCACGCGAAGACATTCGACACGATATTCAACGCGAGCAAAGATCGAGATAATCTTTTGTAAACTCACTCACCGTCTACTTGTCAGTTCGTCAGTTCTCGAGGTAAAAATCCAAGGCATTCGAAACGAAAACGTTCACTTTTCAACAGCGGTGTAAACACTGAACATCGAAGCTGATAACTCGTTCGTATTGCACTTTCACGCATATACGTCGTATCCCGACGATATATTTTTCGAAGGGAAAACTCGCGTGTCGTCCACGTGGTTGCTTCCTCACGAACGGGTCGAGAACGAGCGTCTCTCGGCCGGGCTGCCAGGTAATAACGGCAGAAACGTCGATACGTGCTCCAACGATGATCGGCTCAACGTCACGCGACAACGTTCCGACACGCGTGAGGGAATAGAGCGTGAGCAGTATCTCGAGACAGGCGCGTCCATGAGATCAACTGATCGGGCGGGCACGCGAGATCGAGTTTACGCAGCTGATAAGAGGTGCACGCGCGCACGCGTCTTATCACTGTCAAACACGTTGACGACGCATTCCGCGCGTCGTTCTGGCATCCTTTCCTTCCACGAACTCGTCCCCTCTCCCCCTCCCCCTCCCCTCCCCCCTTCCCCCCGGTTGCCTCGTTGCCACGAGATCGGGACGGGAAACGGATTCCTTCGTCCACATAAAATCCGAAAGTTTATCGTCACCGTTCCGTATATCCAACCTGTTCCCCTGACTGACAACAATACCCCTCCCTCCCTCCCTGTCAACGTGTCCAACGCGTATCCGTGTCCCGTTTCGTGGCAACCAACGTCCTCCGGCGAAACTCCACCCACTGCACGACGATCCTGTCCCTCGCGCGAGAAAATTGCGACAAAGAAGGAAGGAAGGAAGCGAATAACGACCGATTCACGCTCGGGTCACTCGCGATTCACGATATCACACGCGCACACCACGAGAAAATGAGGAGCACCGCAACGGTAATAAGACGAATGGAAAGGAAGAGGCTTTCACGGAGAATTGCTGTTGCGATCTTTCGAGGCCTCCTCTTCGGTCCGCGCGTCTCACCTTGCGGAGAGCGAGTCTCCAGGTCGGCCATGCAACGACGCACAGGTCCACGCTGGGCATGAGCCCCTCCTCGCCCCCCCGGGGCCTCTCCCTTTCCACCTTCTACCACCACCACCGGCCACTACCACCGCCACTACCACCGTCGAGTCGCCACCACCGGAGTGCCACTCCACCTTCTCCTCCGCCGCCGTCAGACTTCCTCGCCTCTCTCTTGCCACCCCTCTCTTCTTCTGGCCGGCCAGAAGACAACTCTTGTAGCCTCTCCTCGTCTCTCTCTCTCTCTCTCTCTCTCTCTCTCCGCGGCCCCTCCGCTTCTCTCGCCGCTTGCCTCGCCTTGCCTCGCTCCTTCCTTCGCCTCCTCCAACTTTTCGTCCTTCTTCGTGGATCATTCGGCCTCTCCACGTTACTCCTCTAGCCAGGTAGAGCGGCTGCTAGGTATCTCTACGCGCGCGCGTAGCTCTCGGCCCCCTTTGTCGCTACGCTGGAACGAAGAAGCGTTCCCCCTTCGTCCTGAGGGTTGCTCGCGTACAAGGGAAAAAAAAAACATATGTTTCACGAACAGAGAGAGGGAGAGAGAGAGAGAGAGATTTTAGAAAGCTACGAAGAGATCCTCGACGAAATTGGAGCGGATATCGCGCGTGATTTATTTAGATCCCACGGAAGGTACGCGCCTCTTTGCGCGAGCTGTCCCGCAAGCAGCTGCATATCTACAGAGATTCGAGGGGAATTTCGGAAGTGATATCTTATCGGTTATCGTAGGTAAACGAAAGTTTTTACCCTGAATTCTCTTTACCGGGAACTGTTACGTATTACGCGCCGTTTCCATTTCGATTAATTAATCAGAAGCCTAATATGGACGCCGCGAAATAAGTCACGTCGTTTTTGTTAATTTCAAAGGCTAGATCGTTTGTATAGTTTGGCGTTTCGGTGAGAGTGTATATTATATCTTTTGTAATAAGGATTACGATCAGAGTAAAGTAGAGAATGTGTAAATCAATACTCCCCCGTACCCACAAAAATTGTATACGTAAATATTATGAAGCTTGCTATTGATCCTTTCCTGTAATTCGATCAAATGCGTGTGCTGATATGTAAACATTTCTAAGGTAAGATCGTTCGAAAGAACATGAATCGTTGTAACATTTCGATCGCTTGACTAATAAGAAATTCTCGATTTTATAAAATTTTAATGTATATGTATGTCTCTGTGTGTATTGAAAATTATTAGAACGATTCTTGACGAAAACTTTACATACATCAAGTGTATACAAAGGTACACAAATTACACATAACTTAAAATTCCTTTCAATCCTTCTACAATAATTTCTTAAAAATGTAACAATTGCGATAGAAAATCTTGGTTACGATACAAAAAAGTGAAACGATTTAAAAGATTTCTTTACCTTCGACGAATCATTGGAACGTAATAAAAATAATCAACCGTTTAATCGCCAAGTTAAAGGATTTATATCCTTCTTGGACAAAGTGAGTTTTCACCGTTTGTTTGTATAATAAACACGAAAACACACGCTCCTGCTATACCAAACGAAGCATTGGCGGTGAGCACTCGCAAGAATGTGGAATCTCGTTACGTAAAAGCCACCTTAGCCAGGCGTGAAAATACATCGCGTTCGGTTTCCAAGAAGAATCCACGATTGCCACCGGTTCCAGGGAACCGGAGAGATTTTTTTTTTTTTTTTTTAAAAAATTTGCGTTCATTTGTTCCACGAACCATGCGAAAACGTTTTACCATAAATATGTAATAATGCAAGTACTTTGACGATGGAGAAACGATGGGTCCACCGCTTCTTCTGCAGAGGTTATGCCTTTAAGCGTAAACGCTTTGTGCCGGTAAATGGCGAGAGAGAGAGAGAGAGAGAGAGAGAGAAAAAAAGAAAAAAAAAAAGAAAAAAAAGGGACGTTTCGCGGAACCAAAGGTCGAACTGACACGCCAGATCGAGGCGAGTGTAACGGAAATTTGTCGAAGCGGAAAACGTTAAATGTATGTTTGCCTCTTGTAATTATTATTCCACATATTTTGCGGGTTCTCTGTAATAATATTATATAAATATTGAATGCTCTTACATGCGCGTTACACCGGTGTGCAATATAATTGTATATCGTATTTATATTATCATTCGTAGGCAAAATTCGTTTCATTGATTTAAGGGAATACGTGTAAATATCGAATTTTGATACTCTATATTCTTGAGATATATATATATAATTTTAAAAAAATGAAACGTTGCATTTGTTGTCCACTCCCAATTAATTCCACGTATACTCGGAAAGCAACGAGTTATCGTTAACAGGATTACATTATCGCGAATGCATTAAAGTCTCAATCGTCTGTTTGAACAACTCGATAAATAAAATTCTCGTTTAAGCCAGACACTTCAGCTAGCTAATCAATCTATGTCTATCGAAGACGATCTTTCGTTTTCGACATTCTCACGAGTATCGTTCGAAATCACCCAACTTCTTCTTTTTTTTCAACCTTTTTCCAAGACTTCGAAAAAAAAAATCGCTTTAGATCGTTTCAGATAGAGAAAGCCAGGATGATACAGCTACGCCTCTCCTCACAGACTTTTCAAACGCAGAGGTCTTCTTGGCAGGTGTTTGTCGACCCACGAACAACAACCATCTCGAATTCGTCCTAAACATTTTTCCTCGCACACTGACAGGACCTCCTCCAGTATTGTTCTCTTCTCTAGTGGTTTGACTATTACCGTGGCATTGTTTGCCGTTCCTCGACCTCACCCCCGTTGCGAAACACAGCCAGTAACACATAGTAAGAACAATAATGCGAAAATTTGGTTTGGACGTGTCCGTTTCGATCCCATTTGTCATTGTTCGAAAGTTGCTCGTCCGGATGAAAGGCGGCTCAAGCCTTTTTTCTCTTCACAATAATTTTCGGATCAATGAGTTTTGGTTTAAGATCCTTAACGAGTAGGCAGGATTAAGCGACCCTCTTAATTTTTATGTTAATAAGAAAAATGGGATCTTTCGGAGGTATCGTGACATTTTAGAAGCAGTAGCTTTGTCGAAGAAGAAAAATGGGAAAGGCAATTAGGATTAATTGTTCCCATAGAATGGATTATATGTTTAAATGATGGATACAGTTTCCATTAGAATTTGGGTGAATTTTAAGTAGTTTTTCCACATCGGTGCATTTTATTCTAAATTTTTTTTCTTAAAATTTTATACCCGGAGAATATTAAACAGATTGCGTTAAGAGTAGTATAAAAGCTGTATATACAGCTGGCAGTATATTTTAATATTTAATTATTATATTGTATCGTAATAATTAATGTTTCGTAGAAGTTCTTTACTTTTTAAATTCAAGAAATTTATTAATAAAATTGTACAGTTTGGATTCTTTCGTAGTCTGATCTGTAATCTTCGGATTTTAAAAAAGATTTGAAAAAAAAAAAAAAAAAGAAAAAGAAAGAAAGAAACTTGCAAGCAATCGGCAATTCACTTTTCACGTTTTCATACTAATTGTCAAACTCGCATCTCGGAATGATAATGGCGATCGCACAAGTTGGCCAGGTAACAACAGGTGGCTTCATGAGCGCGTGGGCCTAAATTTAGCCGCGACACAACCTCTCCTACTCTCTTTCCATGTGACTTCCCCTCTCTGGTCATCGAATTTCTGTTCTCTTTCCGTCGACTCTCTTCTCTCTCTCTCTCTCTTTTGCTTAAACCAACTCGTTCGACAATATCAATGATGACGAAACTATATATGTCATGGAGGAATGATGGAAAAATTCGCTCCGATTGGCACGAACGAAGTAATTCAACTTGGAATTTAATTTCGTCGATGTGACGAGCGGTTTAATAAAAGTCTGTGATTAACCGATCGAATCGATTTTCGATATCATTTCTCCAATCATAACCTTTATCTTTTCCATATATACGCACATCCTAATCGATAAAATCTCGATCAATCATTTTGATTTTATTCGACACGGTTCATTGAATCGCGTTTTCAATTACTAATCAACTAATTAAACAACACTAACCGATCTCTCGTCCAAATTCGAAAAAAATCGTAAAAATGGCGCGTTGAAGGAAGAAAGTGGGGCGAGAGTAGATATCGTTTCGCGGAATTCGAGGCGTATCCGCAACGTGGGCCATAATTCGGATGGTAAGGACGACGATGACGGCCATAAGGAAGCGCGAGATCAATCTCTGGCGTATGCCGAGACAGGGCCAAGCTCGTATCTCGCGCTTCGACGCGCGATTTACAGCTGCCGCGTTGCTTTATTCGCCAACCTGTTCCCTCTTCTCTTCGCTCGAACCAACGAACGAACGAAGGAAGGAAGGCTCTCTCGCATTCCTGCTGCAACGTCGACCGCGAATCAGATAAAACTGGCACTGGAAAGTATATACGCCGCGACCTCCGCCGCGACTTTGAAGAATCGTCCTGCATCCCGGAGGAATCGTGTGCGCCTGTGCTCGCGCGACCATCACCTCCGGTGCATTATGGATGGCTCGAATTTTTTTTTGGCGAGGGTTTTGATGAAGGATTAATTTTTTTTTTTTTTTATGGAATTTCAATCGATATCTCCGTCGACGGATTGTTCAGAGCCGAAAAAGAAGAGGTTTGGGAAGGCGTTCATCATTAATGGGTTTGAATAGGCGAGATGTAAAGGCGTGGTGGTGTAATGAAGTTCCTCTTCCTTGGTATATATTCTTTTCTTTGATAATTTTTGAATAAATGGGAGGCTAAAAGAATTCTTCGTTTGATATAGTTTTTAACACTTCCATCACGAAAGATGCGTGATTTTTTTTGTTTGCGCTTTATTGCCGGCCAATTACTTAATGCCAATAATTAGATTCAAGAATTTTCAGAATTCGTATTTATCGGTTTGGTATTTTAGAGGCAATGTTGAGAGGCAAGGCTGTTAAATTTTAACCAGGCGACGAATGTATTATGGAAGTTTTGCTTGTGGATTTACATATCGAATTGCTAGCATAGATATCAAAGTTTCTCGTTCGACTCTCTAATCGCATAACTCTTAAGAAAGCGAATAACTTTTACCACGAGCGAGTATCAAGCATAATATCTATCTCAATAATCAGAAAATTTCAGAGCAAACAATTTATCAAACATTGATCAATTAACGTTCTTAACTTCAAGATATTTAAAAAGGCAAGCAAACTTATGTAAAGATAAAATATTCACGATTTTCTAAAAAGAAACAAGTCTCTCGTTGCAGCCCATCAGTCATTAAAAAATATATATATATATATAAAATATCGCTTCTCTTATTGCAATCCCGACGTTTACTCGTCGTCGAGGGAACGAAAAGTGGCGAAGCACCCTCGAGCGCAATCTCGCACCACGAGAGGCCGTGGTTCCGAGTATACCACGGGCATAGAGTGTCGACCATAACGCCGGCCAGAAGAGAATACCGGTTCGGAAAGCACAGTGGCGCCGCTACCCGAGGAATTCGCCATTGGAAAAAATCGTCGGCGCACGACGAGATTTGAATAAGCCTCGCAATCTTGTGTCACAAAACTCATTCCGCTTCCCGTGCGTTCCTCGAATTCCCGACATCGGACAGGCACGCGAATTTTTCTTCTGTGTTACATACGCTTCCTCTTTTGCTCCATTTCTTCCGGAATTCTCGGTGATTCGTTCAGAAGAAAAAAAAAGGAAGAAAATGTTTTCACGAGAAATGTTTGCCAGAGGATGAATCGTGGAATACTTATTTCAGGTAAACGATCAAATTTGTTCGTTAACTATGAACGAAGCTGCGACTGTTTTCTTTCGAGATTTTTAATTTCGTCTATATTCATTTTCATTCTTCGTCACAGCTTCTATTCAGAATCAATTGTTCGCTAATTCATATACAAAAAATTTGATTCCTTCAATATTTCAGGAACAGAATCAGTGTAGCATGGAACCAGATGAAAGAAAAATAGATTTTTACACGAAGTTTAAATCTTGGAAATCCTTTTGTACATGCAGAAAGAGCGGAGAGAGGGATTCACGGTGAAGTTTCCGCTACTAGAATGCCGATCGATAAGGGAGAGGGAACTCGGCTCGTTCGCGAAGATCGAGCGTCGGTTCCAAGAACTCGTTAATAATAATCCTCGGCGAAATTATTTATTTAGTCCATTTGCGGATTCGCGTCTGTCTTGGTGCTACGTGACCACGCCGATAATGAATCCCCGGCACACGTTGAGTTACAACAGCTTACGAATATATACCTGAGTACAGGGTTGTGCAAAAGATGCGCCGCGAGGATAACGCGCCATCCTTTTATTTTTCTCCTTCCTCCTCTTTCGTTCTTACGTTTCGTCCGCTCCTCCGCCAATAACGCGCGACCGCCTTCTCTTGTTCTTCCTCTCCTGTCTATACACAACCCTTTGTCCCAGCCTTCGTATTTTACTTTCGTGCTAGCTCGAACAGCCATTGTTCATCGCGTAGAGAATCGAACGAGCACGGGTTGTCCTCCGCCTCGCGAAGGGAGTTTCCTCGAACGTTTCACCCCTAATGAGGGGCGAGAGAACACAGCGAGGAGAAGTTGAACACGGTCGAAGTCGAGGCAACGTACTTCTCTTTTCTTTTTTCTTTGAGTCACGTAGCAGATGAGCTTTGTAACAATTTCCGTTTTCCTTTTCCGTGGTTTAAAAAGGAAAGAGTGGCGAGAAGATCGTTGGACTCGAATAATTTTACTATTTTTCGAGCAATCCTTTCATCTATTTTATCCAATAACGAATCTTTTTAATAATTCTGGAAAAAATTTCGAATCGTTTTCCTTTTAAATTAATTATAATCGATAAATATTTCGATAAACTCGGGATATTAGAGTTGAATTATATTTTTTTTTTTTTTTTTCTATGTAATGACATTTTATCGTTTATAAGTTCGGGATTAGAGGATAGAAAGACACGTGACAAATTATCTTCTTTTTCTGCCGCGAAGAATAATTTAAAATTACAAGAGTAACGGTGTTCCACCGATACTTCCAAGAACCGTCGAGGCGTTATTAAAGCATTTCTAGGAAATATCGAGCTATAATTTCAATTTTTAGCGCCATCTTCGTGTCAGCTGCGTCGATGCATGTCAGCGATGGCGCTCGCCAACGTTCAAGGATGATGGAAAATGAGGCGAGTAGCCGACGACCCGTCAAACTCGTCAACAAGAAAAGACCTTGCGCCACGACAAATCCTTCTTTGCCTCGTCCTCTGCCATACGCCTCCCACGAATCGTCCCACGGTCGCCAATATTTGCGGAAACGTAAGGAATCGGTAAACACGAGCGCCTCCTCTCTTTATCGCCCCCCCCCCTCCCACCTCCTCTGGCCATTTCAAGAAGGAAACAAATCGTGGAGTGGCTGCTCGAATGCATCAACTTGCACACGATGATGGCTCAACATTTTAATCGCGAATTATTTTTCTAACGTTATTAATAAAATTGCTATTATCTATATATTTCACATAGATAAAATATAGGTGAAAAATATTCATGAAGTTTATTCATGGTTTTTGTTCGTATAAAGTTCGTACACGTTCGTACACTCGTGCTATTATTTAAATCGTGGCAAAAAAAAGTAAATCGCGTCGTTCACAATTTAATTTCATCGCATGGAGAAAGAGAGAGATTAGAAAAGATCGTTGACTAATCGGTGCGGAAGAGTAGTGGCGGATTACACGGCGCGTTTAAGAATGTGGATGTGGTTAAAGGATGTCGATAAGAAGCGCGACTGTTTTCAATTACGGAATCGGCATTCCGCGGACCAGAGGCTTCAGCCATATTGTCGGCCAAGGATTTAAAAATCAGCTGGAACTTGAATAAGCCGACCGATAATAGCTGGCATTCCTCTGAAAATCGCACGGCTCTTTCGTCGAGCGTAAAGAAATAAAAATAAGGGGAAGATGAAAAAGAAAAGGAGCCGGTGACGACGTGCCGTGCCACGTTAACTTTCAGATTTTAACTATTATTCGTTGACACGTGTCAATAAACATTCTATGTTATTACGCGTTGATAAAGCGATTTCACGATGCTTCGAATGGGTGGCGTTTAAAATAACGCGAAGAAATATCCGTCGCCTTGGAAGAATGTTGATCTTGAAAAGAGAGAGAAA
Organism: Apis florea; assembly: GCF_048593485.1. Classification (NCBI taxonomy): domain Eukaryota; kingdom Metazoa; phylum Arthropoda; class Insecta; order Hymenoptera; family Apidae; genus Apis; species Apis florea. Next base: position 292,279 of record NW_028256824.1, on the reverse strand, counting down.
GAAAGAGAGAGAGAGAAAAAAAGAGACGGTCTGAATAGGTTGAAAAGAATATACATGTGTATGTATACATCTGCAATGTATGTATGCTGGTTTTTCTGAAGAACTGTTGCAGCGGCTGACTGGAGGAGGTTAAAAAGGAATATGCAAATATGTACATCTACCGCATATCTAAGATGTGTTTCCGATTTCCCTAACAAACTATTGTATTGAATATAAGAGAAAAAGAGGCGTACGCGAGGTGTATTTAACGTGTAATGCGTGAATAATTTTTTTCTACCGTTAACTTAACCAGAAAAGTGTTTCTTTAAAACACTTGTTTCCCCCGATTTTAGAGACAACTTCCTTTCGCATTTTGTAGGAAGAAAGGTACAAGATATTTTGCAATTATTTCATTTCGATAATATTCGAACGATCGAATGATTTTTTTTCCAGACGAGAGTGTTATTAAGTCGGATAAAGAAAGTTATCGAACCGGCACCGTTTCTCGATTAACAAGCAGCGTGATTTAATTGAATCCAACGAAATAATAACGGGTATTATTGATTCGATTTCGCCTTTTCGATTTCTCTCTCTCTCTCTCGACTTCGTTTATTTATTTATTTCCCCCTCCTTCCGTCAGTTTGCTTACCTCGAGGTTGGTATATATACGCGCAGGCTGTCGTTCGATCTCGATCGGTTTTTTCGCCGATCCGGCCAATTTCTTGACACATGTTCGGCCGTGCAACGCTGAATCACGGGGAGCAGCTTTTTATGGGAAAGCCGCGAGCTCGGTTTAAAAGTCAGCGAGCTAGCTACTTTCACCCGGTTCGCGTTGAAAAACAGCCGGGGCCCGAATTTTTTTGGGAATTAACCGGAGCAAAAGTCAGCATACGTCTCGAGATTACGACGTGCGGTGAGTAAAATCCACTCTGGATCAAAACATTAGCCTTTCTTCTGCCCCCCTCTTCTGTCTTCTCATCCGCAAGAACCGAATCGCAGGAACAACAGGTTGGTACACCTGCCATCCTAACCAAGGAATTCTGCGTAATTTTTTATCCATCCACCTCGTCCATCGCGTATCCTTATCGCGTCTATTAAATCCGTCACAGTGATTTCACTTCCATCTTCTCAGCCCTCCCCCTCTCCTCCTCTCTCTCTCTCTCTCAGGTATCCTTTCTATTGTTTCCTTTTTTTCGACCTACGTCTCTCTCTCGTTTCGATTCCATCATCTCGAATCGATACGATCGAAAAGCGACACTTGCACGCTGAGCAAACTCGACGTCTCGTGCGTTCCACGAGGCGGTTTCCGCCACGGTGGCTGCTCGATTCGCTGACTTTTCAGGAACCGTCACTCCGCATCCCCGAGAGAAGCCTCGGCACTTTTGTAGTGACGAAGAGAGGCACGGAGGGTACATCACCTTCGCGTGTTTACCTCTTCGCCAACCGGTTCTTTCCCTCCCTCTTCCCTCCACTCCTCCTTCCACACGGCCGCATATCTGTGTATATACCTGTGTACAACCTCGCGTAGAATCTATCCCTTCCTACACCTTTTCTCCACCTATCTTCGCTCCGTTTTCTCGCTCGCTTCCCAACTTCGTTCCACGAACGTTCGCCTCTCCCTCTTCGTCGGCTCGAAACGACTCTCTCAGTCCTCCTCCTCCTGGTCGGTTGTTCTTCAGAACCGCGGTATTCAAATGACCTCGGATGATGAATATCCCCGTCTCTCTCGGCCCGCAGGTAATTGCCGCTATCCTTATTTTTGCCCGCGGTTGCGTACCGTGCTCCACGAAGGAGTGCAGAGAGCGTACACGCTCGGGGTCGGCTCCTTTCTTCCTTCCTCGCGCGTTCGTACACCTCTTTTTACCGCACAATGCAACCTCTCGGCATATAACCTGGCTCTCTTATCTTCGGGAATTTCGTAAGGGATAAATTGCGCGGGAACCGATCCTTTCGCCGAACCCGAGTCGACCCTTTATCCCCGCCCCTCTTTGCTCAGGGATCGCGGAGGTGTGAAGGATCGAGAACTGTAATCTGGCGATTATGTATCGTTTCTTGTTCATTGCTATTCCGTTCCTCACAATGGATTTTGGTGGGGTGTTAATCCGACGATCCAATCTTTCGAGGTTTCGGGAAAAATCGTATGATTGGTTTTCTATCTTTTTCTTCTTCTTCTTTTTTTTTTTTTTTTTTTTTAATTCTTGAAACTCGACGCGTTCGTTCGAGATCATTTATGCACGAGATTAATTTATAAGAGAAGAGATGTGCATAGAGCGCAAAGTTGGATCTTTTAATTTTGAGATATTTGTTATATAATATTTGGATCACACACGCGTCTATATAAAAGGAATTCAAGAAATTCGAATTATTAATCTTTTAACTGTAAAAAGAAAGAGCGAAATAATTAAGATAATTAGAATGACTCATCTCAACACGGAAGATCCTTGACGAAAACGCATATTGGATTGCACGTATCATTTTTTTAAATCAGAAAGACTGATGTTTTTTTTTTTCCATAATAATCTTGATTTCAAAAATTCATACGCACGTATATTTCTTCAAATATATTGTTACAAACAATTTTTAATAAAAATTATTCGATACGATCGTTACATGGATTCTAATGTAACAATTAGAATTTTTTTTAGAAAATTATTCTCGGTGTTTTTCCTCTGCAATTCTCGCATTAATCTTTTCTAATCGGCCACGTTTTCCACTTAGCGCAATAATTAATGTTTTCGCGCGTTTATTACGCAAGTGTACACTACATACAACGGAATATGCGAGACGTGGAATCGAAGAAACTAAAAATAAAGAAACTATGAATTTCTATGCACGAATCTGGTTACGTAAACAATTAATGAAGCGTGTAGTTGAAATAATATCGTATCCCCTTGATGAATTTATGATTAGAAAACGGCCGTAATAAAATGTAAATTAGAAAAATTTTTAGTAGGAGATTGATCCACAATGAAATTTATTTATATCGTTTTTTGAAGTGAATTTTTTTTCTTATTAAATTATTAAACGATTTCTTGATTTCTTAAGTTTAAAACAATATTTTATAATTTTCCATTTTCTCGTGTTAAATTTCCTCTCCTCAAGAATAAAGATCCAAATGTATGCAATGTATGCATTATTAGCTAGCGCTTTCGACGCGTAAGTGATAAAAATAAACAATGCAGTCTCCTGACATTTTAATAACGCACATCAATTTTTTTCAATTAATACTTGCGATATCCTTTCATTCAAATCGAATGTGATTTTTAATTTTCTCGACTCTTTCAAAAATTGTAAATTTTCTTTTAATAATACTTACATTAGAATGTACCAATACCTCGAATACAACTTTTTTATCGTGTCCTCAGTTTCAAGAGAATGAAAGTTCACTTGTTCGATTCCGGAGTGGCATGTATAAACCTTTAACCTTTTCGTTGTCGAGAATGTTATCAGGATTCCTTGGTATCGTCGCCTTCTATCCAGGCAAAGTTCGATTCACTTCCCTATTGCATTCTCATGAGGCGAACACTCGAGAACACTCGAATGCATGGGACTTTCGCTCACTAATATCATGTCAATAACTCTTCGAATCGAACAATTATCTAACCAAACAATTTCTTCCAGGAACGAAGAATGAACGAAATGTAATCGAATGAAATTTTTTCTTCGAATCGCTCCGATTAAAAATCTCTTCCCTTTTTTCATACATATAAAAGAGAAACTTCTTTTTACGTATTTCTTTCGACGAAGCGGTTATAAAATTGTAAGCAGGATAAACTTGATCGTTATCGAATAATCCCGTTAGATCAATAAATAGATTATTATCATCGTCGAATCGCAGTCGTTTATCTTGAAAACCAAACATGCACCACTTCTGAAAGCCAGAAAACAACAAGGCCAAAGGAATCCATCTTCGCCAATAAAAGCTCACAAAGATTTCGCATCGCAAAGTACATGAACATTTAACGATACCAAAAGATCTTGTCTGGATCCTGCATATTATATGCATCAGTTTTGAAACGGCTCGTAGCATACATGTAGGAACATGCACGAGTAGCTACGGGGCAAACAGCAATCATACCCATAAAGTTCCCGTGATCCCTTCGTGCCAGGGCCTCGCATGCTGAATAACAGCAACTATTAGCGGTCTGTCGGTCATTACAATCTGTCAGTCGAACGTACGCGCTCGTGCAAGCGCTTGCAGGTAACCTTGACGAATGAAACTATCGGCCAGCACGTGCACTTTTATCCTACGGAGCCGTAAATACCTTCTTGGATCGAAGGGGGAGGGAAAAATTGGTCTCCCTGTTAGCCGAGGAGAAAACCGTATCGAATTCTGAACGATTTGATATATCATAGCTTGCTTAATATTTTACGAGTTCCTGCCAGGGAACGCAACGTTTTAAGCATAATTTACCAAGTTAATAACTTGGTTGAGCATGACTTATGTCGACTTCTGTCTTATTCTTGGAACTGATACTTCAGACCTCTTCGTTTCCTGCTTTCCAATAATAATCCAACTTACGTTTCGTGTCATCTTCTGCGAATAAGCTTGAATAAGTTGTCAAAAAGTTTGGTTAGAGTCGGACGTTATGGTTATATTCTCAGATCTTCGACAATCGTCGTTCAGGTTGCTGAGATGGGATTAAGGGGACTTGCCTCGCAACTTTATACCACGATGAGACGAATCTCGATACTCGAGGCAGCTTCCAGCGAGTCGGTTTCGCGCCAGGAACCGCTGACTCAACTCTCCGGCTGGGAGAGGTCTAGCCGAGTTCGCCCACATGAGACCCGGTTCGCTTAGGCGTACAATTGGCCGGTACAAACGCGCCACACAACGATTAGGCAATAGTCGCCGTTTTATAATTGTTCGGCATGCGCCGACAAGGCCCACAGTTTCGACACAGTCACGCGGCTGACCGATAAATCTAATATAACATTTTGCTCCAAACGATTGATAACGTTCTTCTTAACTGCTATCGCTAATTAACCTAGTCTTCGAGATTGGAATTCCATGAATTTCGAAGCTTGAAACTCGTCGAAACTTGTCATATTCGTGCCACAAATTTACTGCAACACTCGCCTAGCCATATCCTTGTTCGATGAAAAATTACTGGAAATACTTGTTTAAATTTTAAATAAAAATCGAACCTCTTGAGAGAAAATGCGGCGATAGCATAAATCAGAGTGGGGCCGATAGCTTCGTGCTCGTGCGTTTTCTACATTCCTACACCGTGGTGGAGGGTAAAGTGCGCGGGTATCGGGGAAGACGCGTATATATACGCAATGCCACGCTATCCAAATATATATGGGGGACGATAGGTGATATAAAGTGGTAATGTCGCGTGAAACATAGGCCGATCGGGCCGGTTTAAGCCGCGCCTTATCGCTGCGTCCACCAATGCGACCAACCCTATTCTCCTTCGTTCCTCGCTTCTCCGCGTTTCTGCGGAATTAAGTTTATGCCTCCCCCCTCCTCGCCTGTGTATCGAGATTCCTATTCCTCGAGCCAGGCCAGAAGAATGAGCGATCTCGTGACCGATGTCATCGAGACGTTGCCAACGTCAACGTTGAATTTATGGTCGATGGCGCTATCGGGAGCACGGCAAATCGTGGGCTTGCACGATTGCGGCTGGTGACGGTGTTACGTTATACGCGGTTCGATTCGATATGGAAATATTATTCTCCAAGCTAGTTGAAACTTGCTTTCGAAATGTTATTGTTTTGATTCGTCGAGCCGCTCCTGTAATAGATGGAGTATTATTGTATTTACACTTTTTCGAGAGCAATTAATTAGCGAGGTGTATTCGTTGAACGAATAAATGGTGTGAGAGAATTATAAAATTCATTTCAATAACGATACTTTGCTGCAAATTTTTAAAAGAATACGTTTTAAAATAAACTACGGGGATTAATAATCTTCACAACGATTTATTATATCTCTAATCATACTGTATTTTTATACAAATTAATTGAAATTCATTGTATAAAAGTTTCTTTAGCATGATATTTTTGTCTTGCCTCGAGAATGAGATATTAAGATGCTGTAACGAAGATCGGATCTCTCTTCTTTTTGTTATTATACGTAGAATTTATGGTATCGATTTCGATGGGAAATATCTCTTTTTATTATAATATTTCCTCGAGAACAAATTTACTTTCACATCCGATAGCTTTTTTTTACAAGTTCGTTATTTACCCGTGCGATAGTTTGGCGCGTTATTGCTGTTTTTCAAACGCAATCGGAAAATAACTGTCTGGAGGTAACGAAGCTGTCTGTTCTGCGATAGGCAGCACGTGGGCGGCCTTTCCATTCAATAATGTTTTACGTTCGGCCCATTATCTTTTCGCTTTCTAAATTTTTCCTCGATAGGGCACTCCATCTTTTCACACGTTCAACAAACTCCGCTCGTTATTTCCATCTTTATTTCTTAATTTCTAACCAATATTTCCAGTTTTATTTCCATCTTGTAATAATTGTAACGCAATAATAATAATAACGCAATTCTTAGTTCTGGAAAAATATCACCTGTGGAATTTTTCACAGTTTTTAAGTAACAACTCGAGTGAATGTCTCTGTTCGTACAAGAAATCGTATATTATTGTATAACAAAATTAATTTGTTGTACGAACGAAAGAGATGGAGGATGTTGAGCGAAGATTTCTTAAACTCGATCGTATCGAGTTTTCCTCGCTCTGATATCAATACACGCATCAATATTTGATCTTGATAAAAAGCATCGCCAAGATAATGCGTTATTTTAATGCGCAATCCTTCACGATTATCCCAAAGCTATAGATTTACTCCTGATCTCATCGAAATGTATATAATTTTCCTAAACTTTCTTTCTTAATAAACGACGACTCGTCGCAGTACACGCAATAATATCATGCTTTGTTTATTTATAAAAATTTTAACGCGTTACTAATTAATCATAAGAAAAATATCGTGTTATTAAGAAGAATCGATCAATAACCAACGAAGGGACGATATAATAATAAAAAGGGAAACCGGAAACCTCGACCAACCGCAATACGAAATGTCAAGGTGGAGGACGAACTCTTCCCCTATCGCACGATTTACATATTTCCGGCGCCTGTGGATCGATCGAACGAATATCAGCGATTTGCGCCGCGGCCCGCTACACCTGGCGATAAACCATTTGTGTGTAATTCGATTATCTGCGACGGTTATTGCATAGGGTGGCGAGCGACCAATCGGGCTCCCACCGCTCCTTATCGCGCCTGTTATCGATGTTTCCAACCGTATGCTCAACTCAAATATTGCGAATCGCGGACCAGAGTCAATAGCAGGCCGTTTACCTCGAGAACCGTGGCGTAAATCGCTCGAATCGCGTTTCTCCGGTAAACAAGATCCGGTGGAGACCGGCCATTACGCAGTTGCGATCGTATAACGCGGATCGAGATTATGGTTATCGCGACGAGTCCTTGAGCTAGTAGTGGCGGGCTTGACCTCGATTCTGAATTGGAAAAAAAGAAATCTGGGCGCGATGATAGGAGAGTTGGGATTCACGGATTCTTTTTCACGATGATCGCGGGTTTCGTGTACGTTTCCACGAACGTTCGGCGAGGAATAAGTGTAATAATTTCTTCGTATTTTCTCGGTTTCTTGTGCGAGAGGAGTCTGGAGGAAAAATATTTTGCAACGAAAGGTCTACGATCGATAGGAGTCGCTTTTTTTATCCGCGACGAGGAAAAAATTGTCGTCTATAAGAATTGTATTCGAATTGATTGAAATCGCATTGGATACATTTAATTTTAATTTCCTTTTTCAATTGTAATTCGAGTTCTTTCTGCTCGTTTTTTACCGTTTCGAGATTCTCATTTAATTGTAACTTCTCAGTTTATTGGAATACGAAAGTAAACGGAACGGTGATGTTTCTCTATCGTATCTCTAGGTTTTTCTGAATTTAGAGAAGCGAGTTATCGCTTGAAATTTAAGGTACTTTATCTAAAACTAGACGGTTAATAAACCGACTCCAGCAGCTATTTGCACTTGCCGTTAATTCAGAGTTCAGTCTCTCTTTAACATAGGGGCGTCGAAAAACCAACGGCAAACAAAATTCGTTTCTTCGAGATATAACGTTTCAAATTATCAAGTTCAGCTAAATAAAGTCGACGAGGTCAGAATCCCTGCTTATAATTTGATATTTTTCTTGCCCCGACACGCAACAATGTTCTTCAACAAACAAGAGCAAATGAACACAGAAGGAAGGAATCTCATAGAGCAAATAAAGAACAGATAGACAAATTTTAATAAATGGTAAACTTTACACATTGAGTCACAAAGAAGCTAAGACAACGTGTCTCACTAAGTACGATTTAATTATTTAGTATATAAATAAACATTTTACAAATAACTTGCAATCTAAAGAATCTAAAGATTTATTGAAAAAAAAATTTATTATTATTCCACAAACTGAATTGAACATTTGAAAACTTAACGCCATTCGTTTTACTACTACAATTTAAAAATTTACAAAAAGTGGACACAATAATTTTTCTCCGATCATCCACGAAAACTCTCCATTTACCAAACGTTAGATTAAAATAGAATTTTCTCAAATACGGCCAATTAAATTAAGAAAACCGATTTTTAACGACAACCAAGAGCAAAAGAATCCATAACCCTTGATCGAAAATCGAATTATCACGATAATTAATAAAGAAGGAAAGCGGTTGATAAATTTCCACAAAACCTATCGCACCTTTCCTCGTAACGAATCCTTACGCAACGTACGCGCCGCTCTCTTTCCCCGTATACAAACGCGTGTATATACTCGAACCAGTTTCCCCCTATTCATCCTAATCTCCGTGGACAGTGGTTTCAACGCGAATCAACGCAAGACGGAGACATGGAAACCGAGCAACCGAGCGAGCGAGCGAGCGTATTATACCTTATGCACACGCTCATAGGCGAACACCGTAGGTAATTTAAAAATGAGAATTACGAGGCATAGCGCCGCTCGTAATCCCTCGAAGCCATGGAATGTCAACGGTAACTACCGTCGTACGTAGGAATAATATCGACTTCTTTACGGGTCGTTGTAACAGTACAAGGGACCGGTGAGCTTCGTTCCCCGCCGTGAATCGGAGAGGAGAATGTCGGGGCTCTCCCCTCCCCTAACCCCAGGCCCGTCCTGTCCTGTATATACCTACGCACCGTGCCAGATGGAGAAAACAAATATAGTGTGATCGCTTAACTGTTGCTGTCTAAAGTGACTTTCGTTGGGGCACGGCCGAGTCACGTGTTCAAATATTGTGCACGGGAGGGGAGGGGAACGGGGCCATGGACAAGCCGCGAGGGTGTCGGGGATGATGTATATAATAATTTCAGCGATGCGAATTCGGGCTATGAATATTTTCGAGAATATATTTCTTCCGTATTTCCTCGTTTCGTTCGGATTTTTTCACGGTGTAATTACGCGATGCACGGTATCTTTTTTTTATGGGATGGGATGGTAGATCGGACGACAGTTCAATTCTGGAGATTTGGTATTATTGTATATGATATTTGGTGATTTCGGATATTTTAATTTTAGGTTTAGAAGAAAGACTGTTTTAATGATAATGAGATAATCGAGGAGATCGAGACGAGTGGTGTTGCAGCAGAGTTAAGATGGAATTAATTATGGAAGGAAAAGGAAATGTTTCAGACATTTACAAAATATGCTAAAGAGATTTTTTTTTTTATCGAGTATTATTTTATCGAGTTAATATTTATTTTACACGTACAGATGATTTTATAGTGTATTATTTTGAAAGGATTAAAAAAAAAATCATTTACTTACAGAAATCTATCTAATTTTAATAATGTTATTATAAGCGTATTCTTAGCAAAGCATTATCCACGAGAATTTTGATTTGTCTTGTACATTATTCAATTTGTAAATGATAAATAAGTTGTAAAAAAATACAAAAATTATTTAGCGATTTCTTCTATTTATCGAGGAATTTCACGGTAAAATTTATGCTTTGCGATTTTAACGATAATAGCCATTTAAAGATTAATAAGAAGGCAATCTGAAACGATTGTTTATTCGATACAAATCGATTCGATATGAGTATAATTCAAACGTTATTTTCTTATCATTACGTATTCAAATACCTATAATGAAATACCTAATTTTTACCTAAGCTCACTTCGCATTTCAGATTCGATCGAGAGCGAAATAAAATTCGAATTCGTCCAATTTTTGCATCAATCCTCGTCGATTGAGCAACCCCTCGTTACGAAACCATATACACATATATTTGTAACAAGAGCGATAAATTATTCGAGGAACCGTGCGTGCTACGTGAACCGTATTCTTTATAGCGAGAATGTTTATATCGATCTTCTACACCCCGGCCAACATTTATTCATTGAAATATTCCCTTGCCCAAGATTGTTTTAACGTTCCGGCCTCGACGTTTTTGTTTACAGCTTGTTAAGCTCGGTAATAGCGATTACGATCCACGTGGTAGTGAAAAAGCGCATACAAAGCAGGGATACACACTCTGCCACGATTACTTCAGCGTGAACGATACGTGAGACTCATGAAAACATAACCTTAGAGCTCATTCATGGCTTTCGTTGAATTCGCAGCCCAAACAGTCGAATGTACGAATGTGCCATTCATCATGGTCGCTCAATTCGGCTTTGACGATTTTGATCGTCTATAAACCTTGTACGCAGGAATGTTTGTATCAACTATAAAAAAAAAAAAAAAAAAACGGTGCTTTGCACGCACCGTTTCGTATAATTCAAAATCACAAACGTTCCTTGAAAATTGTCCTTTCCCTTTAATAATGATTTGTAATTTGAATTAAAGTCAGTTTGAAGAAAATAAACTTTTAAACATTTTTGAATAAGGACGAACAATTGTTAAAGGAATAATCGTATAGATATTAAAAATATCAAGAAATATCTAATCGCGTTATTTTTTTTTTCTCTTTATCCATTCTCTCTCTATTCTATTCATTGTCTCTGTAAAGATTAAAATATCCAACTTTGACCCCTGGATCGGTATCGCGACAAAAGTAATTACGAAGAGGCGCGGGTCTGCATAACAATAATATCTCCGATCGAGCGATTCAACGTGAAGAATACAGTAGTAGCCTTTGAATAATAATTTGCATGGCTGCATCAGTCTTGCATTATTACCCTATCGAGTTACGTATCCTTGTATAACGCAACCGAGTTGAACCGCACGGGATAGGGGATTCATGGCCGAGCATTAAAATTGCAAATTACGTACAAGGGTGTTGACAGAGTGTTCCTGCTTTTTAGTGTCCCTTTCTTCGTCTCCTTTCTTTCTTTCTTTTTTTTTTTACGCGACAATTCGCGGTAAACAGAATGGCCAAACAGAATCGGCGATCGCCTTTAAAATTATGTAACGTTTGCAGGAAACGAAATCCATTTACCGATAAATGGACGCGATTACAAATCCATGGGAATGAATAAATTAATTTCGCCTTTGCGAATCGAATTAACAATCCTCTTATATTATTGTTGCTATTACTGCTGTTAAATAAATGCCGATTTGAAACGAGAAATTTGAAATTTAAATTTAATTCGTTGCCATAGGAAGTATTAACAGGATTATTGAAATTTAATGTTTCCTCTCTTACTATTTATTTAATACGATCAGATTATGAATTTTGAATTTATCCTCCAATTTTATTTTTGAATGTTTTCAAGATTGTTTAATTCGAACAAATCTCGTATCTATTTTTTGGATCATAAAATAGTGATATTAATTAACAATTAATCCATTTCTTTTAAGGTTAAAATATACTGCTTTTTTCTTCCACAAGTGAAATTACGATGACTCGGACTGGCATACAAACAGGCATTGTCCTTCGAATCTTTAGAATTAAAATTTCTTGAATATAAATCAAGGATTATAAAAGAAACGACACTTCTTTTCATAGATACACAATTATCAACCACAACTTTTTTCTTCCAAGCAGAGATCCATCCTCTTCTCGAGATCCCTTTCTCCCGAGGACTCAGCATTCCTCTAACTCTAAATCCGTTGCAACGTGGACGTAATTCGAGTTCGAAGAAGAGGGGGGAGGTGTTTCGCACGTGCAACACTTTTTCACGGTTTCGCACGTCTCGCTTCGAGTCCAGGAACTTTTAGCAAGCGTCGACTAATCATCGAGCCCTGCAATCGCGGACTTTGACAGTTGGCAGCATTGTTAGACGGCGCAGAACGATAATTACCCAGCTCCGTAACGATCCGTATAGACCAGCCATTATCGTTTCAAAACGGATTCTCGCTGCTCTCGCTTTTCTTTCGCCTCGACTTGTTCTTGGCACGAACAACTCTTTCAGTTTCTCTTCCTTTCTATATACATCTTCTTCTTTTGTTGGGTTGAACCGTTTCGAGCTGCCAGTTTGCGTGGTGGTTCTCACCTTGACTTGTAGCCGTTCTTGGAAAAACAACGAGACCAACGATCACGGGGATCTGCTCGTACGGAGGAGGAATACTGAATATTTTTGCAAATACCGGGGGCAATCTGGCTGTGTTCGATTTATTGCCAGGGAATAATTCAGGAGTCGGGCTGACATTTCGTGATTGACTGAGTTTCAAGTGATCGTTCCGCGAAACCTTCGAGATCGTAAAGCGGATATTCATGAGCTTCTTGAGAGCAATCGATGAGAAGATACGACTGTTTTGCCGGCTTTTTGCCGCCACTACGCTTTCTAAAAGGCGAAAATCGCTTTCTTTCACAACGGTATCGCGGTTAAACGGTGGGGTTTTTCGTATTAAATATACGGGGAACCTCTTATTTTTGAATTATAAATATGGCGATAAAAAGTCCGTGTCTCGTAAATTTCACAAAGAAGAAATTCATTTTGGCCTAAAAATTCGTACGTATTGGGTGCCCTTGGTTACTTAATTATTCAAATATTGTACAAAGATTGTACAATATTTTATGTTTGTTCGAGGATAAATTCAAAATTAAAGAGATACTTTGAAAGAAAGGAGCTACGTGAAAAATTTCATGATTATCGTTACTTAAGCGTTACTTAAATAATCGATAAAATGCTAGCGGAATGAACGATTATGTTGATCAAATCGATTTTGTTGAATTATATGAAATTTGGATAAAGGATAGTTTATTTCCATAATAAATATTTCAATCGGCATTTTGTATATTTTAATTTTTGTGTTTGAGGATTTTGAAGCAGTAAAACGACAGATTATTTTTCACAAATTTTGAGTTATTGGGTGTAATGCGTGGTAAAAAAATATTCTACATCATTCGAGTTGTAAATTTTATGCAGAACGAATAAAAACTTCGGAGCGATTTATTGCAGATTTTTAATCTGTTTCTATTACTGTATAATATAAATATAGAATGACGTTGTTTTTTTCGATGTAATAACGCCTACTCACAAGCACAGAACTAACAATCACAGAATATATATATCTGTTCGCGCCATAAAACATTCAACATTTCTATCGTTTTAAGTATCGAGTAGAAAGGATTATTATCCCACTTTGGATTCGTGACAAGCGAGCCTAGAATAGAAAAACTTAAAGAGAAAATGGTGTAGCAACAAATCTAGCCAACAATCTAGACAACAAAGCAATTCTACTACAAAATTGATGACGTATCACTATCTCTGATATCCTCTATGGAATCGAATTGATTCGAACGTACAACGAAGGTAAAAGCAATCACGAAAAAACATACGCAGGATATTTCATAGCTTTCTGGCAAAAATGCAAAGATGAAAATAAATAAAAGATAATAAAATAAAGAAAATAAAGAAAATATATTTTGCTTTGATAAGTGCTTCATTAAATTATATTATTACGGACAAATACAACACTGAAAATGACTGAAAATTTAATTAAATTTCTCCTCAAATTGTTTAAAAATTTCATATTCTTTAATTTGTTACATCTACTTATAATATACTTTTTCTTATTTCTATATACATCATTCTGATATTTTACCGAAATATCCTGCATATTTCATCTGCAAAATAGTGGAACAATTTAAAATTCGAGTATGGATAGTGATTCGTGTAACGATGAATCGTGATCGTAAATCAGGTGAGAGACAGCGAGTTACCGTTTGCCAAGATTCCGGATCTGTTTGGGATACGCGATCGACAGAAGTGTCGCGTGAAACGAGGTCGATCCAAAGGGGCCGATAAATCCTTCGTTCGAGAAGAACAATACGCGAAATTGGTGTTGCGAATCAAGGAAGCATCGAGCGAATGGATTAGTGAAACTTTCCATATTGCCAAATACGAATGATCTCATAAATTGCGATATTAGTAAAAGTTCTTTAATTTTGAAATTTTGTATCGAGTATTAATAATATAGAACGCATAGTAAAGAATATTTCTATTCATCGTAGTAAATCATCTATCATAATGATGCGTAATAACATTAATTTAAAATACGAATAGCCATTTTATAAGGTATGCGAAGACTTTTCTTTTTCTTATTATTATAATGTAGAGGATGGTTAATGTATTCGTGGAAATAATATATTCTTTACAGGATAAGTTGTAGAGGCCAAAACACAAAAATATTGATTAAGTTTTATTTATTAAATTATAAGCAATCGAGGAAATTTGTGTTTGAGGAAGCGAGAAGAAACTATTTCTCGCTCCATTTAAGACGAATTTAAATTGCTTACAACTGTATAATAAATAATCGATATTTTTGCATTTATTTCCAGCTCTAAAATTGAATTTTAAAAAATGTAACACGAATATATCAACATATTTTCCACATGAAATCGAAGCAATGGTAAATTTAACAAATCAGAATAATGTTGAAGATTCGTAAAGAAATACACGTTGCAACATTTAATCGTTCCTAAATACATAACTTCGCGTGAATTTAACGATATTTCCAGAATATATACCCGGAATTGGGTATTCAATCTAAAATCTTCCTCTATCTATCGCGCGTACACGTAATACTCTATTATTTACTACGACGTTATTTTTTTCCTTTCCTTATCAATTACAGTTTTTTTTTTTATCACGCGCGTATTCACCTGTGTTTAACCTGTCGATATTCTCAATAATCGATAGAATCTCTAAACATTAAACTGCGCAGCACATACCTGCTTCTTATCGACGACCATTCGTGAAAACTTTACGAAATAAAATTCTCGACGAAATAAATTTCCATGCGGCCACGAACAAACAAGACGAATAAGATAGAAATAATAATAGAAAGAGAGAGAAAAAAGGAAAAAAGATCTTCACTCACCGGTAGTCTCATCCATCTTCGTTTTCCTCAAAATCTTTCCTCCTCCCAATTTGTCTCCTAGATTGGATGAAATTTAATTTCTCAGGCGGTTAGAGAAAAGAAGGCAGGCTGGATCTCCTTTCTCTCTGATCGTGACAGTGTCCTCGAGGATAAATTGCGCCTCGTATGTACGGATAGACAATAGGGCCAGAGGCGTGGAACGCGTGTCGCGAGTAAAATGCCTGAAAATTGCTCCCCCGGGGTGACATTAGACTCGAATGCTGCCACGAATGTGCGAGACAGGCCACGTCGTTTAACGTGTAATTTGTTCGACTGATCGAGGACAAACGGGGAACGGTGTTACATCTACTGGGATTCATAATTCCAATTTTTCCAGAATTGTTGTATTTTTGATTTGAAATTTTTCATTGGGACAAAGACTACGCTTACGAAAGCGTGAAATGATTTTTATACCGTTCGAAAAATTGATTGAAAAGCAATATCGAAAAGTATAGTCAAATTTTGAATTTTTATAAAACTTTGAAAAGAAGTTTTTCGATATAATTTTTACATTCACGATTCACCTGAACAAGATCGATGCAATCGATTTTAATAATAAGTAAGGTGAAATATCTCACTGTCACGATCAATCTCGTCTCTCCCTCTCTCTCGTCGACCTGAAATCAAGCTTCAAGTATAGTACGTTCCAAAACAGATCGCTTCTCACGACCCGTATCCTTAAAACGAAATCAAGCTGCTCGCAGTTCAATTACGCGCGAGCCATAAAACCGTTCCTTATCGGGTTCGTTCACGCTAAAAAAAGGAGACCGTGTTCACAACAATACCCCGCAATCACTCGATTCCGCCGGCGAGATTGCACCGTTAAAAGATTACGTGTGAAAATTGCCACTTTCCTTCTACTATTATCGAGATGAAAACAAAGTAAAAAGTAAATTCGAAAAATTTGGCGAGTTTTCGCGATGAAATACAATGGAAAACTTGAAACGAGGATCGCCAAAAAGTCTGAACGTTGGAAGAGCGAGAGAAAGTGGCACTTTGGAACGAAGGAGAAGGAAATAACAGGTGTTTGCCTTATCTCCGCTTCACCCTCACCAAGATCCACCACTGTTTCCTCCCTTTCCTCTATCATACCTTTTCCAGACAACTCGGCTTTCGAGAATTTCAACTTACACTCAACTTTCACAAGTGAATCAAATTTTCAAACGCTCGTCTCGAGTATTCACAACGATCTCTCCAAACATATGATATACTCACAATATTTCCAATCGTCGTTAACCAAGTATCCACGATCGTTTCCAAAACGCAGCTTCTTCCTTTCCAAATATCCAGAATATTTCGAAGCGCGGTGAATCGAGATTAAATCCACGAGATTAAAATGAAAATCCCGAGAGGGGTCCTTTCGATGTACGCGGAATCTGCAGCCTGCATCCAGGATAATTATTTACGTCAGATAGGATCTCGGCCGGGGGTTCCGCGGCGGGAAACAAAAGAATCCAAACGTAGGGAAAGGATAGAGGAAAGGGAGAGTGAAGGGGGGAGAGAATTCCGAGGACAGGGCCAAAGGAGTTTCAGGCCAAGGAGCCTAGGACACGTTCGGCAGACGCACTTCTTTTTTCACCCCCGATACGGTTCACAGATATGAGACAATAGCCCCGAGAATCCTCTCTCTATGACGGCGAAACACGAACCCGACCACCACTTTTATGGCTCGCGCTCGTCTCCTTATTACTCTTCCCTCTGATAATACGTTATGGTGTTCGTATACCGAATTGAAATATGTGGGCCAGGTCGACGCGAATATTCGCTCGACGAAATCGTCTGTTGGATAGAGAAATATCGTTACGTACTATCAGGTTGGTAATGAAATATTAGCCTGGGAATGGAGGCCCCTCCTCGAAAGGAGGAATGTGCCGGGATCGCAATTAATGAAGAATTATTCCTTCGACGCGTGCTTTTGTACTGTGCGATGTATAAAATCGCGTCCTGGTTATACAAGCTGGTGGATATAAATGCTTGGGGCCAGACGCTGTAAACAACACTGATACAAACGAGCTTGATAATTGAGGCGTCTCTTCCTTGCCTTGCTCTGTGTACACACGTGTATACATACGTCGTAATTCCTCGAGTGACCTGTTCCTAGAACGAGGGATAAACTCGAATGTTGATTGTGTTCTTCAGAAAGCGTGTTTACTTCGCGGATTGTATCGAAAATTTAAATACATCGTTAGCTTATATGAAATATATATCGAGATTCCTCTCGTGAAATTTCGATCAAATTGATGATCAATAGCCATAAAACGATTGAATAAAATCGGCGTTAATATCAAGCAATTATAAACTCATAAGAATGACGTCTTGTGTTTGTCATTATTTATCGATTATCCCTATTATCGATTAATATTAATCGCGTAATATTATCATCGCCCGAAACTGAAATTGCTAAATTTTAAACGGTGATAATGGTTATAATCGAATAAATTAATACAAATTAATACTATTGGCCAATCTAATCTATGCCAATATCTTTGTACATTAAAAATAGTATGAATTATGATGTATGGAAATCTACACGATGATCTCGATTTCTTTTAAACGATTATTGAAAATTTATAAAATATAAGCATTATCTTTTTAATATCCCCAGTTGTGCGAATTGCTCTTATCTTAGAAGTTGTAAAAAGAGAAGAAGAAAGATAGAAGAGAAGAGAAGAGAACGTTAAAAGGAAGACTCGATTCATTTGTTCGACGGTTACCTCGAGATAGAACGATATCCATAACAGGATCGAGTTTGTTTCTTAAAATTTGCTGGTCGAACGATCGCGATGCTTCTAGGCCGATAACCGTCTTGCACTTTTATCGATGAGGAACGTTAGCCTACTACGGAAAGAGTGTCGACATGCAAAGTGAGAGTGCTCTTATTCCGGAATATCCAGTATTTCCAGTATTATCAACCACTGGCGCCGTTCGATCGATTATAAATTCTGAACATGGCAGACAATATATATAAAACTTTTTGATCGCTTAATTATTTCTAATATCCGAAGTTTAACGAGCACTTAAAGCATTCCTGTTGCTATAAAAGAGAGAAAAATTTATATTTTCTTGATAATTGTAGTTGTGATATTTGTTTGTTTTTAAATGATTCTTAATTTTGAAAAATAATCGACCGTATAAGGAGAAATCAAAAAGATAATTGAGGATAAAAGAATGTGATAGACTGTTATATAATATCGTAATTATATAGCAAAGGAAAATGCATAAAATGAAGCTAAGTTAAATTATAGAAATAAACTAAAGAAATTATTGTTTTTCTATTCATAATTAGAAAATTCAACATTCGATATATTTAGATTAGAATTAGTAGAAATCAGTTCATTAGTGAATTAATATAAAATACTTTATCCTTATAGATATAAATGAGTAATATTAATTTTGTTTGAATTGAATATATTTCTGAAAAATATTTTTAAAAAATTTTTCTATTGAGAAAAAATTCCATTACAAAATACAATAGAAAGATTAAATCTAAATACACGGTTGAATCATAGCACGGTAAAAGAAATACTTTATAAAAGCTATAAAACTATTTTTTCCTCTTAAATTCTCTCTTCGCAACAAACTTTTTTCCCGTTAATTTTCCATTCA
Organism: Apis florea; assembly: GCF_048593485.1. NCBI lineage: Eukaryota > Metazoa > Arthropoda > Insecta > Hymenoptera > Apidae > Apis > Apis florea. The sequence continues at coordinate 273,401 of NW_028256824.1, read as the reverse complement.
AAAGAAGCTTCATCAGCGAATCGACAGACACCACTTTTCGCAAATTTCTCAAATTTCTCAAAACAAACGTACGCGAGAGAAAAGAGAAACAGAAATCGTCGTGCAAAACTGTCCATCAGGCGCGAGCTACGTCGTGAAGGTGTCGACAGAGGGACGTTTTAAAGCAAGGAACCTGGTCGAAAAGTCGTGTCCAGGACAAAGGAGAGCGGCGGCTATCGCGAGGAGAGGGAGAGGTCCTCAAGTTCTCAGCGTGTGGCGTTGTATCCTCGGGTTGTAAAACAACTTGTAAAACGTGCGGCCGAGATGCGTTCTGTCAGCTCCGGTTCTGACCCTATCTGCACGGCAAATCTATAGAGGAGTCGGTGAAAAACACGACAAATCGCGCCACCAATTCGAATTATGACACGAAGCTACGCGTAAATTGATGACAAAACAAAGAACAATCCGCATGAATTATCCTCGTCTAAAAGGTATGCCGTTAAATTTTGAAATATAAAGGAAACTTTGGATAAAATTATTTTCGCTTACGAATTCTGACTTATCAACTTATCATTTATTTTTTCCAAAAATCGTTAATTTTATCCATATATATATATCCTGCGTAGAATAATAAAACGTTTAATAAAAATTCCTTTACACTCCACATTCTTGTCTTTTCACAAGCCAACATGTTAGAATGTTGTTGGAAAAAAGGATATCGAAGGGAAATTGTAACAAAAGATTTGACACCTAATAACGTGATACTTTCTAAAATTCCACCAAGGTGATAGAGTTCAAAAACCTTTTAAAGACCGAGGGCAATTTTATACAATTAAAAATAGCGAAGAAGAAGAATCGTTCCAACTTCCCACATATTATCTATCCGCGTCCAATGTATCGATCAATCTTCGCGCTTGTAACCATCGGGCCAGGGCCAGGGATACGTGCTATTAAAATTATACAAACTCATTTTTCAAGGGGGGCCCCTGATTGGCCGCGGGCAATCTCTCGCTTTGAGCGGTATTCACTTAAGAATCGGGCCGTTTAACAGCGTGGTATAAAATTGCCGGGAGAAAAATGAATTAAGTGCAGACGCATGTCGCGCCTGACGGTGGACAGTTTTCCATTTACATAAATGCGGGGCTGATTTTAACGCGCTCTATAAACCGGCATGCAAATTGATTTACACAAGCCTCGAACTCTTTCGTGGAAACGTTGATTTTCAACTAACTCGAATCGTGCAACTGGCTAAGCTCGCTGAATCAGCCGTTACTTTTGATTTAGATAGCATTGTAACCTTTAAAGCCTCCCGATCGTGAATTCTAACTGTCCGCGATAACGCTAAGTTGGAACGTTTTCTTACGTATACAGTTCACCGTGGAAAATTAAGTCGAATCAAATACGGCAAAATTTATATATTTTATCCTCTTTTATAGCAACCGTGCATTTTTAGAATACGAAATTTAGAGCTCAAGTTTCAACAACCATATCCATAAAAATAAAGATTTTTATTGTGTCCCTGATAAAATATAAAATTTCTACCCTTTCTTTAAGAATCTACAATTTCGAAAAAAAAAAAAAAAACTCGAGCGATAAATCCGACTCGACGAGACGAACTTAAAAAAAAAAAAAAAGAAAAAGAAGCAGAGAAACGAACGAATTATCACTCCCCCCCAATCTTCATTCAAAAATATATCCCCCCTCCCAAAGTCGAAGGAAGCGTCTATCAAACGTATACAAACCCCACGAAGGAGTAGAAAAACGACACCCCTCCCCCTCCCCCTCCCCAGACAGGGTCAAGATAATTCGTTAAAATGGAATCGCGTCAATCTGAGCCTGACACGTGTATCCCCCTGTTAATCTACCCTCCCGATCTAAGCCCCCCATTACACAGGCAAACGGGCCACTCTCCTTCCCCGAGTGGACTCGTTCCAAACGTTTTATACATACGCGTTCCACGAAAAACGGATCCACCACGTTTTGTTTTTAAGCGCCGGATTTTTGGGGCCCGGGCTAACGAACACCCGATCCTTATCTCGCGGGCCCCTCGAGCCCCGTGCATTACCGTCCTTCCTTGAGGTCAGTCTCTCCGGTCGGATCCGGTTGGACGCGTGAACTTACCTGGAACAAAAAGAGACAGAAGTTTAGTCGAGGAATAATCGCGAGGATACACGTGGCCTAATTTAATTGCTTGTTAGCAAGCTCGTTTTCGTCTCGGCGAATTTGGTCACGAAAGTACCAGAGTGATAATAGAACGGTTGTGTTTAACATAAGCGTTAAAAATGTCGGCCAGATATTTGGAATCAATTAGGTTTCTTCTCTTCTCTTTTCTAAGCGTTGTAACGTTGAAGCTTTAGGAATGTGAAGAAGAGAAAATAAAAGGTAAAAGGTTATCCTTTCGTACGCAGAAGAATATCGAGATATTCTTTCGTTTTTCAGATGCGCTTGAGCATAGATTATTATATCTGTTCGATCGCAATTTCATTGAATTGCAGCTCCGTTAAAATCCTATCCCGTTAAATCCAAACTGTCTTAGACATCCAATTGATCTCTAGATCGTTATGAATCGATCAATGGCCTATTCTCCTCTCAGGTGTCTTACACGAGACATTAACATTTACATTAACCATTCATTTATCTGCCCACAAACTTTGCTTACATTAATTTTCGTCCCACCCATCAGGAACAACCCCTCGGATTAGCGAAATAATTTATCGCACTTTCTCTGTACGATGCCACCTACACCGAACCTCTCTCGATCGAGGAAACTGAAATCGCATTCCTCGGCTTATTCGCCATCTACGCTTCACGACGCACGATAATATTTATTATCTCGGGATTTTCGCTTGAATTACGACGAAGAAGATTGACGAAAATTCCTTCCCTTCTTCCTCTTCTTCTTCTTCTTTTTTTTTCTCACTCATCAATTTCGTTCGATTGCACGGCGTCAATGTATGCAAGCATGCGCGATATATTCATACCGTTAATGATTTAATATTATCGAGAAAAATAATATCACGGCCCGGTAAATAATTGCTCGAACGTTGATATTCCGTGTACTGGCCATAAAATTTAAGACGGCACGTGGTGATAAATCTTTGCTGTTAAGTGTACGAAGTGCAGCCTGTCCGACAGCCTCTCTTGGCTGCAATATTTTATTCAAATTTTAAGTTATTGCCCGCAAGAGAGCCGTACGCGAGCTATATTTCCCCCGATCTTCTCCCGTTTTTTGATCGTCAATGCTTCGTTCGAGAAACGACGACTCCTCCTCTTTGGGATAAAATTCGACGACGAATCCTTAAAAATCCAAAATCCTTGGGAATGAACGCTTCGTGGCTAAATCTCGAGAAAATTAAATTTGCTCTGCGAATTTGTTCTCTCGACGGCTAATTTTTTTTTTTTTTTTCCTTCAGAATCCTTCTTAACGTCCGAGGGATTATGCGTGGTCAAAAAAATCCAAGGATGAGTTGGAGAAGAAGTTCGTGAGCGGAGGATAACGCTCGATTCGCGGTCACGCTCATCCTTGGGACGCAGGATCGTATTTCTAAGTGTTTAAGGCGAGTTTAGAAACGCTTGTTTTGCTTGCTACAGTCTCGAGCATTAAAGATATTAACTATCGTAATAGGACCTCCTGGTAGCGGCCGTGAGCGAAAGATTCCGGATATATTTCGGTCACTGCCTTTTTTCACCTCCTTGCTATCTTCTCTTGCTAATGGATCCTAAATGCGCGCCTTCTTCCAATTTGCACGGACATGCTATTCCTTCCTATTCGTTCTACGCGAGTGTACACCTGGAAATGATCGATCGAGTCGATAAATCAAATTTTAATCACGTGACTGAGTTAGAAAAAGCGAGTTAAAAGGAGTTTGTTTGAATTACTTTCGAACGAATAATCTTTCAAAAATCTATCATTTTATCGAAAGATTTATAATTTTATTTATCCATTTCTTTGCGTTATTTTTAGCATACAAAGAAAGGATCGTTTTAATTGTATAAAAATCATATATACATTTTTTAAATAATTTCGAAAAGATACGTTTCTAAATTTTTCAAACAACCACGTATAAGGTAATTTGTAAATATAAAACCATCATTATTCTAAATAAAAGTAAAAGTTTATCTTTACGTCTCGTGTCTTGGGCTAAGATCTCTTTAAATTCTTTAAACATGGATGTTCGCGATGAACAGGGGACATTGCGAGCACGGATTAATTGCGAGTTCGAATAATTTAGAAGGATTATTGATCGGTCGAAGATTTTAGAGTCGAGCGATAAATATTGCCAGGTTTATTTAAACGCTTTTACGAGCGCGTCGATTGTTTTGCCGATTTTTCGAACGGGTGCCGCGAGTGAAAGGAAGGATTTCAATACCGTGCTGCACTCTGTGTAAGAACAGTTTAGAAATTCGAGCGGAGGAAAAAATTTCAGCGGATAATTACGCGAGGATATTATCTGGAACAGTTAAATATTATGATATACGAAGATATCTGCTGTGGTTGAAAAATTTTCAAGAAATTTATCGTCCGTATAGAGAAATATTTCCTCAACAATTTCATCGATACCACATTTCCAACGATATCCATTTCATTTTTTAATTAAGAAATGTTTATAACTTTAGTAAAATATTCTTCGATACCGAACACGTAATCTGGAATTATTGAAACACGATGTCGTAACAGGATCATAGGAAATCATTTCATCGAGAAGGTATTTGATCGTAATTAAGAGATTATCTCGAGATATAATATTTCGAAAAAATTCATTTCCAACGTATCGAGAGCGTAAACATAAACGTTTCTCGACGAAAGTTTCTCTTATCGAGGGCGATGCCACGCCACCGTAGAAATACAAAAACTTTCGTCGAAAACTTCTTTGTTATCGAAAACGTGGAGAGGACAACTATTAATCGTGATGAACACTTACTACCTATCTACTATCGTTCTCGTAAAAACCATCGCTCTTCCACCCTTCCTCCTTCTCTTTGTCCTCCTCCTCCTCGTCGTCCACCTCTGCCTCCCCAGCCAAAGTGCATCAGGCCTCGAGATCGAGACGCGGAGTTATAATTGCCTACTCGGCAACTCCGACATTCCACGTGCGTTAAAGTTATCGCGATTGAATCGCCGCGTACGCCATAATGCTCCTTCTTCTTGGCCCTTCTTCTTCTTCTTCTTCTTCTTCTTCTTCTTCTCCACTTGCTCTTCCTCTTTTCTTTTCTCTACCCTTCAACCGTTTCCTTCGTGTTTTCTTTTTCTTTCAGGTGTACTGCCTGAATCCGTGGCACCAACGAAAAGAAAATGGCGATATCGAGGAGGATCTGGATCCGAACGATCTATCGCCGAGAAACTCGGTACATACACCCTGCTATTATATCCTCGTGCCGCGTCCAAAGAGTTTGTGTGATGTAAGGTGCGCAGGATCGATAAGGAAGGCGCTTACTTAATTTCAGAATTATCGCATCCATCTTCACCCGGTTGACATTATTTGAACGTTTAAACGTTACCTTATTCGGAATGGAAGAGTAACAGGTTTGTGTCGTTCAAGATTTAACATTTATGGAAAATATTCTTCGTACATCTCTGTACGTTCTTTTTTCAACAATTTATCTCAAGCATATCAATTTCTCTTACTTTCGATTATTCGTGGTACAAGTTATTTTTCGCTGATTGAACCAATAACGATTCTTTTCTATTTATTTCATTAATACCATGTATTGAAAACAATGGTTCGAAAATATTCATTTCAATTCCATTTCAATTTCAAATAAAATTAATCTCGTCAAAAATCTACGACCTTTCTCCGCCGCGCGATTCGAATTCACCTCGTGCGAATACACTTCGAATCGAGCACCCACGACGAGGAGGGTCGTCGAAAGGCCAGGCCGGGCTCGCCTCTAATTAGAATAATTAACGAAGCGGCTCGTCGCGGATGATCGTCGTTGGCCGACCATTACCCCCGTTCGCTTGGTCGCCGGTATTTTCATAAGCACGCGCCTCGACCTTGCTGGAATCCGTCCGTGGTCGTCGAAAAATCACTTTAAAAGGATTCCTCGGCCGGTTTCAGCTGCGGCGGATAAATAAACGCCGCGGGGGGAAAAAAAGGATGAAAAGGAGGGAACGGAAAGGGAATCGGTGTCGAGGAGCGAGCAGTGCCGCATTCTGGCGTCGTGTCGCATGCAAATATCCTCCGAGAACTGTTTGTTCCAGGTGGCACGCACGTCCTTCCTTTTCGCCTCTTTTTCTCGTGAGGGGTAGGTCGAGCTTAAAATATTAACAGACGTTCGTTGAGCGACAGAAATTAGCCTCCCTCCCTGAGAGATGAGTTTACGACTTGGGTCGACGATTAAGGGCGATCTTTCGATCGATTTCTCTGTCTTTTTTTTTTTTTTTTTTTTAATATCGAAATTACGTAAGTGGATGGATATCGCGATTTCGTTGCGTGACAGAGCGGCGATACGTGATAAATGTGTTGTAGAAATATTTAAAAAGAGAAAAGAGAAACGATCAGGAATGCATTAAAACATATCGTCTTCCGTGGTGTCGACTCGAAACGAAAATTTAAGCATCGTCTGCTGCATGCATAAACATAGTTCAACCGAACGACCCTGGATCATCTACGTAAAAATCCGATTTATACGCGGCCTCTCCCTTCTCCCTTCTGACAAATACGAGATCAGAATCGATCACATGGAAATCGCCTTATGCTTTTCCTCGAAAAACGATTTCATCGTAAATTCACTCTCGCGCCCTTTTTCAAGAAATATTTTTAAACTCCGTTTTTCTCGAATTTATTTCCCAAGGGATATGACTCGAGAGAGAGAGAGAGACAATTACTCGTCAAACGTAACAGTGGCAAATGATATACGAATCGTTCGAATTGATCCAATTGAAACCAACTTGGAGAAGAGGTAATAATTCGATGACGTGCAAGCAAAGCCAAAGATACGATATCGCGTGACTCGGCCATTGTCCTGAAAAGTACGGGTCGTATTGACCTGCCATCACCGGCCACTGCTGACCTTCGAGCATCGACAGATTGCATCCCCCGCAAAAAGAAAAATTCACTCTCTTCAGAGCAATGCTTCTTCTCGTGATTAGCGCTTTTGTCGGTATCCTTTGTATCGTTGCAATCGATCCTCCGAGAGGATGATAAAACATTCGTTCGAGACCAATGATGATGAGTCGGCCGAATTCGATGATGAATACACGCCACGGATCTTGATTAAAATTCTTGCCTAACTCTTATTACGAATCCCTCAACTCTGAGGTGCGAGTTAAACGAATGAAAGAAATAGAAAGGGGAGGGGTGGAACTGTAAGAATTTAATAAGATTTTGGGTCGTGGTTGTATATTTTATACCGATGCTCGATTGTCAAACCATTCTAAATGGTATCGTCGGTTGGGCTCGATAATAAGTAACATTCCCCGGTGATATCGCCTTAAGGCTTCACGTGCATGAAACGAGCAGTTTTCCAATAGTATTTATAGGAAAGTGCATAAATTACACGGCAGTCGGCGGTATTCGTGTGCGGTGTGTTATGCGAGAGCTTGTCGAGACGTATTGGTAGTTGAAGAGTGAGTAACTCGAATTGCTTCGTTTCATTAGACACAGATACGCTTGTCCTTTGAGTTATATCGACCGTATTGTGCGTTATAAATTTGTAACTTTTAATTACATGTTCAATTATAGTGAATAACTGGGATAATTTCCGCATTGATCGTAAATTTCAAGGTGTAAAACTTGGTTTTAATTATATCAAGTGTGAACGAATTATCAGGGTTTCTAATTCTTAATATATTATTTATTACAGTGTTTGAATTGAATGCATAGAAGAGAAGCATAGCTCGAAATAGTAATTGTAAGGAAGGAAAAATTATTTTTCAAAATTAGGCAGAATCTTGCACAGTTTTGAATATTAATCACTTTTTCGATTCCAAATTATCAATAATAACGTTAATAAAATTATATTTTATTTAATTAAGCGGCCAATAATTTTTTAAAGTAAACATTCGTTTAATTATCTTTTCTTACGAATTCATTTATTTTACGATGTCTAAGACGTGACTTTTATACGATCTTCATCATTTTTATCCACCTTTTATTTATTTTTTCTTTCTCTCATTTTCTTCAATACAATAATTCTACTCTATTTTTGTCCAATCAATTCACACTACGTCTAACCTACAAAACACTAGTTTCCAAGTTTCTAAGAAAAATATTTTTCCTTACCGTGCAAACAATCCAAATTTCCATTATATCATTCAAACGCTATGAAAATGCTGTTACCTCCGGTATATCGTGTATGCAAATCGAAACCTCTTGCCGTGCAATTTTCCCAGCACAATCGCGGGGCTTAACCTTATCAAATGGTAATACGACCACGCGAGAGATTAACCGTGCGCTTGTGTATCCGTCCAAGAGATCGCAGCGCGCGGCGGCGGCGGCGGTGGCAACAGCAGCAGCAGCAGCAGCTCGTAAGCTTTTCTTTCGACCGCAACAACAATGGCCATGGATCACCCGGTATAGCAGCTGTGGCTCGCGAGCGTCTCGGACAGCCTTGGGCCCGTGGTTATGATGTTCTTGTTATTAATTTGTTTTGCGCGCTACCCGCAACACGTCGTGCGGAAACCAGTTTCTCAAGACGTATAGGATTACCAAACGGCACGACCTGAAGAACCCAACGACAGCTTTCGGAGGAGGAGTGACGTTACCACGACGAAAGCTCGTCGCTTTTAAACTTGTCTCCGATCCTCCGCGTTTAATTGATCGATCGCCAAGTCGGTTTCGAATTTTCGAACGCGAATTTGATTCGATCGATAAATAAAAAAAAAAAAAAAAAAAAAGAAAGAAAGGAAAGGTATGGGAATGGAAAAAGGAATTATAGAAATATATATATATGCATTAGCATTCCGTGTCAAGCAAGCGGGTGGATTCTTTCCTGGAAGCGAAGGAAGAGAAGAAAAGGAAAAAGGAGGAGCGCGTTAATTCGACGAATCGACGAAAGGATAGTTCCACATGGTCGAGTTCCGTGTGTCACGGCGGCCATGTTGGCGATAATGGCGGCGCGAATTTCGAGCGGACCTTACTGACGTAACCGTAACTAATTTGTGAATTGTCTAATTTCTAAGCGAAAGAAACGGTTGGACGAAATTGCGTCTTTTAATATGGAAGATTTCCAAGTCGAGATTTCTTTTTTTTTTTTTTCTTTTTTTTCAATCTCGCATTCTCTATGCTACGCGTGTGACGGGTATAGATGCGTCGTTTCGACGCGGTTCTTATTTAAAATGGAATATAGAGCGTTGCGGGAGAAGGATGGAGAGAGGAAGAGCCGAGAGAGGCACGAAAGAAATAGCTGTCAGCTTTGTCAGTCGCCGATACCGTTATCTCTCTAGGTCTACCTGTTCTTACCTAGTCATATACACAATACGCCGCCGCAGGAACGTGGAAAGGAGGGGATGCGGAGGAGTGGAGGAGGGGGGGGGAAGGAAATTATTTAGACTTAAGGTGATGCGGGAGACAACGGGAGATGTTAGAAAGTCTGTCACGGGTCGAGGTAGGAGTTTTGACGCGGCGTACGTGTTGCTTTGGTTCCTTTCGAGAGAGGAGGAAGAAATTTTGTCGGTCGTTACGTAAAACGTAGCGCAACTGTCTGTTTAATAGGATGCATATCGAATCTGATTATACATGCCGTGCTTTTTGTAACGGAGCACGCATTGTGCGAGAAAAATGACGGTTTATGAAAAGATTTTTTAGAGGAAGGAGAAATACAGGCTTCGCCTTTCCTTCAGGATACATTTCGTTCGTCCTGAAACGAAAACTAATCTTAAACAAATCTTATTTGAATTATTGCGAGTTTATTTAATCTTTTCATGCAAAATATACGCTGTCATAATTTCACACGAACGATACAACTACCTTCTCAGAAATAGAAATCGGGAATAACGAGGAAAGAAACCGCGTTCGATTAACAGAAAATCGAGCAACGGCTGAACAAAGTACAATTTCGTCGTGAAGTAAAAAGTAATTGGCGAGTTTTTCCCTAGAAAGTTGTTCCCTCGATTATCGATCCACAATTTACCTGGACAAAAATCTCGATCGAAGCGTTTACCACGAAAAAGGTAATTCAACGGTTTTCAGAAAGAAACAAGGGATCAAGAACGGTGGCCAAGAGCCTCGTTTCGAAAAGTGTTATTCGCGGCTGCCACCCTTGACTCGCGTCAAGGAATGCCTTCACTTGAGGAGGTCACTGATCGGCCGAATCGCGTCTCGATCTTCTAGCCGACCAATGGGGGAGGGGAAGATCGGAAGGAGTAGTAGTCTCTCTCTTTCTCTCTACGAGGCGATTATAAGGAGGGGAGGAAGGCGCGCCTCCCCGATCGCAAAAACCTTAAAAGGTTTAAAGACTACAAATTCAGGCCGTGATACACGAGGGAGGGCCCGGTCTTGAGTCATTATTTATGAATTTGGTGCGCCGAAAAAGGCTGCCCCGAAGGAGATCCGTTGGCCTGGGCACAGGCCGAGATACGAAGAGAGGCGAAGAGAGGCGCTCTACGGATTTCAAATCGATCCGCAAACCGGATAAAATATTTTATGGAGAACGTGCTTTAATGGCCCTTACGACGAAGGGGCCTCCGTGGCCGCATTGATTTGTGGTTACGGAGGACGACAGACCTTATCGATTGGCCCCGTGTCCCTCGTCAGCCGATCCGTTTCCACAGAGAGATTGCGATATCGCGTCCGTGAAACTTGGAAGAATTTCGGAATTTCAACCGCCTGAATCGCGGTATCGGGCCAGTGTATAACGCTTTAACGAGATTAAAATACTTTTTCGACTTGTTGTATTATTTTGTATCGCAACTATATGTACAATTTTAATTCGTAATTCTTTTTGGATTATTTTGTATAGATGCACGAAGATAAAATACAGACGATGGATTTTTCTTCTCGTTCATTTCAATCTTAATAACCGGTTAAAAAAATGTAGATACTTTTACTATAAGGATATAATGATTGAATAATTTTTCCAAAATTTTTTTTTGCATCGTTAATAACTCTTTCTTCGAATTAAAAGATTAAAATGAGTTATAGGGGAGGGCACACGATCCCTCCTCTTAAAAAATCTTTAAAAAATCTTTCCTTGCTTTCAGATTTTGATCACACCTTCCTCTTATGAATTAATTTATCGCGGTGCTCGATAATTGTTAATTGCAGGCCTCGGAAAGAACCGCTTCCGGAATTATTTATTAATTGAAAGTCTGTGGCGTGCAATCTGGGCGCGAAGGGAGGAATATTATGGATCGTCGTTTATACGTATTCGTAATACGTATTACGTATGCTCGATCTGAATTATGAGAGCAATTAATATGGACCAGTAGCCGATACAACACGGAGAACCGTTGTCGTAGATATGCGAGAGCCTTGTTTCCCGGCGAACGATACACGTGACCAGCCAGTGTGTGGCGACCTCTCGATGGATAGACTCTCTGAGAGCCGTGTCGTTTCGTTCAAAAAAAAAAAAAAGAGAGAGAGAAACGCCCTCTATATCCCGTATTTATGAAGAGGAATCGAGCGTTAACAACACCCGCTTGAAATCGCGCCTTATTCCTCCTCGGCACACAATAAATGGAGTTATACGGATTCTATAGTAGGTTCAACGAGTCGAATCGAGTAGGATTGGTCACGTGGTATGGTATGTATGGACGATTCGAGCTGTTGATTGGCGGTTATAAATTGACGATTTTTAACTATTGGTTTTGAAAAACGAGAATTGTAGTTTGATTTATAATGAACAGATTTGATCTTTTTATTTGGAAGATAATTGGTGGTAAAGTGAATTAAAGAATTCTTTCTTTTCTGACATTTCGTCTAGTTTCCCCTAGATTTTGATTCTGTGGTTTTTACATCGAGCTTACTATATTTATTTCTTTTTATGAATTTATGTATTTCATTCTACAATTCTAAACTTGCTGTATCAACTTTTTACCTGAATCCTACATAGTTCGTATCCAAAGATTAATTTAAAATTACCAAACTCCCATACGCTTAACGTGATCGAACAATTTAACAACACCCGACAGGTTTTCGCATTAATCCATCAGAGGCTGTAGCTCGCGACATCTCCTTAAAAAAATGATTAACAAAATATTCGGGATATTTTTTTCCACAAAGGATCGGATAAATTAATTCCACGACACGCCGACATCGATCGGTCGAATTAACATATGCTTTCTCCGCCGGTGTTTAACCACGCATGAGATAATTGACAGAGGATAGAAGACAGACATCCCGCAGACCTGTCACCTCGAAATTAAGTGTCATTCTATTTGGAACTTACTCGAACCTACATCGAACCACGATCCGACCTCCTCCTCGATTAATTTCAGATTGAATCGTTTGCTCGACGTGTTTCGAAAACAAGAAAAAAGAAAAAAAAAAAAGAAGAAAATTCGAATGTCGCGAGTGGCTAACCTTCCTGGTTAGCCACTCGAAAGTGTCACAAGGTTTATAGAAAACGCGTCTGTAACACCCCCTCGATCGTAGGAAACGGGCAGCACGCGTTCGACGCCCACGTAAAAAGGCGGAGGAACGTTACGGTGCACCTTAAATTAAATCGAGAGCCTGTGGCGTTACGGTGGCGTAATATCATCCGCCTCGCGAGTGTCTCGTAAACTATTATTGCCGTGGACAAAATGATACCGTAACGACCAGAGACTGGCTTCCGGTTAAATCTCTATACCTTGGAGGGGAGGAGGTATTACTGAACGAATGTCCAATCCGTTTCTTGAGAGATCGATAAGACTTTTGTTACGATTGAATATTATCAAGAAGAATATCGCTCGATTTATCCGCATCGATAAAATTTTAATCGTCGATTGTTAAGTGACGATTTTCAATTAATTGCCAATGAAACCCGGATTTAAAAATAGATTATCGATCAGCCGTATTAGGCTTTACGGTGCTGGTACATTAACGCAACTCTTGTCACTTCTAATTACTCGTTTATCGGATAATTCCTATTAGGGAAAGTGGAATTTCTAATTCGATACGCCGAAGAATGTTAATTCCTTGTGTTCTAGATTATGTTGCCTCGTATTGTTTAAGAACACATCGATTGTATAATAAATTCACGAAAATTCTATGTTTATGTCTTGTGTGTTTTATATTCAAAAGAAGAAGAAAAATAATAGTGAAACTGATTAAAGAACAAAAATTTGTATTCAACAATTACTCCTATGTTCTTTCATCTAAACATACTAACGCGTATATAATACATGTGTATATATAACGGTAATAAGTATGTATGTATGTAGTTCGATTAAATAAATTTAAACGAGTAAAAAATTCCAGCCATACGAAATATAATAAATTCGAGGACTCTTTTTGAGAAACAATAAATTTTCGATATTTTGTCGACTAATCGAACCGCCGTTCCAGAAGTAAAGCCAGATAATATCTGGATCGGAATGAATTTCGCATCTAGCTCGTTAGTCCAGACGTCTGCCGAGAACACCGGACCCTGTTCGAGGTCAATGGACTTTCGATGATTCTTCAGAGGCCTCTAATGGAGATTTATTATTCTTCGAAGATCGTGAACGTTTCGGTAAAACGTTGATGATACATATTGTTCCAGATCTTTAAATTGCGTCGAAACCGCGAAGAAATTCCATCATTTGGAATATTTGAATAAAGAGTGATCCAATAATGTCTTAATAATTAATTATAATTTAAAATATCAACGAATCTTTAAACGATTTTGAGTTCAATTTTTTTTTAAAGAAATTTCATATATTTAATATTATTTAAATAATAGAAGAACTTCAAGTAGGGCCCTTGTGAATATCTCGTGTCTTCGTTACTTCGAGATAGATAGATCTCACTAGAGAGAAGACACATTTCAAAATTTGTGAGATTACCTTGCAGTTATCTTTCGAGGTGTCTGCCAAATATTAGCACAGCCGGTGCAGCTGTCTTATGTCGGATCACGCTAATATTTTTTTCCTTTCTCTCCGATCAATGCGATTTTTGTCAAAGAACGACTTTCAGGAGCGATCTTCGAAGCATACATAATAATAATTTAATTTATTTGATTCAATGTGGTTTGTCTTCTAAGTGAAAGAGTCCAAAAAATATTTGAAGACACACGTTGATAACACGGCGCCGAAACAAGAAGAAGAAGAAGAAGAAGAAGATTAGATAAACTTAACATTTTTAACTTTACGTAACCATAGGAATAGGAGAAAATATTCAATAACCAATATCGTGGAATTTACTTTGTTCTCTTATCGTTATTTATCACTTCACTACTTTCGATGTACAAACACAAATTTCGAAGAGAAATATTAGCTCGGTCGATCTGGTATTTCATAATATTTATATACACTTTTTTGTAATTCACTTTAAATTTCTACAACTTTTTTATAGAACTAAAGCAGAATCTTCTGCAAGCGTATATTCAGTAAAATCTTATTAAAATCGAATATATAAAATGCAGATAAGCAATAGTATGTAAAATTTTCGTGGATGAAATTCACATCAAGATGAAAAGTGTAGAGTAATTAAATTTGAGGTGACGGTAAACACGATCGTGGTATGTATCTGGGCGTAATTAATCGATGAGCTGGAGAGTCGATAAAAATCTCGATGAAAAGCCAAAGGAGGTTTGATGCAGGGAAGAGTTTCGAAAGAGTTTTGGTCCCGTTAGAAGGCATTAATTTGCCGGTGAAATCGATTACAGTTGGGAAATCCATATCGTGGCAGCGTCAATCAAATAGCCCTGCTTTTATCGTCTTTATGAACCCACGCGTCCCTCGCTTGTCCCTTTCTATCACAAATTAAAACGTTTCTGAGATCGCGCTCCATCGTGCTTCGTTCTTTACAATCGAAAGCGTTTATACATCCTATAATGCAAATGATACCGTATCTTGTTTCTTCCATTTGGATAATAATAATTGAATGTGCTCGATTGTAATTTGCAGATGTCCACGGTAATAAATATTTATACGCGTTTTCGAGAGACGGTGTATTAATCTTTAAAATTTCTAAAATTAAAATTAAATTAAATTATACGATAGAATTATATAAATATATGAATGAAAGTTCAATTTTATATTTTTAATAATACGTTTAAGTTAAAAAATCTTTTAGAAATTGTGAAATGGTGTACAATATTTATAATAATATATCATTAGATTTAATGTCTAGATTGAAAATTTACTTGCTATTCATAAAAACGATTGATTTAATTGAATTTATATTTATTTCAAGACGACGAATATAATACAAATCAAAGCAAAATGATCTTTTAAAATTATTCTCATTTATCCAAGATAAGATAGCAAACGAATAAATTTGCTTTTTCATATCAACACGATATTAAATTAAAATTACGATACAAATCAGATTATGGTATTTATGCCAATTAGTTTGCCACTCGTGCAAATAGCGAACGAATTAATTAAATATTAAACCACAAACATCAGTTCAAGTACAAGACTAATGATTTTTAAATTATTCTCTGCAAATTTATATACAGATAATAAAACTTAGACAAGCATATTACACACAGCGTGTAATACGTGTAAAATATTTACAACTCGTAACAAGTAAAAACAGAGAATTTGTAGAAAAATATTTCTACGAAAATATTTCCGTTCGAATGTTCTATCATTTCTTTCATCGTTCAATTTCTAAAATACAAAATGAAACAAAACGAAACAAACTGGACTTTCGTATTTTTCCTACTAAAAAGATTTTTCCCGTTTATTTAATTTGCATAAAGCGACAATCGAATCGAGTCGAACCCCATTGTTTGCCCACCTTAAAAATTTTCCTTTTTCTGCCCAGGCACAATAAACACCGCCTCGATTTGCATGGAGCGGGCTACAACACGGAAATTGTGCAAGTGCAATTTAATAGAAACGCTATCGGCCGTAGACAGGGAAAAGTGGACGGCTATTAGTCGGCGAGACCGGGCCGTTCGTTTTCTGCCCGATCTTCGAGAGACGAAGAAAACAGAAATCGAATCAAGTCACGTTTCGTGGGGCCAATAAACACGGCCCGCGTATACGTGGGGAGAAACAATATGCGCATAGGTGGAGCGCGTAAAACGATAATCCAGCTTCGTTGTCCACCGCTTCGTAATTAACGTGTTTCGAGACCGTTATGCGAGGCCCCCGCGTGGCGCGTGCCCCGGGAAATTGGGGATTAATTGCTCGAGAAGCGTTCAGCCTCTGCCGACACACCGATAATACGTCGCTCGTATATCGATCAAAATTGATTTTGGGCCCGGGTTCCCAGATTCCCCGATTCCCACCCTGCAATTTGCACACGGTTACCGCTTCCGGATGTGTGATGCATGCATGCATGCCGATCCGACGTAGTTAAAGGCCTTCGATCCGTGTCCTTAACAGTATAATTTTAGGCCGCGATAAATTCCAAGTGTTTTATAAACGCATGGATATTTATAATAAGCGAGTGGTTAGCCAAATCATCGATAATTTCCCGCGAATCCCTAGCATTCTGAATTTGCGACGCGTTCGTTACGTATTTAATAATTTACAGAAAGTCAAAATTAAGATTGATTTCCCAATACTCTGTTCCCTTACTATCTCATTATTTATCCAAATATCCAAGATTGTTGATTAGAATTTTATCATGATCCCCGTATTTCAAAACCTAACCAAAATCCTAAAATTTCCTTCTTTCCTACAAACATCCGCCCAAGTCGCGATAGATTCGCGTTTTTTCCCCCCTATGCGAATGGTGAATTTCTGGGGCATTTGTGATTCTTGCACTTCGTTAGGGGGGGAGGGGCCGGGGGCCGGCAGCCGTGCCGGGAATAATACATTAATGCGGTGTACCGACCGCGTGGGGGGGGGGGGCCTTAAATGTCCAAATTCGGCCGTAATGCCGCAGTTTGGAGTTTAAAGATCACAGAATCGGGCCCCCCGATTCTCCTGGAAACGCATGGAAACATCGGGAAGGAAAGGAAGGGGTCGTGACATGGCCGATTCCGAGCGGTGATATGCTCGCGGCGCTTTCGGCGGCTCGCTAAATTTGGTAAGACGACTTGCTAATCGCGAGCGATACTTCTTGCACGCTTGGTTTTCAGGTAGCCTAATTTGCGTCGTATACGTAGTCTCCCCTCAGCCCTCCCCTTCCCTCTTCCAGATTGAATTACACGGGCTCGAGACTCGTCCATTTTTGGACGGTCAACGACGATTCGTAATGGACGTGTAACATAGATTAGTGGTGATGTACGGCTTCTCGGTGAAATATTTATATCTCTCTTTAAAAGACGTCGTCCACTCGTCGTCTCCGCTTGACTCGTATATATTCTGGCGGAGACAGTATGAGTGGTAGGGACGGCTTCTGGATGGATCTCGCATACCGATCGTGGTGGATTATTAGCGAATATTAATTTCGAAGATTCGCGGATAGATAAGGGATATGAAGAGATTCCAAGTAGTCGATGATTAGGTGTCTTTTTTTTTTTCTTTTTTTTTTCCCCATGATATTTGGAATCTGAAACCTCTTTTCAAGAGTTCGTCAAAGTATTTTAGGATAATTAATGGCCGTAATGGATTTTATAGTTTTTTTTTTTTTTTTTCCGGTTCTTTTTAGAAGAAATATATATAATTTCTATGATAAGAAAATACTCGGATTTCTTCGATGAAATGAAAAATTACTAATGATTAAATACAATTTAGAAACAAGCCTCAAGGAGAAGCGAAGAATAATTTACTTATCTCGATCTCTTTCTTTTCGACATCGAATTCGGGCTCGAAGATAAAAATATTCATAAAGGGATTGAATCGAAGAAAGGAAATGGAATCGAGGAAATAATTTTTCTGGAGGAGAAAAAGATTGGAATCGATCGTTCGTTGGGCAAACTCGTCAGGCAGGAACATTCCAGTTTCGCGGCACAGGATAGCTAGGTACATACAATGTGCAAACATTCTGTGCGGCTTGCCACGTTTCTACGAAAGCATTTCCCTCCTCTGTATCCCGGCCTCTTGTTCAGGTAAGAGGTAAGTAAACGAGTTCCATTGCCCGGTCGGCTTTTCAAGAGGGAGTAACGAACAGGAGAGCCTCTTTTACACCCCGGGTCGTAAAACTTTGGGCCTGTCGGCTCACGAATCGTTAATCGAGCCGACTGGCGTCCTCTGTTAACGCTTACGTCCGACAAATTGTTAACGTTGTCGAGGAATGTAAATTTAGAGAAACAATCGGCGATAAATAAATTTGGAACGCGGTTTCATTAGGGAGACTGAGCGCAACATTGATTTTTATGTGAAAAGTAATAGGTAAAGGAATGCCCATTTCTCAGAAATTGTAAATTGAAATTTGAAATATAGGAAAATTTTTCTCCTTTACGAAGATGAATAGCGATAGCTATATCACAGCCATACAAAAGAAATTTATTAAATTTATAATTTACGATAATGTTTGTATATATATATATATATATATCTATTCACTTTTCGCTGTGAAAAACATTGTCGTAATAATTCGCAACAATCCTTTACAAATCCTTTATAATGGATATCAAGAAATATCAATTTTTAAAATAAGACTTTCCCCTTCTTCTCACCAGATCGAAAGATATTGTAAACAGCAATTTTAATTATCATATATATATATATCGAAACCTTTTACAAAAAAGATTTTAAAAAAAACTCAACCTCGCGAAATTGCGACTGGAGCCAACGGGACGAGCTCATCAGAAAAACGAAAATCTCGCGAAAGATGGGCGACAACCTGGCCGATTGATCTCTCCTTAACGAGGATCGGTACACGTCCGAGTTTTGCCGATTTACGAAGTGTCGGGGGCTGTGGCCGCCACAGTTACGATCATAAATAGTCCCCCGTCCGGATAGGAATCGTCGTCGCGACTTCTCCTTAACGAGCGCACGGTGGTGAAACTGGAAAGAAGAAACTCGAGGAACGACGCTTCTCGAGGAGGAGGAAGCGCGAGGAAGATGGAGGATACGATCTCGAAAGAGGGAGAGAGGAGTGGACGGAGAGGAGGATTATTCTTCTCTCCCCGTGGCGCACGCGACTTAGCAAAGAGAGAAAAGATATATCCGACAGCAGAAGCGGATAACTAACAACTCCAATTCACCGTGCTTTCCCTCCCCCGTCTCGTCTCGTTGTTCGATTTTCTGGTTTCGCGCGAGTACGGTTAACGGCGGACGACAGGTTTCGAAAACTGGCCATTAGAGGCAATTAGGCATGCATCATAGACAGTGACGTCGGATGGCCTTACATGGCCACGAGTCATTCGTTGTCGTAATGGTGTACGAGCTGGGGGGCGACAAGGAATCGATGTTCCATCGATTTACTGTTGTTACCATTTTCTCTTTTTGACACGAGAGACAGATCTCCTTTTCGATGTACGGAATATTCTTCATGGTTGGTTGGTTTAACGGAGTTGGAGAACAATTGTTTTGTTTAATTGGTGAAAAGAAGAAGAAGAAGAAGAAGAAGAAGAAGAAAAATAAGGATAAATACCGCAGGTATATAAATTGAGCAGGTTGTATCGAGTGATTAATGGAAGGCTAAGTCGTTCAATGTTTCGCCCAAGGATAATTCTTTTTCAAATTTCCGCAGCGAGGAAATGCTTGAGATTCCTGGCATTCTGATGTCGCAAACACGCAGATATGATCGGTCAAATTTCTCTTTTCACGTACACCATATTTCTTTCTATTTCTTTTCAATGACCGTATTTGTCCCTTGAAATATACGACCTTGGCCAAAGTGTCGACAGATTCGTCGAAACTTTCACTCGTTCTTCGACCGTCTCTTTTGCCACGTTACTTTTTTACAGAACACGACCTGCACCTTCCCCTCATAAAATGTCACACTCCTCCTCTAATCCGATATTAAGAAAATTCCAAGCACTTGGTACACGTAATATTAGAGTCCAAGAAAAGTCAGGGCGAAACGAGGACTCGTTCCCTCATTTTTCCAAGAACTTTCAATTATTGGAGGAAACGAGCGGCCATTAGACAAGATGCTTGAAAAGGAAAAGGACAGTGAAACGTCGTTGCATCTCGGCTGACGTTTGAAAGTTAATTATCTCGTCCGTGTTGCTGGAGCAACAGCATCCGCATCCGTGTTCGCGCGACGCGCTGTCAGCAAGAAACAGGCGTATAATTAATTCGAAGGATTGTTCATAAATCGAATACATTATTTAAGAGCGGGCAACGCTGTTGGAAACGGCCGAGGTGGCCATAGATACCGCTAACGGGTCTCCCCGTTTCTCGTAGAATGCGGAGTACCAAGTTTCCCTCTCCGTCCGATAGGTGATGCTGGACCTGGAGCCCGATCCTCCGGAAGGCCGTCGACCCCATGCCGGTTGTGGTAGACGCGCGCAACGGACGCGTGCGGAGAGGCCATGCACCAACAGAATAAGCAGTAAAAAGATTCCTCTTTCTCTCTCACTCTTCGCCTTTCCTCGTGTTGTTTGAACTCTTCTGGGATAAATAGCCATAAATCTAACATAGATCCAGATGATTTTCTAGCGAATCAATCTGCGAGAGTTGTAAAATTGGTCGAAAATGTTAGTTAATGTTAGTCAAGATGGAAGGATTATATATAAATGATGATGACATCGAAGCAAGCTTCGTCGAATCGTTTTCGTTCGATTGAGGAGGGGGGGGGGAGAGGGGGGAGAGGCGAAGTTTATAAGATCTTGTTTATAATAACTCGGACTCGTTCATTTTTTTTCTTTTTTTCTCAATGAGCTCAATATTTGTAAATTGTCTTGGACATTTTATTATCGTCTTTCGAGGAATTCTTGATATATTGTGGAACAGGCAGTATTGTACAATTGCTTTTGTTTTTTTCTTTTTTTTTTTTATCATAAATTCTTAGGATGTATTTTATGCGAGCTTACAATAATACGACGTTTATTTTCATTTATGATAAATCTAGCAAGATATTTCTTACGGGTTACGTTATAATTTATGCGGATATTTTTAATTATTCTCGTTGGGGTATATTTTTCTAATGGATTTTTATTATTTCTGGAGATAGTTCAATATTTGCCTCAATCGAAGTAAAAAACGGTCGAAGGAAAACGAGGCATCCGTCTGGTAATGTATTGGAACGTGAAGTGCCTGTTTGCGAACGTGGATTAGATCAAATAAAGTAGGAATTAATGAGCTATTGTTTACCCCGAACACTTGTCAAATATTTGAACAACGCTCAAAACCCCGGAAATGTTCATAGCTCATATTCTGTTATTTATTAGGCTCGTCAGAAATATCCGTTATTTTGTCTCATTTCGTAAATATGGAGAACAGTGTTATTTCTCGGATAAAAAGAATTTCTTCGTGTCTTTTAAGTATCGTGGTGAAATTTCTGTCTTCTGTAGGCAATTGTTATTTCGAAATTTTTTTTTTTTTCTTTTTCTTTTTTTTTACTAAAAACATTAATTCACGCTTACAGTACCGATTTAAACCTTGGACATTTTGCTTGATTGGTCATGGGTAATAAAATGAATATTTCTGTTTGTCCCGATTTTTACGACACAAAAGCGTAATAATTTTTTTAGTTACGTCAGATAATTCATATTCGCAAAAAAGAAGACGTCATTTTGCCAAAGATAAATATTGTAATTTCGCTCTAAAATGTTTTGCAAACTCATTTTCAAAAGTATATTAGATATAGACTTAGACTTGTTAAAATTAAATTTATTAAAATTAGCTCTTTAACATATTCTTCGGAAAGAAAGAATCTAAAATGATTGAATGAACAATAATAATAACTTCATAAATAATATCTTTAAAACGTTATATATGATTTCAAGTAAAGTTTTCATTTATAAAAACTTTTTTTGCGTGTCCCTTATAAATAAAAAATAGTTAAAAATAGTTATAATTTATATCTTTACGATTCTTTTTTCTTATAATTCGTTCTATTGAGCTTCTTCGATAACTTATTCGTACCCCTCTATTGTCGAAGGTAAGAACTTCTTTAACCATCGAAGAAATCGTTACAGTCGATGCAACTCCCTCTACTTATCGATCGTTAATAGAGTTACCGAGCACAGGTTTCTACTTTACCATACGAAAGGGTTATCCACAGAATTTCTAGTGAATTTTTTAAGAATTCTTGGATCTTCTACCTGTTTTATCGACAAACCGAAAAAAGGATCTACAATAGTAAGGTAGAGCGTATCTCAAGGAGGTGAAAGTGAAAGGTCATTACTCAATTATTTTCAAGTCTGGTACAGTCTGAGAATATCAATGAAAAATAACTTGTTAAAGCGTCGTAAAAAACTAAAGTCATACAAATTACTTTAGATAAAAAAAATGAAACTGAAATCACACGACACTCCTTATTTCCTAGAAAGTTACAATATCATTCCCGTGTTAAAAGTTTTCCTTATCTTATCGATCGAATTTGAGAAATCTAGCATTAATAGCTTTTATCATTAATAAATTCATCGATAAATTCGATTTCTCAAAAAAATCGATCAAAAAAAGTCTTTCAAATTATCCGCTTATCTCCATATCCGACTCTCAATTTTAATTGTTGATTATAAATCATCGATCCAGAAGGAACAGTGGCAAGAGTTCCAAGTCTTACGTTTATGCGAGCGAAGGTAGGGCGTCACGGATGAGGGAGTCCGACTAGAAGGAAGAAAGGCGACGAACATACACGGCGCCGAGTTTCAGAGTTCGTTTCGGTCGTCATGCGAGGACATAAGAAAAACATGGCGACCTCATTGTCTTGGACTCATTCAAAGCGAGTCCCGTTCTTGGATAAGATACGGCCGTCTTGAACGGGTTAACTTTATCAGCGTTGCTCGCATAAACAACGTGGAATGTTGTTACAGCACGTCTACACTAGACGAATACGTTTCGTGTATCATATTTGTGCGCGATGGAACCCATTTTCCATCGTGCAAACGAACCGTGTCAATTCTGAATGATAAAATTAGGAGCACGATAATATGTAAAACAAGGATTGCTTTTTATATTTAACTCGATCAAGTATAAAATGCAAAAGTTTCATATATCGAGCAATTTCATTCGTAGTTATTATAATACCATATGTTTCATATGTTTTAGGATTTATTTTTATACCTCGAGACCAATTTATACTTTCTTCCCAAAATTGTTCGAAAATTTACAAGATGATTTAGGAAGCTGTAATGTAATAAGGAGCATTTATAAGGGAAAAAGTGAAACGTGCGTGAAATATTATCTCTAATATACGACAAACGATGTACAGCACGTCGTACAATAATCACTGGAAATTCGATTAACTTCTACGCGTTGGTAATTCGAATATTTCGAACGAGATAACTAATGCCAACTCGGCGCATTTAATCGAAACCGACACCTGTTTATCAATTAAACACCGCAGCAAAATACGATCACCAGTTAAGCTATACCGATTGTCCAGAAAAATAGGCGTGTATCTTTTTTTCCAACAATTTTTCGACTTTTAACTGCCGATTCAACCGATAGGTAAACCTAGATGAATGAGAAAATCTTTTACGTACGGTCGTTCATTTTGTTATTTCCACGTTCTAGCTGGCTCGTTTCGTTCACGACCCCGCTTTCGAGAGCGAGGCTCGTTCTCGCCATTGTTCCAACAAATTATGCATATTAATTCCCCGCGTCTTGTACACCGAAGTACTGTATAAGCGTGAAATGTTCTCAGGATCGACCCAGATGTCTCGATAGATGATCGCCAATACCCGTTAAGATGTATTTAATAATTCAGAAGGAATCCGTTGCTCATGAGAAATTCGAACGCGTTCCTGGCACGAATATATACTAATTTCTTCGTTCCATTGGTTACCATGTTGTTGCTTTACAACGTTACTGTTATCTCTTGCACGGATTGAACCGATGATAATAAACTCGTGCATCGCCAAACTCAGGCATCACGATTAAAGAATTCATAACAAAAACAAGAAAATGAGTTCTTATGATATATCGATATCAAACCCAAGAGATCCACAATTTCACGATTTAACTAATACAGATCATTTCCAAATAAAAAGGAAAACACTGTATCGATAATCGTTTTATCTAATTTCTTAAAAACATCTTGCCAACGATAATAAATTAAAAACAACCGTTATCGCAACTTTCTACAGTTACAACTTGTAAAACATTATAAGACGAAGTTATTCGGGTCGAAGCGAGCCAGTGTTCTCGAAGAAGAAGAAGAAGAAGAAGAAGAAGGAGAAAAAAGGGGAAATTACCGGATGGTAGGCTAGTTAAACGCTGCACAGAGACACGTTTTATGTAGAGCACGCTCGAAAATCTGCGATATCTCCAAAGAGATGGAGCGGGCAGGAAACGATTTCGATCCCCCCCGAAGGCTGCAACCCGACAAGAGAAAACATCCTCCTCCTTTGAACGGATCCTGCCGATTTTCCGTCCTCGAAAAATCTTCCAACTAGTTTTTTTTCCCAGGGGACGGCCGTCTGTCTCCTCGTCGCCTCCTCATCGGCTGTTTCGCACGACCACCGATCGACGAAATACGCGTGCACGTATATACCTCGAGAGCCATCTGCTCGTCCCGTACACGCGGCAGGTTCGCTCAGAAAGTGGGCGTGCTTCCTTTCCACCTCCCCCCTTCGCATCTTACGAATAATAATGAACGAAAAAGAAGAAGAAGAAGAAGAAGAAGAAGAAGAAAAAGAAAGGAAAGGGAGGGGAAAAAAAAAACTGCACGTTGCCGGGTTCGACGAGGTTGCAAAGCTTCTCGTGCAAGCCCTTTACCTAACAGACCCTTGTTTCGCGAGGCCTGCTATCGAATGACACTTTCTTCCCATGCAAGTGTCGCTCATTCATCCAGAAGATCGACAACGGAAGCAGAATCCTGGACAACCCTTTCTCCGGCAACTACCTCCAAACACCTTTCCTTCCTTCCGTATCCTCTGTTTGCGACGAGGGCCGATTCGAACGAGCGATAAGATTTCCGGTCGATTATCCGCACGCGCCAATCGGAAATTACACGGAACCGAAAGAGGAGGACGCTCTCGAGAGTCACGTAAGAGAGAACGGATCACGATCGGATGAGCGCAGGAAATCTCGAGGGTGAACGAACATGGTTTTATTTTATATTTTCGCGTTGCCATGTAATGCAGTTTCGTTGTCACATGATTCAATGGGGTGTCGGGTTTTACGAGCAAATGATAAGAAACACGAGGAATTAATCGATTATTCGCAATCCCTGATTCGATTAAATTCGTTCGGATCGATTGTGTCGGTGTCGAATCTCGCGCGTCGTGTTCACCAGGGTGGAACGAAGCAGAGAGCCGGAATTTCTTTTCTTTTTTTGTTTTCTGTGCTATTTATAACTGTGAACAAATATTTCGAGTTTGAATCGAGTTGAAATTTTAATTTTCGACCGATTTTTCTTATTTACATTTTCATTCGTTTAAATCAGAATAAATAATATTCCTTTCCATTTAACGTTAAATTTGAATAAAAAATTCAACGATTCACTCGCAATATTCTTTCTCCGTTTTTTCACTTATTACGAAATAAAGTCCACTCTGCATATAACTAGCGATGCTTACAGCCGTCTTGTCGATTGATGATCGGTTAATATTTTCTGACCCTTGTCAGATCGAAAAAAATTATTTAAGAAACGGTGGCGTTGCCGTTGTTGCATCGTTAATTAATTCGACGACGAGTCACGATTTTATGTTTATTAATGGTGGAAACATTTCGAAATTGAGAGTGCTCCCGCACTACACGCGGCACCAACGTTTCCTTTGTGACTAGCCTTGTATTTTGCGCGTTCCTCTTTTAACCCTGATCGATACCGCGATCGATACTGTAAATACACATTGTCTTGGCTCTGGTAAACCGTGAGATGTTTGGAAAATACGGTTAACTTTGCCAACTGTCGAACGTTGCGTCGTGCAGGGAGAACGATCTCGATATAAAAATTGATACGAATCGGGACACGATCGTGTCGGACGAAGCTGTTTTGAAACTTTCCACCGCGTAATATAATGTAAAGTTAAACAAAGTCGATGAAAATTTAGGCGACAGACTCGAAATGGCCGCTCCGACGATTTAAATAATTTAAATATTTATTCATGAATTAATCCTCTTACGTGAATACGAATATATTTGGTAAAAAGAAAAAAGAGTTTAGCAAGGAAATCGAAGAGACTTTGGTACAAAATTCAAAGGGCAAAATTCCGTGGTAATTGCTTCGATTGACCTCGAACGAGTCTATCACCGATCTAATTGAATCAGAGATGGAATCTACTGCATCTACCGATCCCTCTGAATTTCTATAATTTTGCCTGGTTAGAAAAAGAATTTTTTTCGAATTTAACACACAATCGAAATTATTTTGAGGGAAAGCGAAATAATCGTATCACGATACAAAGATTGAATATATCCACGGAAAAATTACCGATTCATGCTGATGGGAATAAATTAACATAGTTGAATAAAAATCAAATATTAATCTTATTAAAAATAGAATCCGCATATTCTTAATCGTTTCAAAATGTTTGCGATCAGAAGAGAAGAATTTTGAGAATCGAAGTCTTTTCTTCCTTATTCGTTACTTCATTCTCAATTACACAATTTAAACAAATAAATCTGTTGTGTAAAACTATTTTAATCACAATCGCAAACCCAAACTACAAAACTGTAAAGACCAATGACTCTTCTCAAAACTTTCTTTTACGATCTCCATTTTATTTCACACCTTGAAACCTATGAAACCGAAAAATTTAATTAAATCTTGCATTTTGTCCTTTTCACTGGTGCAAGAAAGGTGTGATTGCTGCCTCGATTTAAACGCGAAGTCGTCGTTATATTTCATCCGATTTTCTTTCGATTTAATCGATTCTCGGCATCCCGTGTCCCTCTTTCTTCTTTTCTTTTTTCTCCTCCAACTCGCACAGCGCGAATGTATACATAAAGTCGCGGTTCATAGCGCATCTGGTTTGAATTACGGTTCATACTTTTTATGGGTCGCAGGATGATATCCTACGTTCGTCTACAGATCGTTACGCTACGGTAACGCGGTTGTATATACATCCACAAGTTTATGTACTCTTCTCCCTCTAAAGCTCCCTCGGCCACCATCAACCACGTCACCGAACTATTATCGAGTAGAACTTCGAGTCGATGGAATCACGATTTGTGATTGGCAATTATATTATTGTTTGGATTTATCGCATCTGATTACATGTGTTTCTTGGCATTGAGCGTTTATTTTTCTGCAACATTTCCACGAAAGAACGTAGAACGAATCATTACGAAACGACAGAGAAATTGTTTGTCGAAGTAGTCGAGGTACTTGGTTATTCTTGTGACGATTTCTCTCGATGCGCAGCGTTACTGAAATTGTCTCAAGGACATTATAATTGTTCCATTTATGCACGATTCTTGTTTATTCGATCGATAAAAACCGATTTTCGAATTGCTACTTCTCCATCATTCTTCCTACATATTGAAAATGATATCGATGGATTCGTGATACGTTTTATTTTATATATATATAACGGATGTTCAAACTTTTCAATTCTGATCGATCTGTTTTTTTTTTTCTTCTGTTACGATTAATTATATTAGTGTATTTATTATATATTAACAAAATTCAAACGAAAATTCAAACGATTACTGTTTAATCAAGTTTCTCTTATACATACAATTTACTCTGTTTATTAAATACGAAGCAATCGCATTCTACAACGTTTCACATTGTGGAATGCAGCAAACAAGCGGCTATAATTACACTATGCTTGCAACCGTTCACGAGTAATTGCTCCCTGTTTGCATATTGAACAATGCTTGATAATCATTTTAAGGTGCCACTAAATTCTTTGATTGTTTCATCGAGGCTAAGCGAAATAGACTAGGAAGGCTCCAGAAACGTATCTAATACATAATTTAATATCTTCACAGAAAGTGAAAATTTATAAAGAGAAATAAAGAATCTTAATCTTAACAGATATTTCCACGTGTTATTAAAATCCTTATCTGCATAATCTGTGTTGTTTATAAATAGCCAATAATTTTTAAACTCTTCTTCATCATCGATATATAATAACAATATAGAAATTAAACGTTGTTCGAAAAATCGAGTCGTGTACCCGATCATCAAATCCCGAAGATAAATAGTCGCACGACAAAGGGAGGGGGAGGGGAAAAAATGGAGGATAGGTTTTTTGGTTGGGGCGTAGCGGAGCGAAACCAGTTAAAACCAGAAGGGTCAGTGTCGGGAAGGAGAAGAAGTCGATCAATCGGGGCGTGCGTGGCGCGAATTCACGGAATCTTTTGAATTCTTTGTCGGCTCTCTGGGAACTCGAGACCCTCGAGCCATCATCAAGGCAGCTTTGTGAGAAGGACGAAGGAAACGACGACGACGACGACGACGACGACGACGACGCTCCAGAAAGGAGGAGTAGAAGGAGGACGAGGACGTGAAACGCGAGATGGCATGAGAACACCTTCGTGAAAGAAAGAGTCTGGGGCCGATAAAGGATCATCATCACGCGCTCGAATCGCTTCTCTCATATTTATTTCACTTCTACGGCGAAAGCCGTAATTGCCGTTTCGTGCGAAATCGTTGAATCGGTCTCGCTTGAAATTCATCCTGAAGAATTTTTCACGACTATGAATGAGAATAATTAGATTTCAAAACAAAAAATACACTATTAACTATTTTAAATTTAATTTTATTAAAGATACGAAGGTAAATTTTTTTAAATTATTTATATTCTATCGACATTCCTTATATTATAACGTGCATTTATATCTACAACTTATACTTTCAAATCATCGTAATGATGTATCTATTCCTTTGTCATTTCAAATCATTCATATGCAACACTTTGTCCATTAAAGGCAAACTCATTCGCTTCTACGAAAAGCTAGCATCATCCTCGACGTCTATCAACCTGCATTCATTACATGTAAATGCGTTTACATTTAATACCGATATACTTTTATCAATCGAAAGATTATCGCTTTAACGTAATTACGATCCTTCGACGAGAAGAATATATCATCTAGAATAATATTTATAAACAACACGATCCTTTGTTGCCTTCGAATCGTCGCTCCATCCTCGTTAAATTCATTCGTTATTGTAAAACGCGTTTGACACTCCACAAGCAACAATCGATTTTCGCGCAACCACAGCATCTGCGATCGAATACACTCCGCTTTACGCAACCCCAATTCATCGAAACCCATTCCAGATGGCTGCGATTGTGCGCAAAATTGAAAACTCGGCTCGAGTCGACCCGAGAGAGAAATGTCATCGCATTAAAACAGACACTCGCGTGTTGATCGAACAACAAAGACACCGGTGGCCAGCCTCTGCTTCTACCCTCGCTTTTATGCTAATTGCGCCTGGTCCCGGAAAAAGGCAACCGCCTGGATTCGATTGCCTCGGCTGATTTACGTATCCTTGAACGAAGGAGTAGAGCGTGCTGCTTTCACGAGACACCTGGCAATCTCGTTCCATTTAGAAAATAAATATCGAACTGATCAGTTATATTCCAAAATTATCGATCGTTGAAATTTATCGATTTCAATTGTTTTTTCCAAAATTGTATCATTAATAAGTTCATTTCTTTTGGACGGTAGAGAAAAAAAAGAACTTAAAATTCTCCCGTTACATTAGCGATTAAAAGGATCGGCGTATTATCATTACTTCCGATTAATTGATTTAACAAGAATTAAAAGAAAGGTGGCGATAAATTAATCGCCGTGTATACTTTCTCACATTGGCCAGCTCCATAAAACTTTAACTAGCTAAAACAGCTACTATTTACAACGTAATATTGCAACGAAAAAAGAAAAGAAAAATGGTTAATTTTACATGGGACGGTTCACAAAAGGCTTCGATAATAACTGAACGAATCGGTTTATAGCATTCCACACTGATAATACTGTGAAATTGCGCCTGTACATAAATTCCTCTTTCAAATTTACCGCGAACCTTGTCGCGCAATCGCGCGTTATATCGAACCTTAATGGCGTACCGTGCAAACTCCTCGACTTTCTATGATTGCCGTTTCCTCTTCAAACGTTCTCCCCGATCGTCACGTGCTCCCGGATAATACAAACTTTTCCACTCCAAGGACAAAACAATCGATCCATTCGCGCCGTCCAAAATTCCACGTCACGATTTTCGATGATTCATCCGATTCGCACCGGAAATCGGTGGAGAAAGAATTGTAGGAGCGCGAATTCGCCGCAGAAACCTGTTCACAGCTAATACGGAATATGTCTTAGACACTGTGTCGGTATATCGCAAGAGAGGATGTCGTTACGTAAGGGACGGTGCTCGTGCCTTGTAAAACGCTTCTTATACGAAGGAAAAAGAAGCCTGATGGATTCTCGTAACGGAACGCGGACAGAGTGGATCGTGAAAATACAAGCGTGACTCGTCTCCCTTGGATTTTTCCTTTATTATTACCTGGACGCACACTTGGATCATCATCGTGCACGAGAAATTGATTTTGCGGACAAGTGTTGTCCTCTTTTGTACGTATATACGAGTCGGATATCTGTGTATTTTTACAAGTGGTAACACGATGACTCGAGAAAATAATGTTTTACGAGCGAAGAAAGACTTTTTTCAATAGTGTAATTCAATGATGAATAGATTTAAATTTTCCTTCCTGAATTATTTATTTTCGTGTATCAATTATACGATGTTATGCGTTCATTATATTATAGATATAGATCTATTACTCTTTCCTCTTTTAAATATTCCAATTTTTAAGAAATTTTATCTCCCTTCGTTCAATGAAATATGATTGAATAATGAAAATTACATTCTAACGATCAATTCACTATTCATGAATACACGTGATCCATGTTAATCTTCTTTGAAGCATATTTAATTATCACTATATATATTTTATTATTGTACTGTTTAAAAATTAATTTCTTTCGATTAAAAATTTATAGTTATGTTGCGAAAGGGGGATAATCCGATCGATCTCATCTGCGAGCAGAAACTTTACGATGAAGGAATAAACTATCGCATCTCGTTCCATCATCTTAATTTTTTAAACCGTCTCGCAATGGCGACTATCGCGGTTCCATTTGCCCCACAGAATTTTCACCGCCTTCACGTTTATGAGCAATCGTTAATTGAAGGCCGGCTGGCAACGATTACGACGCGCGTCCGCGAAAAGATGCTAATGGCACCGTGATGACAATTAAAATCCACGGAAGATAGCTCCGTGGAACGTAGCGTGCCTCGTTAACGCCAACATATGTCCTCTTCGGGTGGCATACTTGAACGTGTATACACCAGAATCGTGTCGATTTACGGCCGAGAACTTTGGCACAAGATTAAGTTAATAACGCTAAGGAATAGTTGATTGTACTGTTGATTGTCCACTTGGACGGTCTGGCATGATTTGATACCGAGTTTGTAACGTGGTTTAATTTATAATGTTGTATAGAAGGATGTAATAGAGCAAAATTCTAAAATTGTAATCTAAATTGTTGTATTTAATCAGTTTAGAAATATGCAGTGAATTTTTAGCACTTATAAAGTTTCAAAGAGGAATAAAGGAAATTGTTATTTTCTAATCTCTTGATTTTTCAAACTTTTTATGAATATATGTTTCGAATCGATCGCGTGACGCGCGTAAAATGGCGATCCTGCGTTTCGTTCGGTTCATTCAGAATCGAGTGGACGCGATTGGAATCGAAGGATTTCAAACATCTGCATCCTGCAGGAGACTGTGAATGATCTGAGAACGGTCTCGACGACTTTCACTTCGATTCTGGTTGGAAGTGGAGCGGACGTAGCAAGTGGTTTCGCGTGTACAGATATTAGCCTTTGATTTCCTATATTTTCAGTCACGTTATTGCTTTCGAATATTGCTTTTGCGCATTTATTACTGTCCGAGCAAGGATTGGAAGAAAATCTTTCGCTCGTGAGAAAAATTTATGGACATCGGTTATTATTAAGCCATTTTTCACTTCTAAATTACATTTGTGTAATTGCTTTGCTATATTAATATTACATATATATATATATATATAATTTTATTTCCTCGAGTAATTGCGTGTGTACAGTTACAAATTTTATTCAAAAAATTGTATATTCAATCATTATATTATTGCATTTTTATTATCGAAATACGAAATTGTATAAAATTAAAATAATAACTACACGGAAGGGAAAAGTATAGAATTATAAAACTAGAAGGAAATTACGAAAGCTAGCTAATAAAATGCTATATAATTATTTTAATAAATATATCAGATAACTTGATAAGTAGAATATAAAATTTATTCATTTTTAATATCATCTTGCTTCCTTTATTATCTCAAGCTGGAAATGAAGCGTGGCCAGCCAGAAAGGATAAATCAATCCCAGGAATATGATTAATTATCCAACGCAATTTCTACTTACGATCGATTTTATCGTACCTCGAAAAAATACCCAATCCTTTGTCCCATTAATTACAGAGTAAAATGTTTCGAGTTGTTTCGTAAAAAAAAAAAAAAAAAAAAAAAAAAGGACGAAATCTACTAATTTTCAAGTGGCGTGCACGATTCACGGTCGAGGATCTCAGGTATTCTCAGGTTCGGCAGATATACCTACACGAAATATATGTGTATAGAAATCCCTTCCCATCTAAGTCGTACGATCGTGGTTAACCGGTCGGTTTACATGTGTACAGGTTATTCGAGGCGTGGGCGAGCCAGAACGGAGTGGACAAAAAAAAAAAAAAAAAAAAAAGAAAAAAGAAAGGAAGAATCCTGGACGGGTTAAAAGATATCAATCGGAGGGGAAGGCAACTCGATGCTGAACGTCACGTGCAATTAAGCTAAATTATTTATTCATTTACTCGCTTTTTATTCTCTTTGCAAAAGGATTTCGTAATCGTGCTCCATCGACGTAACGGTGAAATACGATTATTCAATCGTTGGAGATCAAAAAAAATCAGACAAGAGATATGTGTGATAACCATGAGCAGATTGTGTAAAATAAATAATATTATTTCATTTAATTAATAAAATTTTTCTTATTTTTGAAATATATTATATTATCTTTCATTCTTTCTGTTTATTCTGTATTCTTTCAGCTTAACGAGTTATTGATCCGATTAAAAAATTTTCTTCTATCATTTAACAATAATTAATATACGTGAAACAATCTATCTATACCCTATTTACGCTTGCCTTGATTTACTTAAAATATCAAAAGACATTACACAATACCAGTATTAACGATTTATCAAACTGGATTATCTCTCCTTGTTGCCAACAACGAACGTTTTCCTGTTCTAAATCAATCGCGTAAATGCAATCAAGGCTTCTTAGAATTTCTTAGAGGTGGAAAAAATACCGAAACATTATGGAACGTACGAAAGTAGTAGAAATGTTGGAATTCGATCGTCTTCTCTATCGATTCGTTCGCATACGTGTTTCAAATAACGTGAAATGCAAAAAAATTATACGAGAATAGAAAAATTCGACGCTAGGGACAGGCGTTATTTTCTCGGAATCCTGGTCTCTCGCTTGCCAACCGATCGTTTCTTGATCTCGACACGTTTACTTGCCAGTGTACGACTCCGATCGTAGTAGCGTGTATTTTCAGTAGCACGCGGGAATACTAAGTACTTGTGCATCGAGAATTCCTGATATAGAGACCGAACGTTTAAACGTGTGTCGCCTTCGTTGTCGATTTCCAGAAAAAACGGCGGCAAACACGGCCTCTGCTAACGTTTCGCACGATTCAACCTATCTGAACGATTCTTTGCAACGCGCCAAGATACGTACAGGTGATAAATACGACGGAGGAAGCTTTGCTTTTCTCGTAAATATCGAACGCTTTTAACATCGATTATTTCTTAAGAATATTTTATTCTTTCCTTCAATGGATGGATTTGTTTTACTCGAAGATTATTTTATACGTAGGAACTTCTAAGGAAATTAATTTTAGATATGACTTTTTTTTATTATCATTATTATTACGTTAAATATTGTTCAGGAAATTTTTATGCGAAATGATGAAACAGATTGTCTGAAAATAGATCACAGTAACCGCAGGATTTACGTCTTGATTATGTATTAGAATAGGAAGTTTATACGTTTCGCAAAATGTTTATTTTAATCGTATAATAATGTTTAAGTATATAACTTCCATTTTTCTTTCAAGTTCTTTTAAAATGCGTATCAAGTAAAAAATTCGACTTAGAATCAACCAGGCTTAAAATTCAAATCATTTTTATGTTTCGTAAGTTCATACATCGTATTCAAATGGAATTTATATGCTATCATATAATAAAATTTAACCAATAATCGATACCATTGACGATTAATAGAACAATCTTCAATAATAACGTAATTTCGAAACGATACTTCGAAAAGAAAAAAGGAAAGAAAAAAGAGAGAACACGGTATGAATCGGCCAGTGAGAACACGTTGAAGGACGTGGACATACCCATATATCTCGTGGAACATCATTACGGAAACGAAGAATCGCATAAAGCGAGCCGTGTGTGCCGTTTTTATCATCAATGGAAAACAATCAAGAACGAGAGAGGATTGAGGAGACGGTCTGCCTGTGCAATAACTCTTCAAACACCAAACCTTGCTGATATTGAAAATATATTAAATCTAAAAAGTAATCGACTGAAGGCTCAATGAGAAAAAAAAAAAAATAAGATCCATTTTCAAATATCTACTTTATATAGATTAAAGTAGTAGAAAAATTAATTGAAGAGTTACTACAATAACATCTTATTTACAAACAGCAAAACATCGGTTTTATTCGACACGCTCAAACAGAAGCTGAAACGATAAAACGCAGGATCGATTTAAGAGCAATAAATCAAGATGAATGCATGCTAAAGAAGCGAAAAAAAGAGCGGATCGATCTCCGATCGATCGAAGGCTCGGCTGGGGTCGGTGTGAGAAAAAAAATCCGACACGCTTCGACGAAGACCCGCATCTCTGGACAATCTCGCGTCAACTATATGGGCCACTTATGGAATTCTGAACGGCAATTAAGATACTTCCTTAATTAACGGCCAACACTGGCCGCGGTCAGTTACTTGGAGTAAGGACGACGATTGAATTAGTACCGCTGCTCGGTTATGCTCCGTAAAGTGCAACGTTAAAAAAAAAAAAAAGAAAAAAAAATAGAAGATAACGGGGGGCCAAGCCGCGAGGAAATAATTGGCTGAAATCCGTGCGTTCAGATTCACAATCAATCTCAATGTGATCGAGTATTATACCTTTAATAACAAAATGAACTATCGTTCGAATCATGTCTAATCTTTCCCTTCTTAAAATTTCAATCCTTAATTAATAACGCATATTCATAATGCAAGATGATCGATTGATTAAAATCTTCGTGTCGAAAGATTCTTAAAAAAAAAAAAAAAAAAATGAAGATACACGGGATATTTATGAGCACAAGGAAGATTTGATAATTGCAGTGAAGTTGAAGACTACTTCAATCTGGCGGATTGCTGAAACGAATGATGCCAACGTCGAAATTACGTAGAAATCGACATGCACGACTCGTGCTTGGTTGTGCAATGGTAAGAGTGAAAATGCATCGACACAAAACGATTTCAGTTTCTGATATAGAAACCTCGTATTGTCTTCTGAAAAATTTACCAACCCGTTCGCGCGAGAATTTCCGTATCAAGGTAATTAGGCACCGATAATGATTAAACGAATTTTACGAAGCGTAATATATAACACGTGCAGCTAATGCATGTTAAGTAAGCGAAAAAGAGAAGAAAATAGCTAGCAGATCGGAAATAATAAAAGGAAAATAAAAAAGAAACACGCGTTAGTCATGGTCCGTAGTTGGAAAGATTCGAAAGAATCACGTATATCACGTTATTGACTATTGTTTCAGATAAAAACGATTTAACGAGATCCTGAAAATTAATTACAATTCGTTGCCTCTAATAAAGATGGGGGTTTCGTGTGATCGCGGGTGGTATCGAAGATTATCTTTGATCGAACACCGCGCGCCCGATTAAGAAATACCCGAGGATATAATAGCTTTGCCCACGACCCCTATAAATCACCAGGATTGTCAATTAACAACCTGTAATGAACGTAGGAATCGGAGAACCATCATTTTATTCAACGATTTCGATCCGAATGATCATTTTACGAAACTGGACTACCTACCTCGTCCCCTCGTTAACGAAATGGCTAAAGTATATACAAATGGCATTAATCTTTCCTTATTAATCCTTTCCTCCATATTCATAATACGAGATGATCAATCGATTAAAATGAACAGATTTTCCTAATTTTATTATATATTCAAGTAGACAACATTTATCTTGAGAAATGGAATGTAATGTAAAAATGTCTAATTCGGCCATAAGATAAATGAACAAACGATAAGTTAACGAACAAGATAATCTATCTTCGAAAAGTAATCAAAAACCAGCGACAAAAGGTGGACAAGAAGTCCACTTGATTCGTCGTTGACATTCAAGGAAAGTGCCTCGAAGCACGTTACCCCCGTAATACCGTGTCATTAATTTCATCGCTACAGTTTGGGCCATAATGTGTACCTGTCCTCGTTAAGTATGCGTAAAGAGTGCGTGGGTCGTGTACCGGCTAAAGCGTCTCGCGCATGACAATCAACGTGTAAAGCGAGCTTAATGGATTCGTGTACCCCGTTTAAATCGTCTTCCACGTGAACTTTCGAGCTTCGACGGTCTCACACGCCACAAACCCTTGGATATTAGATTCTTCTGCCGCTCTATCAGCGAAAAAAGACTCGTTAACGATATAAAAAAAAAAAAGAAAAAAAGAATATACTTTATAATTAATTTTTCCATCGCTTGACCTTTAATATCTACTCGTCACACGCGAGTAATAAACGGCAGGGGAAATGCATTTACGTACGAACAATGTTAACGAACCAACCAATTTTCTCACACTGGATTTTCCAGGTTACGTTCCAGGGCGAGGGGTAAGACTCTTCTCTTTTTCTCAAATCATATCACCGATATACATTCCATCGATTTTATAATTTGTCATTCGCCAATGTCCAAGAAACATCATTTGAGATCGTTGAAAATCACATTTTCTCATTCGAGAAACTGGACGATCAGCAATGGTTGGTAATTGCAATCACCATCCGTGTGAACAAGGCTTAAGGTGAGCTAGCGGCAATCGCTCGGTTCCCAACGAGCAAGAAATTCCGTTACAGGGCCGTATCCATCCAGGAGTTGCCGCTTCCGTTTTCAGGTCGGCTTGCATATACGAAACGTGTTGTACACCGTCGAAAATGTGCCGTACGTATGCACTTCCTTCTTATTCAGAAAAAAGGCCGGGTTCATTTCGCCCCGAGTAATTATCCGCACGCGATTTCGGGCTACGCCTTTATGACACTTTAATTTCGATTATGATGCACCCTTCTTTACGTCGCGAGCACGTATGCTTCTGGAAAAAAATATCATTATCTTCCTCGGATCGTTAACGATAACGATGACACGAATACGTGACCGAAATGGGAGTAACAAGGAAGAGGAGTAATTTTAAACGAGCGCATAAGCGGTGAATATGAAATGAAACCTCTTCTTCGTAACCTCTTCTCGCGAAGATATGATAAATCGTAACACCTCTCTTCTCTTCGATCGTCCTCCTTTTTCTTTTCTTTTTTTTTTTTTCGATGAAGCTTTTCTTCGATTACGATCAGAATAGTAGCCAAACTGGGGAAACTTGTTGCATCAAAATTGTGCGGTTGCTGATTTCTCTTTCGATGTTTGGCGTATACCTCGCACTCTTTTCTTTCTCAGAAAGCTTGAGGACGTGGGAAGCGAAAGGCAGGGGCTTCGAAGTATGTTGCACATGTGCCAAGAAATGGGTGGCGCCCAACCATGTGGCGAGAAGAGCATTGTAAAGAGGAGACGTGACATTTCGAAAGGATAATTGAAGAATTTTTCCATTTGGAAGAAAAATCGTCAACATCTATCCGTGAAATTAATTTTAAATTCCTCTCTCATCGTGCAAAAATTCATTCTCTTTTTTCTTTTTCTTTTTTTTTCTTGCATCGCTTAATCATAAGGTTAATTACAAGATGTATCGCGAACGATGTTGCAATAACATTTTTCCCCATTAACATTCCACTGTGAGTTAAACTGCATACTTAATGGCCGCTACCCTACCTTCGTACTTTCAGAATTTTTTCTTTTTTTTTTTTTTTCGTCCAGCCTTTATCATCGTAGCTTTATCCTTTTCCATTCCACTCCAACTTCCCACTGCTCGGATATAATACTTTGCTCACTTTGCCTCGCTTCCCACACGAGATGCACACAATGTGCTTTTTACCCGTGATGTTAGAAAAGAAATTGCTTTGCCTTCCACTTTGTCTCTTGATAATGACAAGCAACGCACGATATTTTTAAAAAGTAATCGCTATTTTTCAATCTTCAACGCGAGGAAACACACTCACTCGAGGAAAATAACAGGATTAGTTTCCCTCCGCAAAAGTCCTCCCCAGGTATATTAATTAACGTTTCTTTGAAACGGGATAATAATAATTTTCATCCCGGCTTCTCTTCACTTGGATTTCCCCGACGCCTGTATCCGGAAACTGTTCTTTATTCCGCAACAGTCGATCTCGTTGCATGCAGCATTTATCGAGCGCGGCTTCATCAAGCGAGGAATTTCAATCGATTTAATTTTAAAACAAGAGAAAGAGAGAGAGAGATACGATAAAAGAAATCTTGAAGTTTAAATGATAAACGTGAACGGATTGAACGATTCGAGGTTGAATCCTTATTTGCATCTTTGTGTATTCTGGAGATCAAAGATTTGATTCGAAGTATGAGGAAAAATAAATTGTTCAACGTGGTGTATGTACAGAGAGAGAGAGAGAGAGAGTGAAAAAAAAACGGTAGGTAGTAAACTACTAGAATGTAAAGAAGGGACTAGAACTTTACACATGTCGCTCCCTACAAAGGCGCGTGACCCGTAACTGATTAGTGTTACGCATGGTTACTCTTGGTATTTCGTCTGCCCTCTCTGTACACTCTGCCTACAATCGAGGCAAATTTATCGTTCGCACTTTCAATCGTGTTTTATGCATATGCAATTTCCAAAACGAATTCTAAAAAAAAAAAAAAAAAAAAAGAATCGAAAAGTACTTTATAAGAAAATTCAGAGAGACAGATTAGAAATGAAAAGAGACAATTATCGATTCGATTATAAATCAATGGTGAAATAAAAAAAAAACGAGCAATCTCTGCCCCGACCTATACCCACGCATTATTTCCCCTTTCGTTGCGAGCGAAAGGGGATAACTGATTTTAAGAAACGGTATTAAGTAAACGAGGGGCCGTCTGGAGTGTAATTTGGGGGAGGATGAGACGAAGGTCAGGATGGTCCTCGTGGTTCGCAAAGAAAGAGCACGCTTCCACGAACTCTCGAAATGCTCGCCGTCCTCCGTTTCACGCTGCCCAGTCTCGGTTGGCGGAGCGCAAAACAACTTCAACGCTCGCCAACTTCGTTTAACCATCTCGCTCGAATAACGGAGAACGGTACTTGGATCGAGCATTGGAATTATCGTGCTGCCCTCGCCGCGATCTTGCTCGACTTGGCTCGAATCGGGCGGGGGAAAAAGAATCCTGCCAGCAGTAGTCTTTTTTTGCACGGTATACACCCGGGATAACGATCGATTGTCCGCCATTGCGAAGAAAGAAATTGCATTCACTGTAGCGAGTTTCTTGTCACTGGTATTTGCCATCGTGGCAAATACCTGATTCACGGAGTAACACGCTTCTATCGTGATGAGGGCGCAATACAGATGGAACAGTAATATCGAAATCACTATGCATTATGGATGGTTGTGATTTTACGTGGAAAATGAATATTCCTAGATGTTTCAACAGTGTGGAGTAGACTTGAAAATATGCCGCGGCAATAATGAAATTGAGAGAAATGAAATATTTGAAAGTATAAACGATTCTCTCGTAATTTCTTTTAAAAATTAGACAATATTTTAATGGAACAATGATAGATCGAGAGCGATCGAAATAATTCGGAATAATTTTAATAAAATCGAAAGCAAAATATTAAAATATTATTCAAAAATAATTCGAAAGAATAAAAGAGTGAGGAAACTATTTTAATTCTTGAAATAAGATTCGCTCCATGTGTAGCCACGCCTCAATTTTTCACGTTGATTATTCCACAACTGTTCTGCCAGAATGAAACTTCGCCTGTTGCTCAAAGATGTTGCGCAGCGCCAAGTTGGCGATCGTTAAAGGAGAAATACGGGCATCGTTTTCAATTAAAGAATTCCTCTCAACGTGACGTACGTGGATCGTTTTGCCAACATGGTACAATTCGAGGAGTCGGTCCCTTTGCTCCCATGCCACAGTTGTTCAAAGGTAAGCACGACTGTCTACTCAGCGATCGTGATCACGAGGCAAATGATTAATGCACCACGAACAAAGGAACGAGCCAGGTTGTTCGTCGTCGTGTTTGCCGCGGTTCTTATCTACCGATAGAATGCCAGACCGCCTACCATTCACTCTCCTCCGCGAAATTATCAGCCGAGAGTGATTATTAGACTATCGTGGGTGGTCGTTCGAGGTGCGAGTAGCAGTCTCATTATAATTCTTTCATATTTAGAAAAATAGAGAGAGAGAGAGAGGGAGGACGAGGAAGTGGATAGATTCGTTCCTAATTAATTAAAGACGATAAATTACTCCGAGTTTTTCTTTCTTCCCAGTTACGACCCAGTTACGAAACAGTTCTCTCGTTCATTTATTAAATCAATTCCCTTGGAAGAAGAACGATCGATTCGACAGTTTACTTCCAATTTTAATTAACCACCTTCCCAACAAGAGCCAATTCAGAGTTTATCGCGTTACGAGATCGGCGTCCCGATCCTATAAATTATAAAGCAGAGAAACTAATGAAAGACGGCCATCGAGAACGATAGAGGCAGATGCGAGGAGCAGCTTGAAATCGGAAATCTTGGCCTAGGCCAACGGTGGAAAAGTCGGAGAGAATACGGAGAATAACCTGTGACGACCCAAGGTCCATCTTTCAAGAGTTTGCCCAAGCTGGATGCTGTTGGCTCATCACCTGCTCGTCATCGAGCGTGGGATGATGCGCCGAGCCAGGTAAAGGGCGTTCGAAAGAAATCGAGTGAAAAGGGAGAGGATAACGCGACGGTGGGTTCCCTCCTTTATTAATGAACGAATGAATGTGTGAATATAAAGATCGCTTCTCTCGTGAAGTTCGCCAGATTTCCAAGTTCTTTGAAGGAGGATCGGTTAACTGCAGACAACGCGTTTAAGTAGATACGATAGATACGTTCTCGACATCTGCGCAATTTTTCTTCACGGATTAGATATCCGAGCGATGCCTATCACGTTTGGCGGATTCGAGTTTCCAAACAGCATGTCACACTTTTGAAAATTAACCGTCGACAGAGGCTTTGTTCTTGCGATTACGTTATTGGAACGAGAGTTGTTACTCGAATTTTATTTTATTCGTAGCCCCTACTCCACGACGCGATAACGTTATCTCGTAATCATATTTGTTTGCTTCGATATAACACTTTAAATTACGCTGCAAACGCTCGTTTTATGAAGTGTTATTAACAACAAGTTTGATTATATGATAGAAGAAATAAGGATGGAAGATTTTTCGGTGAAATCGTCTCTGTTGTTTCGAATAATCAATCAATTTCATTAATATACGATCGTAATGATGAAATTTCGTATGAACGATATTTTCGTTGCCAGAGGATCGATTCCCGGCTTATTTCCCCGCTTTGTTAAAATTATTCCCTCCCCAATAATTACTGTATAATTCACGGATTATCACAAACTCTTTCCCATTTTTCTTATCGTTATCACCACGAATACAGCATGGTATCCGTGATGCAATTACCTCGGTATGTTGTATCGTTTACCACTTCTTACTCACGTAAGAAGTTAAATAGCGGTATAAGCAGGGAAGTAGTTAATCTTCCCCGGGCAGTGCGTACAACACAGTTCGAGCACGGATCGCGTTAAAACGAATCTCTGCAGCTCCCATGGACGAGGAAGTAATCGAAGACGCTGGCAAGCTGGCGAGATGGCTTTTTTCTCAGACTCTTTCTGGGCCATACGCGTCTCATAAGTTTCCTTAAAACAGAAACGGGATGAAGAAGCGAGACTTGGCCAGCTGCCGGTGTCGTCATGTGAAAAAAGGGAGAAGAAGAGGCGAAATCCTTAGAACAGGACGTGCTCCTCTCGTACGAGAAAGCCTCCGCTTCCGGGTTCACCTCTGTATTAGATATTCATGCTCATTTCCTCCATCAGGGGCAGCTGCCGCTCTTTCTCTCCCCCCTCCTCTCGTCACGAACGAACGAGAAGGGAACTTAATTTTTAGTAAGACGACCAACGTACGTCCCAGCGTAGCCAACAACCTGCTCAAACAACACCCACCCGTTTATCGTTGATTCGTATATCTGTCTGTGGTCATAGGGAAAGTGGCAAAACAGGTTGGGCAGAGGTGGAGAGGGTTACTACGATACGTGGTGTCGGTCGATAATGAACATCGTGAGAAATTCGAGTTCGAGGAACTTGAGAAGGGACGCAGCTGGTATTTTTGTAAGAGATTTAATTTTGAAGGAAATGTTGCGATAATGTACGATACTCGTTGCGTAAACATTGTAAATTGTTGCAGCGTAGGGAGAAATGTTACGTTAAGCTGAATTATGAATTATTAACGTTTGAAATTACGACGAGGATCGTTTTTCGTTGTAAGCCGCTCCTCGATTGTTCCCGACGAAACGTTATAGGGAAAATTTTGTTGATTTTTTTTTTATTAAAGCGCCAACGATAAAATGACTCGAAACACGAGATTTACGATCGCAAAACAATCCGAATGTTCTTTATGACATGTGTCAGATAAGAGGAGAAAAGAAACGCGTTGAATTTCAATACACGCTTTATCGTAGCCCCAACTATTATAACGTAAAGGTGAACGATGTTAAGTAAATTGATATATCAATGAAGAATCAATGAATCGTAATTATGAATGAACAGAAGCGTGTTTCTCGTGTTCTTCGGTGTAGTGTTTCCCTTTTCGTTGAATAATATCGATACGATACGATCGACGAAATCATCGTGTTTCTTCCATTATATATCTTCAATCATCAGAAACAGATCTCTTTAGAAAAATGAGCGTAGAAACGATTCGATGGAACGTTCGTTGCAATGAAATTCCTCGACGTGGAGATTTTTCACGCGTGAGTTTTTAGAGGGAGGAGGGATATTCCCATGATGAGAAAGGGTGCTGTGTAAATCGTCGAGGGAGGTAGACCTGTCCTAATATTTACGAAACTGGAGTGCCCTTTCACTTTGCTCCCTCGTCTTTCCCCAAAGAGGACACCGCGAAGAAGAAGCTGGAGACCATTTTGACTGTGTACGCGCCTTTTGTATTCGTTGTGCATCGCTAGACAACCACTTAGCCTGTTAGGAGCAGCAATTTGTGGGGATTTTTTGGAACGGTGCCCTTAAACGGCACGGCTTGGAATTGGAAACGGCCTTAAACCGTTCTCGATGGATAAACACATTTGCAAG
This sequence comes from Apis florea, assembly GCF_048593485.1. Classification (NCBI taxonomy): domain Eukaryota; kingdom Metazoa; phylum Arthropoda; class Insecta; order Hymenoptera; family Apidae; genus Apis; species Apis florea. The sequence goes on along the minus strand of NW_028256824.1, from coordinate 229,859 downwards.
CAAAGTAAAATGTTTGACGACGTGGCGGTTAATAGATAAATATTTTTTCACCTATTTCTCTAATCAATAACAAGTATTCACTTTCTTTTTTTATTATCATTTAAGATGAATACGAATATTAATTGATCGATCACAGGCCGGAATTTTGATGAAATTAGAGCGATGTATTCGCTAACGAACAACACTTCCCCTACTATACATCACGTTTTAAACACTGAAGGGGCGAAATGTGATTAAATCTTGTTCCCACCGACGATACAAAGCCACCACAAAAGGTGCAAACTACATCGGTAGTGTTATAAGCTACCGTGATATGTAAACTGATATTTATAAATCGTTACTACACGGCACTGGATAAATAATCGATTTAAGATATATTAAGAAATATTATTGTACATCAGTTTCTTTCGAAAAATATCGCCAAACGAATTAGATGAAAATAACGCCTCGAAGAGCGATTAGATCTCTTTTTTCCTATTTTTATTGACGTAGAACTTGAGGCTAATGCAACGAATTTTCGAGCATATGCACGTATCGTTCTGAAACGTGTGATAAATAATTATTCATTGCATATATGTGTGTGTGTGTGTGTGTGCGTAAGACCGACAAACACGTATAGATAATATTACACTAATACCAATCGAGAGAGCAGTGTGAACGAGGCATTCCAACAACGCTTACGTTTATGGCATGCTATTCTATTAGTATCAAACGACCATTGCAAACTACCTCTATTATTGGAAATTGCGGTAGAACGAGAAATTTCCTCAATGAATTCTTTTAAGAATATTGAATTACGAGCGCAACAAGTGCGCACACCGCAATTATCTTCCAATATCTTGACACTAGAAATATTATAAAATTATCAAAACAGCAGGTTGTTTCGTTGTTCTTTTTTTTCCGAATTGAATACTGAAAATACATGCTATCGATATTGAATTTTTTTGTCCAGATCGTTTACACGAATTTAATCGTTTAATTATAATTATTTTTTTAAAGACTCTCTCCAGTATCGAGTTTGATAGATTCACGATCGTCTTGTTGGAATAATTTATCGAAAACAATGGATCGTACGTGCATCACGAAGTATAATTCCTCTTTCTTTTCTTCTTTTATCCCAGACTTTGTATTTTCGTAGCACTTTGTGTACTCGAAGTATAGGAATATCAGAGTGACGAGTACCATTAGTCAATATACACGATAGGCAACGAGTCAAGGGAATACATGAATACCTTATCCAGTACGTGCTGCTTTTCCAATCTCTTCTTTCTTTCTTTCTTTCTTTCTAGACACGAACCGTTCGCCTCTTCGTGGAACTCGTCAAGTTCCATCGGCGTGCTGCGTGTGCGGGGATTTTTTGAACGGAGCCTTGATATGCGCACTCCAGAAAGCATCTCGTCTCAAGGGGACACGAGGAAGCGAGAAGAAACCGCGAAATGGATCGTAAAACGTGTAATCGAAAAAACGACACAAGGCGTACGTTTCCCGCTCTGTTATCATTTTGCCAATTAACGATTATCATGCTTCTTTTTTTCCAGATAACAAAATTTCCATCATAAATTAATTCAGCAAGAGATTACCGTTTCGAAATATCGAGTTTTAATTTAAAAAATATTTGATTCGAACGTTCAACAAGATTTAAATCGAAGTAGTGGCGAGAAATTTTTCTTTTTTTTTTTTTTTTTTTTTTTTTTACATTCACAATCACCGTGCTCTCAAGAGGGGTGTATTACGTACATCCTGGCTGAAAAAGGTTCTTTACGCGAACCAACAAACCATTTGGCTTGTCGGCATTCACCGGCAGCCGTTTCTGACTTGAAGTGGTCCATGCATGCCTTTTTCTACGGGGCCAAGTTGCCTGGTGCAGGACACAATTCAACACCCTTTTGTTCGTTCTTGCGTGTACAAAGCAGCCTCGATACTACGCAGATTGCATTGACCCTATGGGCCTATCTCTCAGAAGAAATCTCTCGTGTCATCGTGATCGAAGGAAGGAGGGGGAACGAGAATTTCGACGATGGAAGAATGCCTCGTAACTATAATAGGAACCGAGGAGGTCATCGTTGCTTGTCACGCGCTTCTTCCACCTTTTTCCTCCACCTACTCTTTTTTACTCGTGAACTCGATGATGGACTCACGTTGCATCGAGCAATTATTATTCAAAACATTTTTTTTCTCCTTCCAGAAAAAATATTTCAACACTTTCCCACGAAGGAAGGAGGAGAGTTAAATAAATCAGTTTAACCATTTATTCGATAAATAATTCAACGAATTTCTTCAACTTTTACATAGATCATCAACCAGAGGTTTCGTGTACCCTTTCTTTTTTTTCTTCCTTTCTTCTCCTCTTAATGGCGTTTCAGATTTTAGAGGGAGGGGAGGGAAAGGGCACGATATATTACGTACCGGCAGAGACGGATAAAGAAGCGCGAGGAAAGAAAGATCGGAGAAAAACTGAGCGTAAACCTGAGGGAAGGGAAGAGACGGGACGTGGCTTTCTTTTCCCATAACGGGATCGGTAAGAAGAGGTTTGGATTGATTTACGCATTCAACGCTTCCATGCGTCTAATTAAGAATCGTGAGGCGAGACTATTTTATCGTCGTTCCTGTATTACAACGTATATAAAAATAATTACATCCATATTCGACTCGGTACACAGAGTATCTAAAATTCATTAATATACACGGGGCAGTAACATTCTGATCGAGTTTGCCACGTTATTACAAAGCCAATTTTCCGTATCTCGAACGAAGGCAATCAAGTTCAAGATGTAATTTCACGCGTGTTCACATGGCGTATTACCGAGCCGCGCGCGTCAAAAAGGAAGGTTATAAGGCGTCTCTGAACTTGTGTACACCCGCGAAAAAATGCTCGGCAAGAAGCTCGACATATGCCTCTAGCACAGCGCGGCTACCAAGTGTGCCAACCATGCGCACATGGCCGGCGAAACTGACTTTTTTCCTTCTTCCACGACACCATGTCCTCCTCTCCTGCGGCGCGAAACGAGCTTTGCATGCGGTTGCGTTTTCGTGACAAATCGTGCGTGTGTCAGGGGTCAGTAAGGAAAGGAAGAAAAATTAAATTACTCGTCGAAAAGTTCCTCTCTTGCCTTGTCTTGTGTCGTACCGATTTTCTTTTAAAAAAAGGAGATCTCTCTCGTCGAAATTTAATTTACCCTCGATCCCATTTGACAACCGTGAATGGACACGTCGTATGCGCTCGTGTATTTACCGTATATTGCAGAGGTACTCGTATATAAAGCGGAGGTAAAGGTATCCCGTAGAAACGAAACCGAAGAGTATCTTATTCCTCGCGCGTACACGACGTTGAACCAACACGGTGTTCCTTAACCGCGATTGTGCCGACGAGAGGCAAGTGTGTATATATATATATATATAATACCGCCGCTTCTTCTGCCACTTCCATCTCAGTGGCGTTCCCACACCAACGCCGCTACCAGAGTGTAACGTTATATCTTCGCCGCGCTATGGTGGTTCTTTCACTATGGCGAGCCAACTCGTATCTCGCACGCGCAGCACCCTATACCCCGTATGGGTGGCCCAAGTGTGACAATCTCGCCGCTCCTTTCAAGCTGATTTGCGAATAGAGAGGAATTGGAAGGAAGTTAACGACGATGTTCGAAGCATTTCTCAAAATGTCGATCCAAAATTTCCCTTCCTTTCGAGATACAAATCGGCTTCGTATACAAAAGAAAGGAAAAGAAGAAAGATCTTTTTCTCGATAGAAAACAAGATTCCTCGAAGATTGTTCATCGGTCTGTTATCTCTTTACGAGCCTCAAAGTTTCTAAAACACGAGACGTAAGGTGCATGCAAACTAACTATATATAACCGACCAGGGTCTAGCTCTCCTTCTTTCTTTTTTCTTCTTCTTCTCGTGTCTCTCCAAGGCGAGTTCCCGTCTCAAGTTCAGTGCCACCTACAAACAGGCTCGCAGGTTAGTCTCGGTTCTCCTGCTGCTCGCCTCTCCACCTCCATCAACCGCACAGCAGGGCCACGCCGATTCGTACCACGACGCAACAATGCGGTACCTGAGTGTCGTGGACCCTCGGGTAACTTAACCCCCGGTGCCTTTCATCCCTCCTGGACCCCCTGTCTCGCCTACCGCCGCCACACCATCCGAGATTCTCTGAAGTCCAGATAACAATGGCCGGCCAGATTTTCTTTATACCCATTCTTCGCAGGATGCGCCATTTTCTTCGTGCACATGCCGTATCATACCGGTGTATAGGGATGCGCCCCGAAGGTGCGAAAGAAGAGCATTTCGAAAGAAGGAAGCTTCGAACCGTCGATTTTGCCAATATTTCTTCGTTTCGGAAAGAGAAAATATTCAGTAGAAAGTAGAAGTTATAGAAAATATTATGGAAATTGATTTCCAAACAGATATTTCATACGAACGATATCACTTGCCACGATTGAAACGAAACGAAATGAACCTCTGATACAAAGTTAAATTTTTCACAGAACGATATTCAATCTATAATTTATAATCCCGTAAGATGGTTCCTCGATCGACAATCATAAACGAGAGAGATGATCGGGAAAGATTTCCATTCATTTGCAAAGTATAAGAAAAATATATTCGCTCGATCGAACGCGATCGATATCGAACACTAAGATGCGAAGGAATGGGAGCTCGAGTTCACTTGTTCATCCAGTCTGACCGACGACCGGTTGGACGTTCACCCCGAGCGAAGGGAACGCGAGATATCGAGTCCCGGTTTGGAGCAGCGCTAAGTCCCCGGAGACATATCTGGGCTGTTTTCTTCGGGACTGGTTGCCCGATTTGGTATAGAAGAGAGCCACTTTGCGAGCGCTCCTCGTCTTACGGCGTATCGAAGCCGAACGGATGTGACTCGTTCTTCATCCTTTCGGTACAAGTCGCAATTTTACACGAGCTTGTCGGCCGACAGGAAAACATCGCCTTACATGGCCGAGCAATACGATTCTTTTGTCCATTACCCGATCACGATCCCCAAGAGCCTCGAGGCCTCGTGGAAGAATCCGCCGTATTTCGTACCCGTCGTCGTGCATACAGTTATTATTATAGCTAACGGATGACTCCTTGCCAAGCAAGTCCAAGAGAAATTCTTTTCTTCAAAATTCTTTCTTGAATTTTTAACATTCTTTTTGTTAGTTAGTTCTCTTTGGACTTTGATCTTGCAATTAATTTTTCTTTTCGTCGAACGAACTTCACTTTTCCTCCGATGAATTATTAATTGCTAATTATTATTGAATTTTAAGTAACGAATGATCGATAGACAATAGAACGCGCTGAGACATTTTAAACTGTCGAAAACATAATACGAATTTAAGTGAAAGCCCGTCACTTTTCCCTTCGAGAAACTACTTTTTCCTCTCGTTTTCATTAGCACGCGATATAGTAACAATAAACGACAAAAACCGTTTGAATTGCAAATAAACGAAAGCCGTTCAGGGAAAATTTAAAGAGAGATCTCGTGTCTTTTTCGTTCGAGAGAAACTCACGGATCTTCGATTTCTGGGATACTCCGTTTACACGAGGACGAATGCGGGAAGGAGCGAAGGGAAATAAAGAAGATAGACGCTCCCCGTGCGTTCTATCGTAACGCTACGATACCCCTTTCCTACTGGGAATCGGATGTCGCCTTTACTCGCGTGACGAGAAACTAGAAGAACACGTGAGAAAAACGCGAAACCACGATTTATTCCCTCGTATTACCCTCGTGACTTTTTCTACTGTGACAAAAGGCACGCCAACACTCTTATCTAATCGGTAAATAATAATTTCCCACCGAATCCTATACCATTCTGTTCAATCATCTCATTACCATTGCCAATTCGTCACAGCCAAATTATATTATCCAAATTTGATTCGCGGAACGCAAGAGATAGAAAAAGAAAGTTACATCATCGAATTTCCTCGAAGATCGGAGGAGTGAAAGGCGAGAGAAGAAAAAAAAAAAAAAATGGGAAGAAGCCGTGGAGACCGAAGGACCGGGCAAGTCTCGTAGCGTGCAATCTTCGCCCATTGAAGACGCGCTGGGAAACTGCACGGTTATTATGCCTGAATGGAACAGGGGACGGGATGAGAAGGACGGGAAGGAATGTCGAAGGTAGCAGAGAGGATGGACGCGAAACGTACGCGTTACTCCTGGGGGAGGTTCTTGCTTCGCGACCGCGGCACGCAACGTGGAGGCCGCGTGGTGGGGTTGTCCCCGTTCGTGTCCGCTCGAAAAGTCGTTTCGAAGGAGCACCGTGCCCGAGGATCGGTTTCTCCTCGGTGGCGCGAGATGGTCGTTGCGATTTTACGAACGCGCCATCTCGATATCCTTGCCTCGCCGGTTTTACGAACTCACTCAACAGGTTGCTCTTTGATAACTGGTTGCTCGAGGTGTCGTTATTCAGGCTTTCACAGCCCCTATTAAACGCTGTTTCGAGAGGCAATTCCGTCGCTAAATAGATATTATTTCGAGAATAATCCTTCGAGCAACGATCCAAGTTTGAACGATTCATTTTATTGTTTCGTTATTTTATCTTATCGAATTTGCCACACGCTCTCGTTCCTAGCTTATCGACGATAAACAGTTCTCTTTCCTCATCTTATTATTGATCGTAATTATTATTCGTTTTTTCCCCTTTTTGCGTTTTGACGTTTCATCGAGGCTATGATTTTGTTTTCGAGCGCGAGAGAAGTTTTCTTAGGCTTCGAGGCAAGGATCTTGCTCTTCCATTCGCGACCGTGCGTGCGCGTGTATGTACTTATATGTGCGTATCTGGAGACAGGATGCTGTCGAGTCGATCGTCGAAGCAGATGGAACGCCTCCATTCAGAGAGACAGTATCGTACGAGCCGCGTACAAAACACGCTTGATAAGGAGCACCTATAGACGGTCAGACGTTTAAAGAACCGCTCCGAATGTCATGAAAGATATCTTAGGTATATAATAGAAATGGTGTAATAATTCGACCAATATACTTTTATCTGATGTTATCCGATACGAACAAAGATTGATTACACGCACGTTGTTCGATAGCACTTGCCGATTATTTTCGATTTATGATACGAATACTGTAATGATACAATACAATTAAATATGAATTGAATAATACTTGCGTGTAATAAGATTTTCGGTATTTGAATTAATTTTAAAATCGATACTATAATGAGATCGTGCAAAGGGGATTCCACATCTTTCTGTTGTCAAATCATATGAATTTTTCACTTTATTAAATTATTCTATTTGCGATATCACGCTTCCTTTTTTTTTTTTGTTATATACAAAATATACGATAACAGTTTTATAAAAAATTTATAGAACTTTCTAAAAAATTCCATTACCTAGCAGTCTTAGCACGATCCCGAATACTCGGCCGAAAGAATTAGACGAGTTTATCGATTTTTCTGACGCATTCTCTCCAAGACAACGTCTTGCTACAAGCAAGAAACATCATCGCGGCATTGAATTCCGGGCCAATACGAGCGCCCCCCTCATCAACCTCAATTAAACTCCACCGTCTCGCACTTATACTCACTTCGCACCCGAGACGCACCGAGTGTTAAGTCACTATGTATTATTGGTCGAGCCGAGTTCGCCTCGAGAAGGTTGTTCTGCAGACTTGGAATCGTCAAAGGAATCCTTGTTACCCGAAGCTTTTCAACAATCGTTCATCCTTGATCAACGCGATTCGATTTTACATTGTCCTATTTCTATTATCGCCAAAATATACGTACTTTCGTTTCCAACCAGCGATCCAGTGAACTTTGATGCACGATTAGAAAGTTTCTTGTTTACATTTCGTACGTTATAATTATAAAACCGCGCTCCATTGTACCTTTTTTGACGCAGCAAATTTCTCAACACCGATCTAGCAGCACCTGTTAAGCGGCGGTCACTCGATTCCCGGCCAACCAAGAACAAAGGGGACATGGCATTTCAGTTTTATAAATCTTCCACGAAACCAGTCAACGAGTTTTCTTCAGCCTTTTTTCTTCTTTCAATTCGAAGTAGGAGGAGAAAGTTGGAAAAGGGGAGGAAGAAAAGAAAAAGATGCGAGCTAGCATCTCCCATTCTCTCTCCCTCTCTGGTGATTACCAGAATGTGCACCGTGATTGATCCCTTTAGCCTCGTCGAGTGGCGACATTTAAACTGTCACGATCAACTAAGAATCCGTTGTAAGATCTTTTCCTGTTAGTGACCCTCAGCAGTGTTGACCATGAGACTCCTCTCGAGCCTCGTATGATTCAAATTTCACGCCGGGCATGACGTTGAATATCCCCGTTAGGATTATACCATCGATAAAAGCAATGGTCGTTGAACTTCAATGCTCTCGATCGTGAAAAAAAAGAAAAGAAGAAGGAAAGAGAAGAAGAAGAAAAAATGGTTGGATTCGATGTGGACCGTTTCAAAACGGTTGCACGATGAATGCAAGCGCAGGCGTGCGCAGGTCTTTGAACTTGCTCCTTGCGAGCAAGGAGTCGAGAGAGTCGATTTCGAGCGTGTTCCTTTGCACGGCGAGCGTGCGTTTCGGAAGAGGCTTTATATCATTTTCTCACGTCCCGAGCGCAACACAGAAAAGAAGATAAGATCTGACAGCGAGCGAGTATCGAAAACCGCAAAATCTTTCACGCAAGATTGAATATCGAATGACGACGTAAGTAAAAGCAACCGAGTGAAGAGGAGGGGGAAAAAAAGATCTTTTTTTTTTTTTTTTTTTTGCTCGATCGACATCGAGCGTGTTTCTTTTCAACCCAAGAGAATATGTTAATCGAGAATACTCTTAATTTAATTTTTTCCCTTTGATCGTTTCATTCGAATTAAAATTTCCCCTTGATAATTGAATAAAATGAATACGGTGTCGAAGCATGAAATTTATAATCAAATTTTTAAACCTGATTATACGCACAATGTACGTATTCCTCACAGCAAATTTTTCTTTCGTTTTATGCAAAACGCATGATGACGCATAATTCTAATAAAACTTTCAAGATGTTAATAGGTTTCTAGTTGGAAAGAAAACCGGAAATCAATTAGAAATCAGTCATTCTACTTACAATCCGTGATAATAAGTGAGCGAAAGGCTACAACTTTGCGCTGTTTCTCAATATTCTTAATTTTATTACGACGTTACATGTTATTATTGAGAAACACACGAATGAATGAATGAATCTTTCCAAACCTTTCTAATACCGTTTTGAAATATTTAATTTAAGAGCACAAACGGTTTGAAACTTTACAGTTTGAGAGAACGGTTTTGCGAACGAGATGATAGTGGTTTTCGTTTCTTTTTTTTTTTTTTTTTTTTTTTCCCCCATTCATAAATGCAAAGGAAATTTCTCATTTGCATCACTCTTTAACACGGTACAAATCACGTTCTCGTAATATTAAACTCAACAACATCGTAACTTTCACGTATAGTTGCAGTAGTCGGCTCGTTTCGAGATTCCTACGTAGAACGGAAAGCAATATGAATGGATGAGAGGTAGGCAGTCACCGTTAAACCCTCGCAGCAGGATGCATCTTTTGCCCGTAAGTTAAATAGACTGCATTTCACCGGGAATTTCTCGACCGTGTTGCCAGATTTTCGTATCCATCCATTTTAAAATATGAATGAACACACAAATTTTGAAATAATCATCAGAGATCAGGAAATTAACGATCCTTAACGAGACGAGATCGTTAAATTTCCCTATGCGCAGAAATTACGTTATCCACGATACTTGTTACGCGGCAAAATGTTGGCGGCAAAGTTTATGAAGTATTCATAGAGAGGCAGAGACGAGGACGAAGTCAGAATAATCGTGGAATGTCGATGGAGCACAATTGGCTTTTTGTGCGCGCTTAGATTCGGCGGGTGTATCATTTCATTAGCCCATTAAACAATTACGGTTAAGCCCAGTACACTTAGGCTCGTGTCTACAACCAACTGTGAATGCGTTCCTTGTAATTGAACTACGTTAGTTCGCTCTCTTTCTTGCTTTACCGGACACGTGGGTCTGATGCCCTTACTTAGAGATTGATAATGGCGTTCCCACTGATTCCAAACAACCAATTTCACGCGATCTGCCTATATAATTAACACATTATCTTTATTGCTTTCTGATTAAACCATATACAGTAGAGATGATAACATCCTTACGCTTCATTCTTTCATTATTGATTGAAATATATATATATATATATATAAAAGAGGATAATCATCGAAGGATAATAATAATTTTGCGTATAACAAGCTTGTTTTCGAATTGTTTTTAATGAAATCTGGTAAAGCAACGGTAATATATTTGCAATAACGTTGGTTACGAAACGATTACGGTTGTGTGTGGCGGAAATGCGGCTTGGCTAGCTACGAAGTAACATAGAGAAACGAGTATATCGTTAGAACGCGGGACAGTGTACTAAGTAAAGCGTGGTTGATGCACGAGGTGAATGCATTGTCGCTCGACCCTGATTGCTTCTGCTGCCGCCACAGCACCAGCAGAGATAGCTCAATTGTTGAACATCCATTGCTACTAAAGTTCATTCACAGTAAGTCAAGACCGTTACTGTTTTCAAGGAATGTAATATAGGCCGGATCAATTAACGCGAGCCTGGAGCAATTGATTCTTTACGAGTTATCGAAGTCAAGCAAGTGCAACGCGTGATTCATACATGATATAATATTGAAACTTTATTCGGCGTAAGAAAAGAAAACTAGCCAAGTTTGATTTATTCCAAAATCAACGTAATGTACGATTCTCGTCCAATTGTAATCACCAAATCACAATTATACAATTGAATTGATAATCTTCTGGGATATAATCAACGTCTATGAAAATCGTGAAATGAAGATTTGGAAGAAAATCTCGAGAAAGAATTCATTGCTCGAAAATCATTCACGCGTATACGAAAAACGCTACTTTTTCGAGAGATAATCGAATCAAACAAGACGTATCGCAAGTATCACGATGGTCGAATCAGTTGGAAGCATCATCGCGCAAGATGATTCGCGAGGTGATGCGTCATCGGTTGCGATCGTCATCGACATCGGTTCAAGTGGTATTGACCCGAACTCGTTCCCTTGCATCCATGCGACTCGTTACCAATTCGTGGGAACGGCATGGCTATCCACTACTAATTTTCCACCCGGCGATCCCGTTCACGTGAACGTTCGGCAGAATAATTATTTCCCCGAGGAGACAACAAGTGTAAAAAAAAGTTCCGTGTAAACGAGTTTAACAAGTGTGAACCGTACTCGGCTAAGCCCCGAAGGAGGAAAATTTCATCTCAAGTGCTAGTTGGAAACACGAATTGGCAATGGTGCTAAACGTTTCTAACGATAGAGTGAAAGGATATTTGTCGTGTCCGGTTAAAACGCGCGAATAATTCTCGATTAAAATAACATTCCTTTTTAGAATTTTACGAGTCGAATCAAGAGATAAAACGGTTTGAATTCAATAAGCTAATGTTATGGTTAATTATATCGAGAAAGAACAAATTTAAAAATTATAAATCATATACACTGAACACGTGGATAACAAATTTTATTGCAAAAATATTAAGACAGTAAGAATATTATTAATAAAATTTAAAAAACTAATTAATTGCTAGGATCGATCAATATTAATAACAACAATTGCCCGTTCGATTCTAAAACTAGCAAAAAGAGAAAACGAAAAGAAAAACTTGAAACATTAAAACACGTTGTTTGAAACGCATGGAAAGGAAGAATTTTTCGCTACTTTTTCACCGAATGCAAAACGTTAGCCAGAATATTTTCTCGATTCCTGATCGATTGCATATTTCTGATTCGCGTCCCGATCATTTCATAGCTGCCGCGAAATTGTAGCGTTCGATTCGAGTCTCGACTTCATGGTTGGCTGGCTACCGCTCCTCTATGTCTTTCTTTCGCATACTAAAGAGAGAAAAGAGAGGAGAGACGTTGCGTCAAGAACGCGAGGGAACGCGTTCTTGCCTCTTCCGCAGGTTGCTACTCGGCTTTTTTACTCGACCAATACTCAACCGAAGAATTCAATGAGGAATCGGCGCATCACGTTTGATTTTCCCGCCATATTTGGTTATTCCACGTTGTATTCCATGACGTTATTCTTTTATCCGATTATCTTATCGTTTTCTACAATATCGTCGATTGATCGATATAATAGCATATCGAAAGAGACAAAAGTTAATCGAAAGATAAATCATCGTATATAATGATCTATATTTCAGCAACAACGAATCTTTGATTAAACGATTTTAATTATACGCTTGAATTAAACGAACGTAAAAATCAGTGATATCAGAAAGAAACGAATAATCAAATCTAATAAATATGACGAATAAACGTTTCACGATAAATTTCTAATCATGCGATGTGTAAGCGAAATCGTGACGTTATTGATGCACGTTGATTGAAAAATCAATCCCTAACTCTTAGATAAATAGTCCAAGAATTAATTTTTTTCGTTATAAATAATTTATTTCTTTTTTTTAAATAATCTACAATTTGTATAATGCATAAAAGGTAATAAAATGGGTAAAAGATCCAATATTGGCCATCGATCATCGTTCAAGAGTTAATTAAATCTGTAAGTCTCACTGGACATTGTACGAATGGATAGGAAATAAATCGTTTAATACGACAAAGAGTGTTGAGAAAGCATCTGGCAATAAGTTCGCGATTCTTAAGGAATGGTATTCACGGTTTAACAAAAGTTCCAAACGAGACACGTCGTACCATTGGCCTCATTCTTGGCCGAGCGCTCTGGGTGAACCGATCTTATTAAGGCTTAATTAGCCATTTAACAAGATATATTTAACTCACGGTTTACACAGCGGCTACATGACGAAAAGTGAAAGAATCTGAGGTCATTAAGTGGTCGATGCATTAATTACGATACAGTTTATGGAGAAACAAAACGTTCACTTTATTCCCTTGTTGTTGTATTTTTAATTATCAATTAAAAAGCATATATACGCTGAGAGAATGTGAAAGAAAGAGAGGAAAAATTGGAGCATAGAAAAAAAAAATCACTTCTAGATGTTCCTACTACAGATTTCTTATTTGCTTATCTGTAAAGTTAAACTTGATGTTTTGCTTAGATAAAGAGTTTTTTATCTTCTTTTATATTTATATAAGACAGTTTCAGGTGAAACAGTTTCAAGTAATCTAATTAATGTTGATTTTAAAACGGAAATAAATTTTATTATTGCTAATAAAAAATAGTTTAAAACATACCTAAAGTTTTAATTTTATCGAATTATCTATATGAATTATCTATAATATAAAAATAATAAAATCTATCACAATAAATTTCTACGTGTCTCCAAATAATTGTTGTTTGCAAATGATTTGTAATAAGAAAAAGTTATGTTTTATCTATCTATAAATAAATATAATCTATCTATAAATAAAAATTTGTATTGCAGAATTATGAATTAGTGATTATAACATTTTATATAGTTCAATTATGAATTATATTATAATGATTCAACTGCATAATTTAATATAATTTATAAATTTATGAAATATATATATATATATATATATATATATATATATATATATATATATAAATTAAAATGATTTATTAAGTAATAATCATGTGTATCAAAATTAAATAGGACATGCAATTATTTAAAGTTTCCTTTAAATAATGTTTCGATAGAAAATATTCCCACGATATAACAATCAATTCTCATTTCGAAATTTCATTTTTTCTCAGTTTAAAGAAAAATAAACAATTGACTAACCTCTTTCCTCGATGACGTCTGCCTCGACGATGTATATCAGCATGAGGAGTACGCAAACCCCAAGGATCTTGGCTGGTCCCATCTTTTATCCAGGGCCTTTCAATCCAGGGAGAATTCCTCAGGCACCTTCACAATAAAGATCGACGCATATCCACTACACCAACACCGCACACTTAATAATACCGCACTATATATCACTTAAAATTTTTTTGGAAGCCCCTGAACGTTTAACGATTAACAGGGCGGTTGTATATAGTTTCACATCGAGAACGAAGTGTCACCAAGTCGTAGCAAGTTCGATTATTGCGATGTTAAAGATTTAAAATTTCACTAAAATCTACTCGTCAAGCCTCTGTATCAGTCCATTTGAGACGAGTCAAAGTCTACATTATATTATAGATCTTTCAATTTCGCGAATTCCTCAAAATTTCAATTACAGGAGAATCATGAAAAGCACGAGCCATTAATTCAAATGTTTCGAACGCATGCGCGCATTGCCACTCCGTTTTCACTCAATTTGTTTTGCAACAATGCCGGTTACACACCGAGAAAAAGAGGATATCTTGAATTCTGCGATTTCACTGATTTAATGTACCAAATTCACTCGCGATTTGTTCGACAAAAATACACTATTCGATAAGAATACACGACAAACTTGGAGTCAATGTAAGAAGGCGATCGACCACCTTCTCAGGCGTCTCTCGGTGGACAGCCTTACTCCCACGCTGGCCGAATCAAGAATACGCGCGCCTTGTCAAAGACGAGTTATAATTCCGTTCGATGTCGACAGGTGGCAGTAACATTGAGACTTGACGAACGCTCACGAACATTGCCGATGATCAACGAAGCGATAAGCGGCATCACTGAAGCTATCTGGTGAAATATTTAAATATAAAAACAGATTTTTAAATATGAGATTGCAGATGAAAAAATAATATTTCATTAAAATCGTTATCATATTTCTATAAAAATTATTATTCTAAATATACATATCAAATTTATTATATTATTTGACGAATGATAAAATTAATGTAGAATTTATTTATAAAATTTATTATTTATACTTAAAATTATTTAAAAATTGTAAATAATCTTTTAAGATATAAATGTACCAGGTCATTGTCCATTGAAGCAGGTAAGATATGTCAGCATATACGGCCCTATCGATTCTTTGAAGACAGTAGTCGTTTGATCGTCGCAAAAATCATCGAGGGACTGGTTTCTGTCGCCGAGGCACGCACTTAGAGTACATGCGCACATGCAACTGCGTATCGAAGAGAAAACTTGATACAGAAAAGATGCGATCAGCAATGAAAAGAAAAAAATATGTTATTAAATATTATAATTTTTTTATCGATTAATTTAAAATAATATATTATCTATTTATGAAAATAAAAAATAATTTTTGCAATATGTATATATTTTTCCTTATACATACACATAATCCCCTCCCCTCCCCTTCCCCCAATATATTTTAAATATTATCGAAAATATAATATTATATATTTTTAAATTTTACTAAAAAAAGAAATAGTAGTTTTTCAAATTTATCGTGTTAAGTACATTTATTGAAAATTATAAATTTATATTATTCTATAAATAAATAAAAAAATATTTCGATTATCGTCATGATCGATATCGAAGAATAATTCGATAGATTCGATTTTCGTAAGTTCGATAGCTAGTAGGATGTTTGGCAGCACTGTATCCAAACGGTCATTTACGAAGTAACGTATAAAATATAATGTGTGTTATGTACAAGTGAATTTGCATAATTTTGTGCATTTATATTGTGTGCATTTGTGTATTTATATTAAATTTATATTTAGCAGATATAGATTTCAAAAAACATCAAATGTAAGTTCTATAATTTTATATTCTATAATTGTAATATCAGTTTGAATTCCAACCACAAAATTGTAAATGAAATTTATGTTATATCCAGAACGAATAGAAAATACATTTTTTGATGGAAGAAGAAACATAGAAATTATAAATGGAAGAGAGTTTTTATTCATATATCTTTCAACTGATGTAAGTACAAATAAAGTACTCTTGTAACAAGTTTTTACCGGTATATATATGTTATACATATATATATATATATTCATCATATACTAACACGATGCAAGTAAGAAAATATTGTCAGTTTAACATGTATATGAAACAAAATTTTAACAATTGAAAAACGTATATGTAGATATATCTTTCATTTCTTTCGTTTATATCATATATGTCATATAATAGCATCTTATTATTCAAGTATTTATTATAAATAATAACAGATATAACTTGTTAACCTCTAAATTGTGACGGTATGTTGCTTTTATTGATTTGATTTAATTTTTTATGAATTATCAATATTTCATCTCAATATCTCTCTTTATGATTTAATCAATATTTATCAATATTAATATCTTCATGATTTAATGATTTTAAATATATTTAATTTATTGATTTTTATTATAATACAATATATAAGAAAAACAAACAATATTCACTTTACTTGGTCGTGATTGATCTTATTTTGTTATAATTGAAGTATTTATTTAGTTATTTTGTAGATTTTAATCTTATTAAATTATAAAATTATTCGCAATTTTCTTTATTGCGAATTTCTTTTTCTATAAACTTTTTTTCTACTGATAAATCGTTATACCAGATCTTTCTGACGCACTGGTTTCCAGATGAGATCCGGGACTTATAATGCGTGTTTTTTTGACAGTTTTTTTTCTTGTATAAAAGAAGCTCAAAGGAATATGTTTATTGTCAAAAACGTATGATGGTAGCAAAGGGTATATATATATATAAAAAAAAATTGTTTTCGTTCTTTGCATCAAAGTGAAATATTTTTCATTTTAATTTTTATATATTTATGTTACATAACAATATTTTCAAAGTAAGAAAGAAATGGATTTTATGATCTAGTTCCCGTATGATCACCATATGTTTTAGTTCTTATAGAACTAAATTTTATATGCAATTCACTAATTTTCAAAATAATTTTCAAAATATTTATAAATTAAAGTGTTGCAAACGCGTATTAATAAAGAAATAATTCATTTTTTTCTCTTATTCTCTTTATAATTACAAAAATTACTAATTTTTTAAATAAAACAATAATTTTTCAAATAAATGAAATTAAGAATAAAGTAAAATTAATGTTTTACATAACAAGTACAAAATTAAATATTAATTTTTTTATCATTTAATTATAAAAAATTCTCTAGTCGGGAGAAACTAATCGGTTTAGAATAAAAAAGGATTATTTTATAAGAAAATTTTCATTTCCTTTTTTTATATTTGTTTATTATAAATAACAAGATGTATATTCGGTGCGCACGTGTTGTTTAACCTGTATATATATATATATATATATATATATATATATATATATATATCTCAAGCTCCGTCTAAGTTTATTTCGCTTACTGTACTATACCTTGTTTTACTTTGAGTTTTTGTTAATTATATATTTTTTTTCGCTACAATCTATCTGATGATACGGCGCGAGGAATTATTTTTGGAAATTTGCTTCGGAGACGAATATTCCACGTAGCACCTCAAGGAAAAACATATCGTTATCCTTCTGCGAGATTGTAGTAGCGTTTTGATACCGATTATTTGTGATCGATCGTGTGCAAAATGAATTTTCTTTAACCCCTTCGTAACCAACAATCACGTTTTGTACCCCCCCTTCGAGCGTTATAGACATTCAATCACCGTTAGTATCTCAATTAAAATACAGACACGATATCATTCTCGAACAATCGATAATTTATCTTTTCTTTTCCTTTTTTTTTTTTTTTTTTTCCCTCCATCGATCATAATGTGAATATAATACAATTTGTAAATTAATTCTTACTAATGATATGCGTCTCATGAACATCTTCAATGAAAGATCAAAGGTTACGATTAGATCTTGTTGAACGGCTTGTACAATGCAATGATATCACACATTTCCACGATATGTTCAATCAAATACAATTAATGGGGGAAAAAACGTTGTGGGATTCGAACGTTGTGGATCTAATCCGTTCTTGAATGTTTCTATAATGCAGTTCCAAGAGCGACGTGGAAACGAAGGGATTAATGGATAATGTGTTTGGTGGTCCTTAGAAGCTACGATTACTCTTATAGCATTCGCGTTTTTAGCAATGATTAATGCGTGCATTCCTTTTTTTTTTTTTTTTTTCTTTGTCTCCCTCAATCCTCTCGAAGAATCGAGTTTCAAATTTCTAACATACTAAGCTGTCGACTACAAATCTGTCTTCAATTCGCCGGCCTAAATAACGCGTCATATGTATACATCTATAATATATTCGCTCTTTTTTTTATAAACTCTCTTTTACATGAAACGATTAAACCTTTCTTCCCTCGATACGTCCTTTGTCTTGACTTTCGTCGTGTTTTCGCGCATCTCCTTCCTCTCTTTACGAGTTTCATGTTAAAATACCATTCTTTTTTGTGTTATTTTTCTTCATTGATCGAGAAACGATACCGTATCACTCCGACGTGCACAGTACACGCCATTGATGGTTGTAAATGCCGTACTACGAAAATTTAGCTAGAATGTAGAAACTTCAAAGAAACTTTTATAATTCTTTATTTTTCGATCCATAATTTCTTGGAGAATTTTTTTTTTTTTTTTTTTTTTTTTTACGCATGCAAAGAATCCTTTTTCCACAAATTATGAACAAAACTAG
Organism: Apis florea; assembly: GCF_048593485.1. NCBI lineage: Eukaryota > Metazoa > Arthropoda > Insecta > Hymenoptera > Apidae > Apis > Apis florea. The sequence goes on along the minus strand of NW_028256824.1, from coordinate 211,422 downwards.
TCAGACGATCGGGAACAAATTTCATTCAATAATTTTGAAATTTAGGATATGTAAGAAATTTCGAGCGTCCGCTCCAGTGTTCAACGTAATTTTCCAATGGCGATTATTACCATAAATGTAGCGTATTGCACGCTTCGTTCTAAAAAGGACGCGCGAAAATTGGGGAAAATCCGGGACGTACGGGAATCGTGTTAAAAAACTAAAGGCGTTGAAACTTTCAAAAGCTACGTACGACATCATGTAGCAGGCACGTCTTATCATATCACGCTAAAGGCTTTTAAGAAGCCTGGTAGAACCGTATTAAGGTACCGAACCAGATACTCCTTTTTCTTTTTTTTTTTTTTTTTCTAATTTTTCGAATTCTTTATTCCTTTTTTTTTTTTTAATTTTTTTCTTTTTTTTTTTTTTTTTTTCTCTTTTTTCTCGAACGACTATCTACGTATCCTCGTATTCCTATGTGTACATCACTCACACGCATGCCCTCACATATTCGTTTCCCTTTTTCTCTGTTCCACGTACACGCACACTCGCATACATACACATAACGTCCCTTCTAATTATTTTCTAAACGCTTGAAACTAGGAAAGGGTGCGAACGGTGCGCGAGCGCAAACAAATGAACGTTTCAGTTCCGTTGCCGGGCAAGGAAACCGGATTATTGTTCCATGGAATTCAACCATTTTCGAGGATGTTGAAACGCGCGAATATCCCCGAATAGATTCCCTGTTCTTTTTTTAACACGAAGCACATATCATACGTGCAGGCCTACGAGAATATTTCTTTACCAAGAGAACACGGACAATCGCTCGTCGCGATCGATTGCTTTTAGGCGTTTTTCCCCGTTTTCTTTTTTCTTTTTTCTTGCATTCCAGCACTTCGAAAAAGTGTCCGTGTATAACGAACGAACCGACATCATCGAAGACACTCCGATCAATGTCTAATTTATCGATACCTACCTTTGTTATCTCGTTTTCATAACTCTCTCTCTCTCTCTCTCTTTCTCTATCACACTCGTGTCAGCGAAATATTTGGATTCATAACCGTGTAACTTGTCGAGTATTGTTCGAGCATCGATTTATCGCGAGTAATATAGCGAACTCGTCGAATTCGTCGATAAGAATGCTACAAGCTAGCTCGACGAGGCTCAACTCGTTTACTCATGATTCACGAAAACTTAGTAGGCGCGGGAGGACGGATTCAAATTTATAAAAAGATCATCATGCGCTTGTTATATTCGTCCCATCGTAATGATAATAATACGTAATCCTCTTTCTACAAACTTGACTCCTTTGCGTTCTGCACCTACCAGTCCTACTCGTCCCTCTTTATGAACACGGAAAGCAATAGTGCGCGCTTCTCTACTGATGCAGTGCTACCACACATGTTCGTCTTTAATGTGATTCGATTTTTTTTTCTTTTTTTTCTTTTCTTTTTTTTTTTTTTTTTTTTTTGCGCATTGTTTCGAATAATAATTATCTTTAGAATAGTCGATCGAATCGTTCGATCATTGCAACAATCGATCTATATCGTTATGTATACTCGAGAATAAATTAACTTCGTTTATTAACCGCGTTTCGACGAGTATCTCCTTTCGTTCTGAATTTTTTGCATTTTTTTTCTTTCGTCATTTCCTTTCGTTCCGTTCTCTCATCTCGCTCCTCTGCAAAAGTTACATTTAAGTAAAATCATGATGTTTTCGTTGTTTCTGATGTTGTACGAGAATCGTATTTGCGAGTATCGATGAATGCGATGGATTATTGGATTTATCGTCGCGCCAGATGTTATTTATATAATCGCACACTTTTTCTTAATTTGAGATTTCATTATTAAAAAAACGACCGTCGACGAGGACGGTGTAAACGTGTGTTCGTTGAGACTTTAAAAAAATACGTCGTTCCGTTGAACAAAGATACCATAGATAACAGTAAAAATCGTCATATAATAATCGTTTTTTCGATTTTTTTTTTTTTTTTTTTTTAAAGTGAATTCATGTTTAATCCTGAATTATAATGAACGATAACCGGGTTTAATGCGTGACAAACGATAAAATTCATATTGCGTTTAAAATAAAAACTAACAACTACTGATTTGAACTATTACTAATACAATAAAATTAGAGAAACGTGCAGTACAGACGGTGCAAAAAATAATTTTTGCACCATCCAAAAATTCTGTTAATTCTAGTTAACCTTAACGTTAATATAAATAATAAAAGGAATAAGGAGCAACTTAAAAAAAAAGAAAAACAAATCGATAAAAATAAGAATATTCTTAAAACTAAAATTCGAATACGATGTTAGTTTGTTAAACGAAAATTAAAAGTTAGAGCCACGTCCTTGCTCCAACAAAATTTTAAAAAATTTCGATTCGCGTGATTTTCTTTTCCCTTCTTCTTTTTCTTCTCTCTTTTTTTTTTTTTTTTTTTTTTCCCTTTAAGTTCTTGCATGCTTTGTCGTTCGAAAACAATCAATGGCAATTAATTTCCGAGGAAAATTTAACAAACGACCGCCTCCGATATGGGATTCTCGGTGATGTGTATAGTCGCGGTGGGCCAGTCGATTTTCTTACTGCAAACATGATTCAATCCCTCGAGAGAAGCCAGTCTGTAGTCAGCCATTTTCAACGGTGATAATGGTGCCACTGTAAAGAAAAATAAACGAAAATTCCAGGTCAGAGTAATTTGAGTGCTGAATAACATTTTTTTCATCCTCGCGTCGAGGTTGTTAACACGTAAAGTATACCCAAAAAAGTGTGTTCCGTTACAAATTTGAAAAAAGTAATTTGTACCATAATTAGAGAGAAAATACGGAACGTAAAAACATGAAAGAAATAGAGAGAGATTCAATCATCGACTTAGTGTTTCGATCATCGAATGAAAAAAATAGAGATAAAATTAAAAAAAAAACAAGACTAAAAGAATAAGAGATAGAAAGGCTTGCATGCAAAACGAGAAACAAAAAAATTAGAATTATATGTGTGTATTAGAGTGAAACTGTTTTATGTGCAAAGCATGTGAATCGGAATCGGCACAATCTGTTGTTCGCTATTCTACTGCCCAGTAATGTGCGGAGCTTTTCTTTCGTTGCATGTTTTCGTAAACTATATTGTTAATGTCCCACCATGAGTAAATGCTGCTACAAGAAAACAGATTAAATACTCTTGCATTTGGAAATAGCCTGTGCATACGTTCATTAAAAGATCGATTTCTACGGAGGAAATGATATAAAGCTCTAGAAAGATTTCTGATTTATCGTTGATTGATAAGGTTATTTCATACCAGCTATCGATAAGAAAAAATTAACAACTCAGTCGATAAAACTTTACCATGATCTTGTAATCCTAGTAAATGAATCCTCTTTTCGTAGTGAAAATATCGAGAAATTCATTAAATAAAAAATTAGTTAAACAAATGTATGGAATGTGCAATGCAATTTTGAACTAATCCTCTCGCTATCGTAAATCAATCATATATACTCGATTACATTTTAATTACAATCGCTACAAAATTGTGCCGTCAATTTCTCCGTGAAATACGTAAAAAAAGAATTTCATTCATTCATAATTTTACTTGAAAATTGTACATACTTTATTCTTTATAAGACAAAAATAACACAAACAACAGCGAGAAGGATAATGATTCTAAGATATGATGATCTAAAGAGACATGGAATGCATGGAGAGTTTAGTAAGTCCGAAGAGATAAACACACACAACAACATCTGCACCCCGGAAGAATTAGCATCGTTTAAAAAAAAAAAAAAAAAAAATTGTACAATTAATTAGTTGCCTTTTAAGGTAATCCTTCAGAGATATAGATAGAGAGAATATATTGCCCGATTGTCGTCCAAGATATGTTAGTCGTGATACATCATCATCGTCGGTTAATACTTCCCGATAAAAGTTTGAATTCCGACTTACTTAACATATAGACGTGGCCTAACTGACCAACTGCGCGCTTGACTCCTTGCGGCCTTCAATTCCTAATTACAATTACCTTCGGGTGTTGTCGGCGTCACGGGCTTCCGCGGGGATCTCACCACTAAAAGGCACAAAGAAAAACAAATTTTTGTTTAAAACATTCAAAAAAAACGAATAATGGATCATAACGTAGCGTAGGCCGTAGCGAACGTTCTCATAATTCTCTCTTCTTTTCTCTCTCTCTCTCTCTCTCTCTCTCTCTCTCTCTCTCTCTCTCTCTCTTCATCGAAAAAAATCATTCTCGGGTGCGATGCATCGCTAGGCCGTTTCTCGTGTAATTGGTACATTTAAATAATAGAAATTAAGCAACGATTTTTCGGTCGCGTTTGTCGTTCATGTTCATGATTTTTCGTGCAAAGCAATGAGAAATTATATCTTTCACTTGGTACGAGTGAGTCGTAAAACAAAAAAAAAAAAAGAAAACGGAGGGGGAGGAGGGTGAAAGGAATATGCTTTGGCTGTTCGTGTAGCAAATAAATTTCGATCAAAAATTCTAAATATGCTACGTATCTTTTGTTTTTAAACAGCTGAAGCGTAAATTTTCCTGATATTATGATTATTATGAACGAAATTTGAGAACAAGACACGTCTACGTTATAAACTTTATACGTCTAAACTACTTAAACGATAGCGTGATCCTTAGCACTAGCAATAAGAAGTAATTGAGAAGCAAAACAAAATAGCCAAAAAGCCGATACTACTTTACTGTTGACTACTTCAGTTGATAGCACTAGATATTAATATATACGTACCACTCGATCGATCCGAGACGCGTGGGAAATAAAGGCGCAAGTCGGTGAACATTATTTTTTCTTATTTTTGCCTTTGATAATCATGTATATATACATATATATATATATATATTTTTTTTTAAAGCTCTCATATAAAATGATAAATGGTGGTGAGACTAAAGTGATGAATCCAACGTAATCCTTTTTTCAAACCTCTTTTTATTTATCAAGTCGAGCCAGTGGCTTTCCAACGAAGGAAAGTACATGATCAAAGATGTTAATTAAATCTCAATGTATCAAGGATACGTACATAACTTGAATTATCATTAGAAATCAATTATTGAACGATATATTATGGTTCGAATAAAAAACAAAAAAAAAAAAAAGAAAAATGGAAAGAAGATCTTTTTTTCGAAGAAATTTAAAAGTGTCGATCCTTAACGCATCGAGGGTTAACAACATCTTGGCATCGCGCCAATTGTACAACATGAAAACTCTATTCGTATAACAGAGGCGATCGTAACAACAACAACAATTAATATAACGATAATCATCACGGATTAGGAACAGTAAATTTAATTAGAAACAACTTGGGCATAACTTTGGATAATATTCCGCAGATATCTACCGCGTAAAAAATAAATGCGTTATCTGCTCGCTTTTTGTTTCAAAGCGAGTCGAAAATGGGGAAAATAGATTCGATAATAATTACTAATAAGAGGAATTAAGCAAACCGTTGTTGTAATCATCGATGAAATATTGTACTCGCGCGATAAGTATACTACACCGCTTCTTTTTTTTTTTTCTCTCTCTCCGTTATTTGCTGTTATTATAACTGGGCGATAGTGGTAAAGCGTTGTGTTATGTGATAAGTGCTATCGTGTTTCTGTGACCAAGAAGCCAAAAAAGAATAATAAACTTCAATCAGTCGCGAAATTAGCGTTAATCGTTCAATAGAGCGATATTCGCTTCATCTTCGTATCCGCTCTTAACATATTATCAATGAAGCGACAAGAACAAATGTATCAGGGTATAAAGAGTGAAATTAGTAAATAATTGGCGGACGAGTCTCAAGTCGTATCGTACTTCGAAATACGATTCGACACGGCTAGATAGACGGCTACGTCACAGAGAAGAGATCTGCAATAAAATCGTTTTCTATATTTAATGGCGAGAGGAGGGGAGTAGGGTAGCAGTGTAGCAGAAACAACATTTGCTCGCTACAGCTAAATGCAGCTTAAACGCGACTTCTTTCGCACCGGATTTCTAGCGAGTTCGAAGGCAAAAAGTGATCGAGGATGACTTAATTTACAAGCGTTACTTCGTCATTTCGGATCGCATATCAAACGGATTCGAGATGAGAAATTACGGATGAAAAATTACGTGTCAAGGTCGGCTCGAAATAATTGTGAAATAATTCTCCTTCTTGTGTTGCCGTTTTTTAACACGCGTGTTTGATCCGGTTAAACGTGTGTGTGTGTGTGTGTGTATATTTTATATATATATATAAGGCCAAAAATACCGTTTCTTGTCAAATGTAGCGTTCGAACTTAAACCTACGAGTAACGAACGAGTAAGTCACGATTCACGACACATTTGCGTTCTCGTGTCCGTATATCTTGTTACGCAATAGAGCACGCGAACGTCTTTGTGAAATCATTAACACCTGACTCATTGTCCGTAAATGTTAATCGAAGCCAGCTACGTTGCAGGCTATTCGCGTGCAACGATGTCTATCCAGTTCGGTTGAATATTTGGTATATTTTTAATCCTTTTGTTTTCGCGATCAATTCGAATTAATTAATAGAGAATCGTAATCTTTTCGCGTGCTCTTTCACGAGACAGGATGGCGCGAGTCGAGTTTCGTTTATACCAATGAGAATCGATGAGAATAGTCGTTTGACAATTCGATAATTAATGTCTAAAGCGTGGTTCGCCAGCGCGCTCACTTACCATATCCTTCGCCCTGCAGAAATAGTCGAAAGGCCTCGCTTACTTTGCCCGGTTGCTCCTCCAGTACCATTCCGCAATCGGAAATCTGCGAGTAGAGATGAAGACGAATTCGATTATTTAAAACAATTTTTATTATTACACCTGTGCAATAAGAAACGCTAGCACGTAATCGTTCAACGGGTAAATGCAATCATAATATTCAAACGTATCGTGTAAATCTTAGAAATTCAAATTTCTTTCAATTAAAACAATATTTTATACAAGATTAAAAAAAGAAAAAAAAAGTTGAGAACTATCGTAACAATGAAGATACGATTGAAAAATCCATCCACGAAAGGGATGGGAATTCCAAAATTCATCAGGAAATATTTAACAAAGAGTCTCCGTACGGAATACGAAACGAAATACAGGTCTTTTCGAGCAGAACCTTTTAAAGTTTTTGATTAATGTTTCAAGAGTCTCGTACCTTCATCCAAGAGCTATTCATCGGATCTAATCGTCCATTTAACGTGACGGTATCGTCGACATGTGGGCTCAAAGCCCCGGTGATATTCATCACAGGTACACCAAGCGTCAGACCTTCCTTCTTACGCGTAGGATCTAATTCCCTTGTGATGTTCAGATCTGTACGACGGACGTAGCTGTCGATTAATAACGCCAGATTCGTTGGATTCACGCGACGCTCAAAGTAATTCTTGTACACTTGTACAAGATCGTGATTCCTTTCCTCCGTGCCCTGGAAAATGCGTGATTCCAAATATGTGATATTTCTTCAATTCACTCGACGATCTGAATAATCATATAAATCGAGTTATGATTGAAATATCAAAATTAAAAAGAAGCATCGCGTTAGAATTATTTCTAATACGCATAGCGAATATAGGATCGTTTTACAGTAGCACAGTGATGAGATTAAGATCATGGAATCAAAAAAAAAAAAAAATCTATCAAGGCTCTTGTTTGTCTTTTGACAATAGCGCAATTTGACGGAAAAATTCCAAGGTCTCGAATATTCTTCGTTTCGTTTTTTACGGTCCAATTTCTTTGGTCAATGCGCAAAGGTGAAATAATCGTCAAGGCTCGCCATTAACGTTGAACAAGGGACAAATTTGAAATAAAATAATAGTATAAAAAAGAAAGGAAGGAAAATAAAGCGTCAAGGTACAATTTTCGTACCTTATTACGTTGAAGGATATTTATACCATAAACCTGACCTGCTTTCCTTTTTATTTTCCTTTTTTTTTTTTTTTCTCTCTCGCTATATCTATGCGGTAACTCTATCAAAGAGCTACGTGTTGCATAATAAGAGCGAAGGAATTGTTGTTGATGGCCCGATCCAATTTTCCACGTTGCTTGGAAATACTCGACGGCATAAGCCTTCGTTAAACTCGGTTCAACTTGTCAATAATTTATCAGTCTACGTTTCCGTGTGAACGTTGCTTAAATTAAGTCGCCTTGATAAAAGTTTGTGGATTATACGGACTATTGTCTGTCTCCTTGCATGCATGTCTCTTTGCGGTATAAATTACAATAGCTAATACCTCTTCTTCTTTTTGCTGGTGTCAATATTATTTATTAAATAATTTAAAAATGAAAAAGTTTTATTAGCTATTTATTTTATCTGTAATTTGAAATGTCGATAGAAATTATGAGTATGAAAAAAAAAAAAAATACTATTGGATCACTGAAAAATATTGAATTCCTTATTTCTATATTTGTTAATCAGTTAACCCTGTTCTCGAATTATTTTTCCATGAAATCATGTTTATAAATAGTTAAAAAGTTTCTTACATATGAAGATAGCAGCAATATTAAGTTCAAAAATATTAAATCTCTTAAACTATCCAAATAAGAGAAACAGAATCGATAAAAATTATACGTAACAATGACACAACAAAATTTTCAAAAATACCTACGAATTGAAATAACAAGTTTTATTATACTGGCAAAAAATGCGGATTAAAAATAACAAACTCGAACGTTTTAGAAAAAGATTGTTTCCAAGAATTGATTTCCCCGCTCGAAATATTAATATAAATATATATATTCTCACCCTGCCAAAGTGATGCCACATCAGATAATCCAGTACACCTTGAGTCATCCCCTGCGATCTCAGGTGGCGAACGTTCAGTTTCTGATATCCCCATTCGATCCAACCAGCTTGCGTCGACACGCAATTTATCAAGCACAGAGCATTGACCTTCTCGGGATGAGCAAGTGCGAATCTCGCTAGTATGTTGGCCCCTGCACCGACTCCAAAACCGATTACGGATTTCAGGCCAAAATGGCTCAACACGAAGAGCAAGTGTTCAGCCAGCTCGTCCATGGACGGATAGACGTAGCTGGAATAATATAAAACGTTATACAGATTTATATTCTTTAATTTAACGTCGCTATCGTCATATTCTCTTCGTTCTATCATTTATCGTATGACATATAGAAGAAGGGAATTTTAATGGTTATTACACATTGTGTTGTGTGTTGTGTCAATGTTTAAATTGTATTAAGGAAACTAGGCTTTATACGACTTTAATACCCAATTTGAAATGGAATTGATTGATGGGGAACCAATTTTCCACTGGATCTTAGATAGGTATATATAACACGTATGTCAATATTTATCAATTTAATAGAGATGAAATGTATCTCTCTCCCTTGACGATTTACATGCAGATTTATTTACGATTTCCCCGAGATTACGAGATACGATTGGAAATGATAAACGCCGAGTATATTTGATTTCGTATTAATTGCTACGTTGATTAAACTTGCGAATTTTTCTCGTCCTCTCGATTGATAATAAATAAATATACATAAGTATAAGGCACAAGATACAAATAGCGTGATTTTCAATTCGTTATTATAAATAAATTCTTCCTTCGTCAGATCGATAAGACACCGTTTCTAAGCAAATTTAATTAAGCCTAAGAAACAGCTCGTAAATTGTAAAATGGAGATAATCTTGGAAAATTTTTGCAAGAGAAGTACAACTACAATCACTTGTGCGAATTTTCACACACGAATTTCCGAATTCACGATTAAACACTTGTTCTTCTCGTTTCCCTGGCCAATTACACAACTGATAGAAATCGCGAAGTATCACCAACCACGAAATCGAACGAAAGCAAACACACTTGAACAGACACTCGTCACAGTACGATACTTTACGATTTTGGCACGCGAGCAAAAATAATGTTTCTTAGCTGTCTGGGTTGCATGAAAATCTGCAATGCAGTCTAAATTATTCCGTAACACTCTATTTAGTTACATACGCGCCTGTCGAGGCGAGCCTCGATCGTTTGAGGTCAGGTTAATCGGATGTCGTAGGTAGACACCGTCAATCTTCTAATTCCACCACGTGGAAACGATTCTCAACGATCGTGTCACGCTCCCCTCTCATTCATAACTGGCCATCCCAGCATCGATATTTTCCTCTCTCGAGAAACGATAATGAAAAATATTCGACCCTTCTCCCCTTAAGTGTAACTCTTTCTTTGTGCAACATAAGCTTTGACGTTCGAAAACTCGTCACCTCGATGCTCCAACCGTTTCACGAGATTTCACGAGAGATTAGACAAAGGAAAGGGGTAACTGCGCATCAACCGGTAAGATCGAATCCGTACAAGTGTGGAAACGGTGGATGGTGGAGGAGAAAGCGCAAGAAAGAATTCCGCGAAGAGGCATGAGGCAAAAGGTAAAGAGAATCGCTCTTAAGGCGCGAAGAATCCGTCGTAAACGCGAAAGTAGGGACATACTCGGGGCTTCGACTAATTAGAACGTTAATTAGGTCATTGATTTGCACTAATTGAATTCACTGTGATGCTTAAGTGACGCACGATGCTCTTGAATGAGATCTTGATACGTGTGCGCGTGTGAGGAACGTCAGAGGGAAATCACTTTCTCTCTCTCTCTCTCTCTCTCTCTCTCTCTCTCTCTCTCTCTCTCTCTCTCTCTCTCTCTCTCTCTCTCTTTTTTTTGTTTCGTCACGACTTTCGTTATCGAGCGTTAATTAGTGGACTCGTTACTGGACTTTCGAGGGGAACTCGAACACGATTGACAATTGGTACTCGTTTATCAACTTTAAACCTGGTTGCTTTGATTAATGCACTCGTTTGTTCGCGAATGGAGAATTGCTATTTTGCAATTAATCGTCCGTTATTAATCATCTTTGTATTCCGTGCGGATTATTGAGCGAGGATGCGTTCGAATTGTGAAATAATTATAATGTAAAATTGATAATATCGATTATATTCATTGGCGAATACGTTTAATTTTTTAATTATGTTTGAATATCGTCGAAGGTATCCGAGGGAAGGATAAAAGATTAAAATTAGAGAATTGAAAAATATCAATTTCGTAAATAAAAATTTAATGTAAGAAAGTGTACTTACTCCTCAGGCAGCGTGGGTGCACCTTCTTCTTGGCCAGGTGCATTCACATGATAAACGCAGAAATTCTCCAGTAAAACTCTCATGTCGATATAATTGAAGAACGCCTGGAAGCTCGATATATCTGAAAATGACGATCCGTGTTTCCTTTCGTATTTTAAATATTAAGAAACATAATCAATTGCTATATAAATTAATGCAACAAACATCATCGATTTCTTGATATCAAAGAGAATATAACATTTCGCCCTTTTTTTTTTTTTTTTTACCTTTGACCCTTCCCTAAATCTCGCAATCTGAAATCTAAAAAAGTTGAAGAAACACAACAATTCTGAGATCGTATAATTAAGCAATCGTGTATAAAATCATGACCGGTAATTATGATCGGATTTATGATCCAATTTTTATAAACACAAAGTATTATAAGACAAACGGTTGAAAAAAGAAAAAAAAAGAGAAGAAGAAGAAAAGAGAAAAAATGTGAATTACTTACAGTTAAGGCCTAAGTCGTGATAAGTGAGAATGGCAGGTTTCGCTCGATTCCCTTGCACAGCCACCAAAATACTTCCTTTGTCGGTTTCAACCCTTTCCTCTCGCACGGAACTGTCATCTCTCGACAGACATCTCAGCGGTGGAAATTGGAGTTGAATATTTTTCAGTTCGATGTCATCCATACTATCTGAGGGCATCGTGCTGCGCATGGAAATGAATTCCTTAATCCCACGATACGAGCATGTAAATCAATTCAGACGTTCTTGGCGAACATGCAAACGAATAATGTTCAAGGTTCGCACAGTCAGGCCAGATTTATTTCACTGGTGTTTCTCGAGTCGAATAGAATGTACGTCCATACAATTACATTAAAACTTGTTCGATAATTTTATAAATTATCGTTCTTCTGGATTTTGTGAATGCTCGAATACCACTCTATCGAATGTGCAAACGTTTTAAAAGTATCGACAATCCAGGACAATCCTCTTGCAATACAAATTATTGAATAAAATTTGAAAATTGTTAGTATCGAGAGTCTCCTTGCCTAAAGAAATAAAGAATTCTACGATAAAACAAATGAATATCACAAGTAGATATATTTCTATCCGATGTGTAATTTTGAAATTATGAAGAAAAGTTTACTCGTTGCGATTCATTAGTATTATTAGTTGCTAAACTATCAAGTTAATTATTATAAAGTTAAGAAAATTCAACAACAAACATTTAATAACTTTCATGTATCTAATTTCATTTTAATTTTCTTTTTTCGTGAAAGTATATATCAAGTCGATTACAAAGTACTAATGTTCATTTTACGTTGTTTAATTGTTAGACTAATTATAACACTATTAAGTTAAATGGTGATAATATTACATTTTAACGGTAAAAGTGTTAACTCTCAGACTGTTGGATGTACAACAAAAGTTGATGGAAAGAATCCGTGAAGCGAAAGGCATTATTTTTTTGGTGTTTGTTCTCTTTTCATTCGCACTACAGGCAAAGTACCATCAAATATTCGCTACGTCAACATCAGAATACAAAATGTGCCAAACTGATGCTTTCAGGGCTTGAATAGCTAGTTCTGCACATTTTTGTTCTTTTGAGAGCATTCACCATAAATATTTTGCGAATAAACATTTTGCTTCTTTTTTTTTTCTTTTGTTCTTTTATTTCTCTTTTAAATTTTAGATCTTTCTTTAAATTAAAATCGTATTAAAAGTCAAGTAATTACATTGTAAATAATTAAATGTTATTCTTTCATAATGTATTTTTCAAAATCCTCAGTGAATATATCTACTATATCTAAGTAGGATAAAATAGGATTTATAAAGAGATAAAATCCTATTTTTTTTAAGATAAAAAATGCAATATCAGGACAACGTGGTATATTAGATTCGACAGTTTCATCACAAGTCATACTCAGTTTTTATTTAGACATAAAGAAGAAGAGATTAATGATATTTTCGTATATTTAAAATCAGTTATTTACAATAAGTGTAATTGATATGATTAATTTCAACGAGAAAATTAAAATTTTATTAATTGTATTAAGAATTTCATTTTAATCTATCATAAGGCAAAACGTTGTTGTTGTTTTCTAATTAATTCTCTGTCTGATTGCATTATAATTTACAGAAATGATGTGCGATTATTTGAAGTTAATTAATTCATATTCATTTGACCCACACAAGTACATACAACAGATTATATAGGAACAATTTTCCAATACACGCCTAATGAATTGAGCAATTAAACCGAATATCTATATCACTTCATGAATATGTTAAAATCCATACGTATGTAATCAACAGTTTGTACTCTATATAATCTTTGGCTCACGAAATCCTTTATCCTTTTTCTAAAAATATTAATTTTCCAATTAAAATTATAAAATGTTCAGATTTCAACGGTCTAAGTTGCAGAAAATATCGACGAACATACACATAATAAAAATTTTATCCAAAATAAAATAAAAGAATAGATAGAGATTTCTCAGAGTTTAACAAACTTGCCCCACGTTCAAGATAGATAGAATCCATTATATTCTCATATTTTCGAAAACTTTCGTCAAAATCTAGTCGGATATATTTTTTTACACTCCACTAGGATGACACACCAAAGAAAATTAAATCCTTCCTGAATTTAAAAGTATCTCGAATATTTTTTTTAACGCAATATTTCAATATTCCTCCACATTTTTATTCCTCCTGTATTTTTCATCAGCTGTGAACGAACGATCGCTATACCGTCGTGACGTCGACGCAGTGCGCGTGATGACGTGCGTTATCGGCCACGCGCGGCCCACGGAAGTCGAGGATGATTTGCATAAAACGTACTTGCCCACTTTATCAAAGAAGTTGAAGGTGCAGTGAGCTTTTTATGGTATCGATCCCATCGAGGGCCACGCCCTGTCGAACGTGGCGTGGCTCTATCGTGGGATCTAACGTGTTTCTCTCAAGGTGTCACCACGTGATTTCGTTCTATGCGGCAATCTTCTCACTCGTCCGCGCAATTTCCCTTTGACGCCTGCAATTCCATTCAGCCGCAGACGCATAAAGAGGAAACACGTAGCGCCGCGTTCTTCTTCGTTCAAAAGTGCATTTCACTCTCCGGCGAGATGGCCGTTTAACTGTCTGTTCAAAGTGCACGTTTGTCATGTGAACGAATGAATCGGAGCCTTATACCAATTCGAGAAAAATTATCATTTCTCTTGGAAAAATACTTCATCTTTTGTATTATTCTTTTTTATTCCATTTCTATAGATTTTATTTATTTCCAACAAGCAATCGTTGAAAACGTTATGCCAGGCGATATATGTCTATATCTATACAATTCTGAGTTTAAATCCTACGTTCTTTTAATAACAATAAACGAGTCGTTTCAAGTTTAGCGAAATATTTTTTAATTAAAAATATCGTTGCTGCATATATTTAATTCGATCGTGTGCAATCGATTCCATTTTCGCCTTTCTTCGTCTAATGTTCGAAGAATTTGCTCTGACCTGTATTCCTCAGGATTTATCGCGCGACCCAATTTACCGGGGAAATGTCAGAAACTCTGGTTGACCCGTTCCCTACAAGCTTGTGCAAGTTGGAGCGAGATAAAGGAACGCTACCCTTCTGTGTAAAAATATCGGTGAAAATACCATTCATCCACCTCGTGGACAAGTTACTTTCTTCGTCGGTTTCCCCGCAGGTGATCCTCTCCTTTTGTCCGACGTTTCTTTTCTTCGCTTTATCATTCTAGAAAGGCGCTGTTGCGCAAATTGATTTTCCAATAACGCCATTATTGCACCGTATTATTTACCATAAGATGATAATTTTATACTATTTTAACACACCGTCTCTTGTTTTCGTTTCACACAGACTTCGAGTCCAAATTTTCGAAGTTTTCGAACTCGATAAATTTGTTGAATTAATAACTCGATGCTTTGGATAAAAACAATCCGATCGTTGAAAAAGTTTTCAAACGAAGAAAAGTGTAACGGAGAAAGGTTGGAACGGGTTCATTACAAGATAAAAGGATATTTCTTAAGCGAATTAATTTCCGTAACCACGAGTTTATCACTCGTCTCGTTTCATCCCTCTCATTTACTTTTGAATGGAACAATGATCTCGGCGAAAGAAGATATGAAACGGGGGATTCTCTCTTTTAAAACCGTTCGAGGAAATATCTCTCTGGAAACTATTTCATTAAATCTCTACTCAAGATTTATGGTCGCGGTCGTATGGCGCCGGATTAACTTCGCTTGTTCGAATCAATAAGTTATCTTTCGTCGAAAGAACGTGTTGTATAATTAAAATACCATCGCGAAAGGTTTCTCCAAAAAAAAAAAAAAAAAATTTGGAACAGGATAGAAAATAGTTACAAGTATATTGGGTATATAGATAAATGCACGTTTGAAATTCGACCTATTTGCACACGATCAATAGCGTTAAAGACAAGGTATTTTACTCGAGAAGCCATAATCTAACACTTAAATGTCGAAACGACATTAATGGATTTAATCATGTTCAAAGTGAAAACGATTTCTCACGTTGTGAAATCTGATGATAAATAGATAAAGTCGCGTATTTAGATATATAATAGAATCCCCCTTGTTGGCTCATCACTTGCGTACGATGATCTGACTTTATTCAAGTTTTTCCTGTGAATTTAGTATTTCACTGGTAATATATAATATCAAGTTTAAGATTTAATTAGAGAGAAAAAAATATAAATGTGAAGTCCAAGAGAGAAAATTTTTATTTCTTCCCAATCGTCAAGTAAAAGTGATTAAATTCATTTGGAAAAAAAAAAAAAAAAAAAAGAAATGTTTCCTCTTTACAAATATATATTTATTTTATTCATGACAGATCTACGAGTCGCAATAATAATTGCCGTAATTTTATAAAATGTTTCATCAGAGTTTTGTTCAAATGTTTCATCTTGCTGTTTTACATTTTAAATCAAGGAGCAGAATAATGAAATAATCGCCGTTCGAAACCGAGGAAATTGATTGGCCGTTTATTACTATCGATCATTGCGAAACTTTAAAGACGTCGAGATGCTTCATCCTGTCTTAATTGTTTCTAATTATGGTGCTACAATGGGAACGTACGTTAACAATTATTATTATTTTTACGATGAAATAAAACGTATGAAACGTGACGAAATACAGAATGGATAAGAAAATACTTTTCATACAAGTTTATCCTCTTTTTATAGTTTAATTTATTTCTCATAAATATTTTATAACTCACTTTATCTCTCATAAAGACAATATTGGATCATATTCGTTATTAGTTATTAATTTCTATTGAGCATTACTAATTTGAACGAATAACACAACGTTCTTTCTTCTTCCACTATCATTCAATCCACTATCATTTTCTTTTTTCTCATATGCGACGTTTATGTTTATTTTAACACGCGTTTATGTTATACGAAAAACGGGTCTAAATAATATTCTGCCTTTTTTATAACATTTTCCTTGTTTCAACGAAACGTTTTTAACGTATCTAACTCTTATACGAAGAATGAAATGAAATTTCACATTTTCGTTCCGTTTTTCGATACCGTTTTTCATTAAAATTTTCTTTGGAAACACCGAAGAATTTCACGAGTATAAAGAACAAATTGAAATTCCACGTCTTAACTCCTTCTTTCATTCTCTCTTGCTATTTCCTCTAAAAGTTTTTCTTTCAAAGATTAACGACTAACGACATCTCTCTTGTTATCCATTTTAATTTAATCCATTTTATATATAAAACATCTCGAATCGATTTATTCATTCCTTTAAGTTTAAACAACCGTTTCTGCCCAAAAAACTCTGTTCATTCGTAAATGTAATTGGATCTTTTGCTTATATACTTCAAATTATTGTTTCCAATTACTTATTACGTTGATACAATAATCTCGTTAATCCTCTGCCCGTTCTATTTTCCAGCTAAAGATTAAACGGTACTTGTAGTGGTTCGAATATATCGGTATGAGGTCCGCTTCATTGAATTTCCAAGCACAGCAAATCTGTCTGCGTGCGGTTTTCCGTATCTCTAGCACGTCGCACTATCATTTCCGGTTCAAGTTAAATCCGGTTGTGTTCCATCGTCTCAAGTTGTCGATGAAGGCAGTAACGATAAATGCACACGCTGTTAACAGAGGCCCTTGCCTCTCTCGCTTATTGCGTTTATTTAATGAATTACTTATACCGAAGGTTGTTCAAACCTTATTCGTAGTAACGAGGTTGTAAAATAATAATAATCCGCTAAAGTATTAATAAAATGGAACCTCTTCTTCAATGACGAGCGCATTAATGATGTGCAATAAAGAAATATAATGGGACGTAGATTAAACGAGTGACAAACAGCCGATAAATTGAAGCCTTTGCACAAATTGTTTTCTTCTTTCTAATTCGTTTTTATCGTTTTAAATATTCACGATTATGCAGTGTCGTGATGTTTATCAGCTATAATGATTGCTTTGACAAATTTGTCAATTATTAATTCGAGAGCAAAAGGATTCTCATTATCGATCACTCTCAAATGTATTCGTCGTCGTCGTCGTGGATAATCATACGAATCGATGTAAGTGCGATCGATCCTCTGTAATTCGAAAAGCTCAAAATTACAATTTTGTCCATTCGTTTCCTCCTAATGGAACGCATTAATTTAATTCGAATTACTCGAAATACGTGTTCATTGCTTCATTCTTCGAAACTGAATTCAGTTTAGCTGAACCTCAAATCAAATCTCGATAACTCGAATTTCACTTCGAGTAGAATTATAATTTTAAAGTTTTTGAGCAATCGAGGATCAATATATAAATATTAATAACCAATTTTCATATTATATTTAGAATTATGAGTTTCTTATTATATTACAATCATAAACATTTTATTTGCCATTAAAAATCAGCATTAATATTTATGACATGACACGAAAAGGTTAATAATATGTAAAGGCTTTCGAAATACTCGATAAGTTACACTGATTACAAAAAAACAAGTTGAAATAAACACAACTTTTTACATCTTGCAAGTTATCCACAACTCGTCGAATCGATTGTTTTAAAACTTGCAAGGAAACGTTAAAAATTCATTATTCAAAGGACGAAGATGCAGGGAATATCGGTTATGCAAATCCCGTTTGCCTTTCAAAGTGTCTTCGCTTTAAAAATCTTCATCGATTGATACGAAAGTGGATTTTCGAAGTCAAATGACCGGCTTGACAATAGAGTCAATAGACCGAGAATAAAAGAAAAAAGAAAAAAAAACCCCATTGAAAACTGAAAATCTGCCATTCTTCCTTTTCTCTTTCGAAATTACTTGGCGTATATAACCCTTTCTGGGAAGGGGAAAATTTTATTCTTTGTAAGAGGTGTTAGCGAAAATTGCGGAAAAAGAAATGCGTGAAAAGCTGTTGAATAGACACAATATCTGTGAAAAGGAGGATTTAACCAGTGACCAGATTCAACGACTCGACGGGCAGAAAAACGGCACAATTTTCGAGGTGTTCGCATTCACGAGAAGTCAGAGAGTTTTTAAGCTGGGCCTTCAAACCCGTTTCAAACTGTTGCAAATTAATCGCGGATGCTAGAGCGAGATTTTCCAAAGGTAATTCGAAATTTAAAATCTGAAGATTTAAATATGGAGCAAGATAAACAGGCAACGAACGCTTTAAAACTCAAGTGTTTAAATGTAGATAACGGATTCGTTAAAACGTGAGCGTAATTATGATTGTATTTTATTACCGTTGAATATCTGCCACAATGTGTGCAAACTTGGCATAAATAATATTAACGAGTTTTATCCGTTTCCCTTGCGCTCCCACGCTTTGTAAATTTATCAGAAAATTTATGGAAAACGAGATGAATTTAACAAGTCTTTGATTGAAAGCTACAAATGTTTTAATAAAAATTGTAACAGATGTATATTACAAAATAATATTTTTTTGTAACGATATTAATTTGCATAAATCAAAATCAAAATATTTTTCGTTTTTACGTTTATCACCACGCGAGAAGAAAATATTAAGCTCCTCTGAATTTATTCTGCACGTTCTATTAGATCTCTTCTATTAGATCATGATATGAGCGAATATAGATATATTAACACGAAGAAATATGCTAAACGCACGAGGATTAAACGTTCATAAATAATTCAACGTTACGGAGCGATACGGATAAAATTGGAACCGACATAAATTTACAGAAGCAAAAGCTGAGATACGAAGTAAAATTGCTGTGGGTAGGAACAGGTATATATATATCTATATATGACGAGGTGGTACATAACACTTGGCAAAGAAAAAGAAAATGTTGGATTCCCAAGAAACCCATTCGATCGATTGTCGCTAGGAAGCTAGCAGGCTAACCACCGCCGAAGGAACATTCGATATCCACGTCATTCGATATCTCGTTCATATCCTTTTTACCGATCGATTAACCGAGCTGCACACGAGATTTTTTTTTTTTTTTTTATTAGCAAGTAACCTGTTCACCGTTCGAGCAGAGAGATGCAATGTAAGACGAGGCTGCCGGGATTAGATCGATTTACATCTTTCCCTTACGGCTTATGGAATCAGGCTTTCTTTTCGAAAACCGAAGCGAGCGATTATTGGCGGCGAAGAAATTAGATCTGGCCAAATTTTATTCAACGTCGAAATAAGAAGGTTGAAAGAGAGTAGAACAATATGAGTTTATATAAGAATAAATGAAATATAATCCCTCAAAGTGTAATTCTTATAATTTAAAAAAAAAAAAAAAGAGCAAATTTATATGCAGGTTCGTTCTTTAAATTCGTAAAAAATATTAATTTTTTAACATCTAGAGATAATATCTCGAATAAAGTGGTGTACATATATTACATCACAAGTATGAAATAACATGACAACATTTCTAATAATATCATTTTAAAAACAATCAAGTCTGAGATCTATGCAGAGTATAGATCATTTGCCAAAGCGATTCTAATCTAGAGAAAAATAAATTCAAATTGCGTTTTGAAGGATGGAGAAACACAGCTCGATGCCCAATATCAACGAAAAAAAAAAAAAAAAAAAAAAATGCATCCTAAAGGTAATGTAATATAATAAAAGTATCAAAGAATTCAAATATATTCTATTCATGCATTAACTGCAATTGCACAACAATTCGTTACCTTTCGTTCGCCTCTGATCCTGGACGAGTCGTCGCCGGGTTTTTGTTCTAATTTACCTTGCATATTTCCTGGCCATTTGTCTACACTCATGCTATGCAATTATGAAACACGAGTACATCTGCTATTGAAATTTGACAGTTTATAAAGGAAGGCTGGGTTGCATGACAGTTGACACGAATTTTGTCCTCTGTTCTCGTTAATTAGTTATAATTATGATCGGGATATATATATATAATAGAGCGTGGGTATGTCTATATAATGAAGAGAATATTTCGTTGAAGTTGTTAATTAGAGTTAAAAATTTACGTTCACTCTTCTATTGCGTCATTATTAAAATATTATTCCTAAAAATGGATAATGACGTAGGAAAGTTTTTTTATTTAGAAGAACTTATTAGAAGAATATAGACTTTTATGAAATTGGAAATTAATTATTCCATTATTCTTCCCTGTAAATGTCGCAATAAGTAATTTTATTTTCGAATAAATTATATCTTTTGGCATATTGGTGCTATAAAAGTGACGTTTTCGTGACGTTTCCTAATAAACGAAAGAAGGAAACGTGGATGGATGTTAAAGATTGCACAAGTGGTTGGTCTTGAAAATTTCGATTTCACGGAATGATGGTGTAGAAGATTCAGATTTTCCAATGTTTCGATCAACGTTCCCGACTCAATATTCCCTCTAAACGTTTGAAAAACGCTGGAAAAAGAGAGAGGGGAAATTGGCCCATTGTTTCTATCGAGTTGGAAATTGAGCTAAATCCCGAGGATCCTGCAATTCAGGTGGATCCGGCATGCTGCCAAGTGGCACGAAAACGAATTTTTCAGCGAAAGTAGAGCAAAATGAATGTATGAATTCGCGGCGTCATAAGGAATTTTTTACATTTTAATGTCCTGTTAACACCATTCATCATCACGTACAACTTATATAACTGTATATAACACGATGAAAAAGCGAATGAGAATCGATGAAAAGTAATTAGATTATTTCGTTGACATATAAAAGAAAAAAAGAAAAAGACTAAAACGTTCTTCTTTCAAATTAAAAACAAAATAATTAATAATTAAAACGATTAAAATATATAAACGAAATTATCTATCAGCCATGAAAGATTCAAACTATATATATTTTCTGCGTCTTGACTTCAAAAAATTCTTGATACGATATACTTTCTATATTTAGAGAAAAGATTTAAGATTAAAGAAAAAGATTTAAAAAAAGGAAAGAGAAAAAAAATGAAACGCGAAACTCAACTTCACTTCTCCATCGTTATTTTTCAAGTTAAACGTGGCACTGTCAACCATCACAAGCCTGTGACACAAATACCACGTAGATCGATAATCCTCAACTTCTTTATTCTCTCCATGTAACACGGAAACGCGTATTCTATTTCGAGTAAATATTTTTAAACCGGGAAAATCAATGTTGTTGAACAATTGGCTCGTTGTTTTCTGCCTTAATGGACCGTAATTAATCCTAATTTCACCGTTAATTGCTCTGCAACGAAGATCGATCAGAAGGAAGAAGCACAGAAGCGGTTCCGATTGCAAGTAGGGCGCCGCTCTGTCTGATTATCCAATTTCGGTACAAGAGGAAAGTGCAACGGTGATTCACACCGTTTTTAAAATGCCGATATCGATCAATGTTACAAATACACAACAAATTTATTACGTTCACGAAATCTTTAACGATTCCAATTGGCACCAATTGTTTCGAATGGACGGATAGATGGATGTTTCGAAATTAGTCACGGTGACGAACAGTTGGCCACGTGTGTATAAATAAAACGGAGGCAGAGAATTCACGTGGAAATGAAGTTAATTACGACACGATACAATACACGTCGATCGGGCGTTTATTACGTGTTACAATTGCCACGTATTCGACAAAGGAATTATTCACGACTCAACCTCGAATCAAGATAAAAGTGTGATCACAATCGTGGGAAACAATACGAGAAATTTAACGTCAAATCCGCTCGCCTCGAATCGGCTCGTCGTCGCACAAACGTATTCGATTCGCGGTGTTACATAATGCACAAACTTCATTAAAATCCCCCGTCTTGTTGGAAAAAAGCTGCGTTCTAACTTCGTGCCTCGTATCCATTCCTTCTAACCGTGTCCTTTCATCCCGAAAGAAAAAAATTGAGGATAAGAAACGAACGAATGAACGAGAGTTTAATTAATTGTCAATTCCTGGCCGGATGTTAATCCGAAGGAAGGAATTAAAAAAGATCATCCCCCCTCCCTCCAGAGCCTTGAGATAATAATACTTTTATGAATTATGCTTCGAAATTTACATTCGAAAGGGAGAGACGCAACGGCGACAAATTTTCCAACAACTTTCTTCGTTCTCACCGACAAAGAGCGGAGCGAAGGGCTCGTTCGAAATAATCGAAAGGGATACAATATACTTTCCACGGTGGATAATATCCAGATAAAACTTTTAAACTTGGCGATCGAAAAATATATTTTCCACGCGTGAACGGCGAAAACGATCATTCGATAAACCGTTGGGAGAAATAGGTCGCACGCAATACAACCCTCTCGCCATTACAATTTCATTTTCGCCGAGTTAATGCATCCTATCGATTCGCTCTTGCGTTAGAGAACTCCTGGGAATTGCGATAACTTCGCAAAATGAAAAAGAAAAAAAAAAAAAAAAGGAAAATACACGTATAAAACATGACACCACGTCGAAATTATCGTTCTAGATTTTTATGTCGGAGATGTGTGTGTGTGTGTGCGTGTGCGCGCGCGCGTGTGTACGTTACGTGTGCGTAACATTTGATATTAACGATTTATCGGAAGCAAACCTTGACTTGTCTTTCGTACTTTTGAAGAGAAATAATAACTCTTGCCACTCTTAATAATATAGCTGCCAATTATCTTGACGATCATTCGAAGCTTTATTGATATCGGGGTCAATGCCAATTCTCTCTTCGCAACACCTCAACAACAAAAATCCCTATGGAACGGATGTCGATAAGTATTATTACAGCCGGTATACAACAGCTTGGCTCCGATTATCTACCTACGTGTTTCTTTTCCAATTGCACGATGTAAATACAATAGTTTCTACAGGTGTTGTCTTTGTATCCGACGAAACTTACCCCAAAAGTGCTGATTTCTCGGGTGTGGCGGCGGTCGGCATCCTGTTTCTTTCCCTAGAACAAAATGGCGGCGAATAATAACAACGGCCGGCCCTAGCGGCTTACAAACGCGGCCCTCCACCCGGGTGTCAGAAACAAACAAACATTAGCAAGCGATACATCTTACTGCATTCTTCAAAAAAAAAAAAAAAAGAAAAAAATTAGCATACAAATCTCTAAAATAATTCAATTTAATTCCCATTCATAAACTGGAAACTATTGCTTTTTCCGGTCGAAAAGCAAACCGCCGCATCCCGCGAATACGATGTCACGCGATCATTCTGCCGCGATTCAGCACGGAAAGAAGATTCGAAGGATGATGTGATAAAAGTGAACCAGAGCGGTGGAACGTTCGTCTGGCGGTTAACATTCGCGACAACAAAGACGGTTCGACCGTTCCACGCCAAGGAAATTGAGGATCTGTGCGGTCGAGAGAGTGTCGTGGTGAATAATATATACGTATATATGCAACGTTGTACGGAGGATCGACCTCCGAAGGAGAGGATCTCTCGAACCGAGAAGCCGGTTCCGCAACGCACGCGTTGTCGTCGCGCGCCACGAACCACACGCTAATGCAACTCGAGCGTTGCGAGGACAAAGAAACACACATCCGTGCATGCGAAAAAAAAAAAAAAAAAAAAGATTGGTGATAATAATAACGTAACACTGGTGTTAGCTCGAGTCACGAGAGAGAAGACACGAGAGAGATCACACGTTTAGATTTTTACGTTTTTAGGATTTAATCTTTCGCAATTTGTTCGGTTTAACCTGTTTCTGTTTCTTCGAAGTTGGCTCTATCAATTTTACGCAGATATTGTTTGTGGATGTGTATGTTTTTGGTATAAAAGTATTGGTTCATATTGGTTTTCTAATTTATAAATCATTGTCATTTCGTTTCTCTGACATCGAGAGACGTATGGAGGTTAGAGAGATTTGTGGCAATTTAGACGATAAAGGAAAATATCTGTGTAAATTTAAACGTTTGTTAACAGGAATTAAAATGTAAATAATTTGCTGAAAATAACAAGTTAAATATCACGTAGACGTAGCAATCTCTTTATAAGATTTATAATTTGTTGAAAAATTTAATCCATCTTCGTGTGTCAAAGTAAACTGGATTACATTTTTACCTTCTCACAATTTTCTTTTCATTCTTTTTATTTAATTATTTTTCTTCGCCGATATCACACAAATATTATACGAAACGAGTGATGATCGATGACGCATACCCTGTGAAACTACAATCGTTATCTGCAATTGACAACAAATTGAAAACCAACTTCAAAGAAAAACTCCTCCTGCATCTATCTAACTTAAACATAGATTCATCGAATAATAAAAAATTTCCCGATAAGATATTAAACTCTCCCTTTTTCTTAAAAAAAAAAAAGAGTAAACATCAATTAAACTCCTCCCGATATCTTCACTCACTCGTGATTAAAGATTTCGTTCGTAATTTGCGAACAGTTATCAAGCGGTTTTGCAAGCGCAGCCAACGGCTTCGAAATCAGCATAGATAACAGTCAAAGTAACGAGCGCACACAAACATCGAGCAAAACAGGAAAGCGTAGGAAGTCGAAAAGTCATGCAACGATGATAATACGCGCGGTTGGAAGTGCGAGGAAAGGAGTGACGTTCAGGTCGCATGATGCGGCTTACCTCGTGGCCTGCTTTTGTGCCCAGGCCGATCAATAGTCGCACCACCAACTTCCGGTCCTAAAGTCCGTCCGTGCTTAAGGTTAAACCAGTCTTTGATTATTCTTTGATAACAGGGACACCGGTTTGTGCCTTCTATTCTATTTCGTCGTCAGCCTCGAACGACCTCTTCTTACCCGTACGTAAGAAGCAGGATCGAGGGGCCATATTGGCGTGAAGAAATCGTGTTATCGATTTCTCGATTAAGCGTAAATAGAAATGCATTCGAAAGAAAAAAGAAAGAAAGGAAGAAAGAAAGGGAAAAACGATCGGGATTTATAGATCGTGAAAGCAATCGATTTCTTTGTCTCGGTATAATAGAATCCTAACATCTTTGCTTCCAAATCTTTTTTTCCTCGTTCTAGAAACGAAGTTAGAAGTCGTTCGTATTTGTCGTTTATCTGATAGAAAGTTAGAGTTGGTCGAATTGGAACGAGGGGAGAAAAAGGATGTGGAGATCGGTACGTGCAAAATATGACCCCTTAAATTCAATCCAAACAACGACGCGATGTGTATGCGTGTAAGGAACAACTTGGTTTTTATTTCGAGTTCTTTTCGAGTTAAAAAGCAAAGCTGTTAGTAAGTTAGATGTTGTGTAGGAGAGGCGAGTTTTTAAATAATTGAAACGCGAGTCTCGTTATTTTCACGCATTTCTCAAAAGTGCAGCAAATAAACGTCTGTTGTTAATTTCAGTGCCGAGCTGGCTTTAAAAAAAAAGGCAGGAAACTGTAACGATCGATTCCTCGACGCCACCAGTTCACCACCGTGACCAATAGTAAAAGCACTCTAACCGTATACCATCGACATTTTCGACCTCGAACCGATCATTCGACGACCTCCTTAGCCTCTGCCCAAGTTACCTCCTTCATTGATCGCGTTTCTCTTTCAATTCGAAATCTTTCTTTGATACGAACAATGATATCTTTAAAAAAAGATTCGATAGAAAAGCTCCAAAGTGCTTCTTCTCTTTTTTTTTTTTTTTTAAATATCGATACGATTTTAATTATTAACAAATTTGAATTTCTTTTTATCGATTCCTTTTACTCAATCTCAACACATTAAAAGATTACTTCGCCAAACGTAATAAATTTCATTGCAAGAGTAGAATGAAAAAAACTTATTCAATGTATAAACTCGATCGATTTTCTGTTAATTAAAATTTTACGTAACTCTCGATAACTAAATTTCACTCGGTCGAAAAGCTCCAAAGAATTATTATTATTTCCATTAATAATTCTAGTTCACCATTTGCTTTGACATACCGTACCATCCAAAGATTCTTAACTCCATAATTTGCATAACTCAAAACGTGCACCAAATATCTGTCCAAACAATATCACTTAATCCCCTCAACCAGCATCTAACGAGTATCTAAGCAAGAAAGGTCCGAGGTCGAGAAACGGCGCGACCATCACCCCTACCTGCCGACCGGTTTTTCCCCTGTACACGCAGACAATATCGTATAAGGCATTACCTTGAGACGATCGAGACGCTCTCACGCCGGTCCACGATCAGAGGGTCCTTTTTCCTCAGCTCGACCTTGGGCGAGGCGAAACTGAAAGCCTTCTTGACACTCTCGAGGACGCTTTGCCCGGTGGTCTGTGTTTGGTCCACGATCGTCGTGCTTTTGTACACGTCTTCGCCCAGGTCGCCTAGCGACCTGTACGAAGCGCCAATACCTGCCGGCATGGCGACCCTTTTCCCTCTGCTGTTACTCGCCCACGATGACAAAACCCCTGGACGCTGGACGACCTGTACGGACGTCTTCGACAACGATGATCCTGTCCACCGTTAAATGGTGGATCTATCTTTCTTACTTCGCCGTTCCTCACCCGACACACTCGTCTCCCTCGTTCGGCCGCCCCTTTCGCCGCTGGTGTAGCCGCGTTGATGATGCTGATACGCGTGCCCGAAGCCGAGATACGCCAATATCGTGCGTCAACAAGGCAAACGAACGGGCAAACGGGCAAATAAAGAAAATCCAAGATAAGGAGGTTCCACGTGAACAAGCTCGGAGCTATCGATCCGAGGTATTGGCAAAACGATCTTCTGATACCAAAGGGTTGTCGTTTCAGTCGCGAGTAAATAATTGTGGGGGGGGGGGAGGGGAGGGTAATCGTTATATCGGTTATATCGCGAGACGAGACGATCTCTGTGGCCAGGGAATCGTATAAACGTTTTGATTATTATTATTATTATTACTATTTGCGATTTTTTTTAATCGAGATTATACTATCGATAAATTATTATTACACGAGATGTTCACTTGTTTGAATGTATGCATCGGTTTTGGATATTGTTTTTCAGATATGTCTAATTCTAGAAAATTTGATTCTTGAAAAAAATCGTAAAAATATATTCTGAGAAGTTGCATTTTTGTTTCGTCTATATATATATATATATAAACTTTTGTGTAAAATATAACTATTGCATCATTTTTTTTTGATAAATTTTGAATGGCATATTTGATGCATCGATCATCTTAATTGGGGAAAAAAAGTATCTTCTTTATGCTGAATATTAAGAAACATTTTGATTTTTATTCCTTTTCCATTCGAAGAACAGAAATATCAAAGTTCTAAAACTTTCCTCTGCGATAAGAATTTTTATATAAAAAAGTTTAAATTCAACGTATTCAAACGTACAAGTGTTTCAAAGTTTCCACTATTATATAGTGGAAGTCAGACACTGATAATTATATAATATGTTTATTATCGAAAGTTTGCAATTTAATTATTTCGATTATCTTATAATTCAACCCGAAGTTTGATTTAAAATTTAGGAATTTTGTATGAAACAAGGATCGCTTATAATTCATGTTTCGTTGAAATGTGTAGAGAAGGGAGATATTTCCAGTGGAATTTCATGAAAAGGTCAGTTTTACATCAAGTATACCATTCGTTATTATTTTTTCTCCCCTCCGATTTTATTAATGCCCCAATAATTTTCTTAATTAAACACTTCGTTTTTCTGGTCAGTTCAATTTTCTCTCCGAGTAAGTGAATCGAAGCCCCTAAAGTAATTACGTTTTTTTTTTTTTTTTTTTTCTTATCTTCGAATATTAATGAAAATATGCACGATACCATCTTTTATATAATTCAACATTATTTGTGACTCGTCACGAGTTTCATACGTACACCTGTGTCCACACCAGCGTTCTCCTCTTAATTTATTCAAAACCAAAACGCGGTCGAAAGGCATGGATAACACTACAGTCACTCGTTATTGCTGTGCATCAAGGATGCAAAGCTACGCTTTGTCCATGACGTCATTATGGTCGAAAGGACAGCTACACCTGTCGTTTCGATGCTCAGATGCAATTGCAATTACTCTTTTCACCGGCTTGATCGTCAATGGTTTACCTCAAACTCGTATCACAATACACGAATGTATAAAGAGAGACAAATCATTATTCAAGTACAAATAGATAGAAAATTTTTCGTCTATATTCCTGTCCTCGAGACGAATATCTTTTTATAAGGTAATCGTTTTAATTCGAGAAATTAAAGGCAGACCACGAGACCGATCTTATCTAAGTGCACCTGTCTATCCTAGGTCGATGTTCCTTAATTGGTTCCTTGGCTAAGAAAGGGACAGATGTTACGGTTTCTAGAACTAATAGGACGTTTCCTGTGCACGCCCTTCCTCGATTCCAGATCCGCTTCTCGAGATTATGGATCTCCCGTCTAAATCAAGCAAAGCGATATCTTCATCCTTTTCCTCCGGCCTTTCCATTAACTCGGAAATGGAATCCTTTTGCCAATACCTCGTCGATTGGTCCTCGCGAAACAAAACAGGAAAACAAGACAAGGAGAAAAGATAGAGATAGAAATAGGCTGAGAAAACATGGCGTTAACATGCACAAAAATTCGATGATTCAATACGATCATTACACATCGAGACAATCATGCGTGGCCGCATGCCAACTGCGAGGTGCAATTGCTCTGTGCGCCTTTGTAAAAACAGATGCTAAACGGTGATCGGTGTCTGTCCGAAAGATACGCCATCGAAATTGTTCGAATCTCC
This sequence comes from Apis florea, assembly GCF_048593485.1. Taxonomy (NCBI): domain Eukaryota; kingdom Metazoa; phylum Arthropoda; class Insecta; order Hymenoptera; family Apidae; genus Apis; species Apis florea. Next base: position 182,369 of record NW_028256824.1, on the reverse strand, counting down.
GTGAAAATTTTGCGAACGTTCATTTCGATGACCGTCGAATGATTCACCGATTACGCGTTTTCGTCCATCGTTTCGTCGAACGTGTAGACGCTATTTGAATAAAATATAATTGGGGGAAAAAAAAAAAAACAGACACGTGCATGCAAAAATTGTGGACAAACAAAGGCGAGCCGATTAACGATGTGCAATCGATTTTGCATTTTATTATATCTTTTTCTTTTTTTTTTTTTTCGTGTTATTACACGAATCCTTTTGCACAATAATTTATTGGTTAATGAAAATAAATGAAGCGTTATTCTTTTTAAATTTTACGATTAATTTTAAAATAAAATAATCAATTTTATTATTTATTTCTATCACTTTTATTGATACTATGAGAAAGAACGTAAATGAATGTAAATTAGTACAATTATATATGTATTTTTATTTGATAATAATTTAACATCGTGTAATATTATATAATATGATAATAATTTATTAATGCAATTAGCTATTGTGCAAAAGAATCATGAATTGATCGTTTTGTATTTCGATACGTATTTGGCTTCTTGATGAGGTTGATGTCAAAACGACAACGATAACGATCGATAAATGTACCCGGCCTGGCTGTCACGAAGAAAATAACGCCTCGTAACGCAAGCGTTTCCGGTTCAATCCGGTCGACGCGACCCGTTTCGACGAAAGGAAATTTCTTTTCTACACTATCCCGTTATCGACTATAAAAACGAAAGCGTAAATCACTTTTTTACAACCCTCTTCATTCTACATCAAGGGTTATTACAAAGATCTGATGGTCTTCCTGTCAATTAAAACCTTCACTGACCAAGAAAATTTGTTTTCCGACAAAGTACTACTAGACGTAGTTCTTTCGACGTGCTCCTGATTATTAACTTCTTCTTTGTAATTCGATGTAGAAAAAGATATGAAAATAATATGATCGATGCACCGGATATAAAATTATAAATCGTAAGTTTAAACATAACATAATTTGGTTTTTAATCTCGTTCTTACAAGTTCTGTAAATTTTTTAATCGAAAAAAGAAAAAAATGCGGACAACCGAATTATCCATCTAATTAATAATAATTTGTTAAACGCAAAATTAATCTTTATATAAAGTAATTGATTCTAAACGAGATTCTAAAAAGATTTTGACGCACATATATTTTCGCGCAACAAACCGATTTCCGTATTAGCCAATATTCCCTCTATCTCTGGACAGTCATTAATTTGATATTCGATCGTAACCGAATCTCGTTAAAACTTTATTGCGAGCAGCAAAGAAAAAAAAGGAGAAGAAAAAAATCGTAGAATTGAAATTATCGACGACAATCGTTCAATTTCGATATCTCTATTATTAATTGTTCGAGTAATTGTTAGTAAAATTAATTCATAAATTAATCGCACGGTGCATCGGTTAACCTCACAATAAATTCTATAGACGCGGCCACGTACAGGGGATCAGCTGCTGCCTACTCGTATAGTCAGCAATGCCTACGTGTGTATGCACGTATACACAAAGAGAATCTTTCTGAAGAAACAGCGGTTGTCGTATTTCTCGAAGGGTGATTTTCCCCGAATTCGAGAAATTATATCCGCGCGCGTCTGAATCCTGGCCCAGGAGAGGGTCGTGTATTGATTTTTCGCGTGGATAGCCGCGTGTGTAACGTCTAACCTCATTTCCCGTCGAGTAATCGTATACCCGGGCTGGTGACTACCACTGTGACGTATCGAGCTCTCGATCGTATCGCTGACGCTTCGCACGATGGTGAACGCGAAATCATCCCGCCTAATGGCGGGAGTTCGTTTAAAAAACGTATCACCAGATAGAATGTGGTGATCGATCGCGCGAGACGGAACCCTTCGACTTTTGCTACAACATCGAATGCCTCGCTTCGAATAGCGTGTCGTACATACACGATCATAACCGCAATTTTATTTGAGAGAAAAGTGGTCGTGAAAATCCGACAAGGGAACGAACGCGCGCGTCATTGATCACGAACACACGTAAGAAACGCGTAGAAACATCGACGGAGATACGGACGACGACGACGATGACGACGATAACGGCATTCTATTACCACGGAATCGTCATCGATCGAAATGTTATGTACATGCCGTATTAGGGAATTTATTTCTGTTACCTTTTCGATTCTCTCGAAAATGGTTCTCGAAACACGGGAAATGCGCGTGGATGCACGAGAACTGTGACTCACCTCGTCTTGCGCGGCTCCCGCTGCGGAATCCTGGTACCGAAAAAGAGTTGCAGCTTCTCTGCGACTTTCGAACACGATAGCACGGAAACAGAGACGCGAGGAATTTTGCCCGAACTTGTTACTACGGACTTCTATTCCTCACGACGATTGTGGCGTCTAATTCGTTTCGATTTGTTTTTATCCGTGAACCGACACGACGTAACTTTCGTTGTTGTTCCCTTCTTTCCTCCGTTTGCCCTTCTCGCTTTCGACGTGACGTGTGAAAACGCACCACGAGAGACGAGACTAACGAGAGACCGTACCGTGTTCTCAAAGGCACCGCACGATTACTATTGGCCCGAATACACGACTCAGACTACAGGCTGGTCAATGGGAATGCGCACCGCTTCATGCGCGGTGCACAGCGGATCGAACCGGTTATGGACGGTCTACCGACATCTACCTTCGAAATCCTGATATAAAAAGTTTATGATTGAACAACCTTTAATCGACCTTGGATAAAACCAACTTTCACTTTATCGAGCGAGTTTCATCACGTTTCAGACCTTCCTAACCTTAAAAGGGTTTGTTCTATCGGTTCTGCAGGGATTCACGATATCTATTGTATCGTTACTAGTTGTCTAGTTACTTTATCAAAGTAGGAGGTCTTTACGTATGGATTTAGTGATATAGATAATTTTCGTTATCTGGTGTTATTATATCATGTTATTATTCGTTTTATTTCTTTTTAAAGTTTTATATAATATTAATGATATCTTTTTATAAAAAATATTAGAATACATTATGTAAGTAAAGCACGCGATATGTAAATGTATAATAATTATTAGATAATATAGATTTGATGAAAATGTTTCCTACTTATTATGATATTAAATATGCGAGATGAAACCGGTCTTGTAATCAAACGACTTCTACAATAATTATCACGAGGCTTAACAGGAACGATCCAGCTAGATCTAGTTTGAACAGCATGGAACAGCATAGAAAAAGAAAGCTTCGAGCTCCGAAAAAGAGATTTTGTTCGCAAATCATTCACACTGTGAACATCATATTTTGTACATTTATTTTCTTTAATGCTTTCTTTATTCGACAACTATTAAATATAACGTAATATATAACTATGTGGATAAAATATATCGATCGTATAATACTTTATCGAAGTACACGTGTCGCGTAATCTCTCGCACTTGATCGTCAGATAATCGTTACATTATTATTTTCGAACAAATTGATGTTCGCAGAATAACTAGAATAATTAGTATATAATTTACGAATTTTAAACTTAACGCTTTAATCATTTAGATTAAAAGCTTTTCAAGCAATTCGAAATGAATTTTTAGTCAAGGACACGATCGCATTCGCGAAACCCTACCATCAGCGTCACTTTAAAAGTAAATTAACGATCAGAAAGACGGAGTAGCTCTCACGGATGTTCTTTTGTAACCATCAAAGTGTGCAGCAGTCTATATCCACATCGCCACGATTCAAGGTAATTCCGAGTTGCATTACGTTGTCGGGCGTAAATCTGAAATTCAATTGCATTCTGGACCGTCACGTCCCACTTTCATTCCCGTCCCTTCCCTCGTTGATCAGTTACCATTTACCTCGTTCCCGAGATTAGTCTGCAAGAATCCCAGATCGGTTCGAACAGGGTTCCCTCTCCTATTCTCCCTTCCTCGATCCGATCGATGCTATTCTCCTCCCCTCCCTCCATAATCGAGTCAAATATGAGAAGAATGGAACAACGAAACGGAAGCGCTCTCTCTCGAGAGAGCTTCGAGAGAAAGCTTCTGTCCGTTTTATGAAATTCACTTTGACGCGAACGAGAGAGATTAAATTTACGAATCGCAACGAAATCTCTCAAATGGGAGGGATGTTGGAGGGTGGGTTGAAATCGCGAGCTATCGCCTCTGACAGCATCCATCCTACCATTTTGACGACGTCAAGGTAAACGAGAGTCTTTCTCCTTCCGTCTTGCCGAGTAATCCTCCCCTGAGATTATCCGAGCGTCCCTTTATTTATGTCTGGTTAAAAGGATTTTAATACACGTTGCTGTAGCAATTCAAAAAGACGCGGACCATATTTCTTAACGGGATATTTAAATGCTAAATCGAGGATTCAATTGCGATATCGTGCAACGCGTCATCATCCTTTCCCATGTTTAATCCTTATCTTCGTTTGTCAATCTTGTCGTGAAATCTTTGAACCTTTCTTGAATCGAAAAGCTTTTCCCAATCCATTTGTTGTTGTTGGTGTGAAGTAAACGATATATTAAAAATTAATTCTCTTTTCACACGCTGGATTTTTAAATCGAGACACGTTGTTAATTAAAAGATAATTTAAACAGTTTGGAAAAGTTTCCGATAGAAGAGTTCTTAGGAGACGATTTGCATTATATTTAAGATGGTTTCTTTGAGTGATGAATAATAATCAGACACGAAATGGTTAGCTTTTAGAATACGTAATCGCGAAACCTGTTAAAAGTGGATCACCTCTCGCTTTTGCTTGGAAGAATTTACTCGAGTAAATAGTAATTAAAAAATATAAAAATGATATTCAAACGTATTTAACAATTTCCAAGTCTTGGCGATAAGAAATATTTACCTCGTTTCCTCGTTAAAATTTTAATTAAGACTTGTTAAAAATCGGTCTCGAGGTGTAGAAATTGATTCCAATATTGATTTCTGTAACGACACGAAATTAAAACACGAGCAATTATGAAATATATTAACATACAAACGAAAAATACGAATATATAAAAGCGTGTGGAAGCCGGACTGTGAAATATTACCAGACTCGACATTCTTTCTCGTTATATCTCGTTTACGAGTTTCTCTGATACGATACGTTGCATCTGAATCTATCCCCAACCCCCCTGCTCCACTATTCGCCTTTGGAATCTTCGTGAAGAGATATATATCTCCTTTAGTATATTCATCATAAAAATGTATATTTATGTATATTTTCACCGGTCTCCTACGTGGAATGCGTATTGTGTTACCACGCACCAACCCCCTCTACACTCTTCCCTCTACCCTCCCCCTCGATTACATCGGATTTGCAGGAAGTGCTGGCACGAACGCGAGCTTGTTCATTCGTACGTGGGAAGGGAATACGTGGTTTGTAATATGCGTGCAACGTCGAGGGCATATTTTTTCTTACTCTTCCACTTCATCCTTACATCCCTAGCGCAGCAGTCGATGTGTTTTTGACGTTGGAAACTCTTCGCTTTGGAGGGGGGGCCAATTCTTTTATTACAAAAAAATTACGAAGGAACGGTATTTAATCTGTCAACCGTTATCGAAGAATCGTAATTGTAAACGTTGCAGAGGGGAGACAGGCTTAAAGCTACTTTATGTAGTTTTTTTTCTTTCTTTTTTTTTTTTTTTGTGTGTGTATATAGAAAACTTGAATGCTGATCGACGATGTTTCTCTCTCCATTTCACTTGTTTCGTCTCGTTTGTTTCTTGTTGTTCAATATTTTGTATACATTTTGATTTAAGATTGATTTATATCTGTTTTTTAGTCACGATATATTCGAACGATGTATTGAAAGATGGCTTACATCGATATATATTGAGTATACTCGTCGGAGAATCGATTGAAACAAATTGATAGTGTCGATTTATTTATTTATTGAACAGTTTAAATTCGATGGAACTGGAAGAAAACAAAGTAAGACTGTGAATATTATTCTCTCACTTTGTTTATGTACTTAAGCGGCTTGTAATTTAATAGATAAATCTCAAACGACATGTTCGTACATTTGTTTTTTTCCTCTCTAGAATAGAATTCTCCTCAAACAAATATCAAATCTTTCCACGATACATTATTCTTATATTATTTAAACATTGTTTGAAATATAAATTACACAACGTGGATCAATGTAAAATAAATCAAGTGCAATATAATTCTATAATGGGAAATGCTTACAGTTAAAAGTTTTGTTTTATTGTTAAAAATTGGATGGTTGTTCGGTTGTTAATCTTCCTGATGGAAATAAAAAAAAAAAAAAATTGAATCTGGAAGGCAGGGAACTTTTAAATGAATACGTATGCAACGTATTAAACGGGAATAAGCTTCGAATCAAGTTCGCGTCAAGGATAAGATTAATGTATATTTTTTAACTCGGTCGGAAATTGGATAAGTTCGTGCAATGTTGAAAACATTATTCACGATGAAAACGTTCCCCTGTTTCAAATGATCGCTACCTTCAAGCGATGATGCAACTCGTTATTATAAATTTCTGAGTTACAAACTCGAAGAATATTTTTGAATTCGATCGAAGTCTGTTTCAATAAGCCTGTTGATAGACGGAATATTCAATCTTCAATGCTTTCATTTTCTTCATGAATGAATCATACGAATATATATATATATATATATTTTGCGTAATATTCCTGGAATTTTAACTCTTGCAATATTCGCTCTCTCTCTCTCTCTCTTTCTTTGTTTCTTATATCGCAAAGGAAAGTGCTGCAACCGAAGAGAATTTTGTCCGATTTCACGAAAGATGCTTGGAAATCGTTAAACCAAAGTTTCTTGAATCAGTACACGTCCCTCGAGTATTTTTTACACGTTCATCGATGATCCTACTGTGGTGGGCCGCACTGCAGAAATCTCACGGAGTAAAAGATATAGCAATGAGACACTGGGGTGTGCTTCGATCGAGTGTAAGGGAGGTTGGTTACCTCGTTGTATCGTCGCCCTCCACTGGCAATACTTTCCATTCTTACGCGTGTATATGGAAAGAAAAGAAACAAGCACGTTGCGCTCATTTGTATCCTTGGCAAGTGATCGTATAAATAATACATTCCAGAAATATGCTCCCGCCAGCGCTTACAAGACAGTGACCGAAATTGTGTATTAATATTAAATTCCCACGAAGCTTTGCTCACCGTTATGAATCCGCTGTCGTGTCGAATGGCAAGGCTTTCGAGTTTTTACAACAACCGTTGAAATGATCGAATTTTTTGATCGAGGGAAATTTTTCATCAATATTGTCAATTGCACGAAAGAATCGTTTATTGAGTTGTAACCGATTGAATTAGAAGAAGGATTAATTAAGGTTATTAAAAGTTATAGCGATCAGAGAAATTTTAATACAATCTACGATTTATTTGCTGGTTTGAAAATATATTAAATATCCCATAGATATTCGTGATTAAAATATCACGTGAAATTAGTTAGGAAAATTTATTCGTAGAGCGGCTAACCGCGATCTTTCCTCGAGTATAATATGTCTAATATTAATAAATTCTTCACGAAAAGGGTCGTTTATACAGGTTTTAAATGTATAAGATATGGGGGACGCGCTTTAAGTCATCACAATTGTTCGACAATTTGTTTGCAACGCTATAAGTGCACGTATCTCTCGTATACGATTTTCAATAAATGAATATTTAAGCTTTTGAAAAATATAGAGAAATCCTTGCTTGTTTAAAAACTCTTGATATCCCACACCATTTTATTATTCTTTTTTATTATTCAACTTCAACTTTTGCCTCGAATATCGAATATCTTGTAATCGATTGATCGATAAATCTTCGGATGATCGATAAGTTTTCGTTCGGTTTTTAAATTAATTGTATACATAAATAGACGATTTAAAATTACCTTCTATATTATTCAATCATTCTAATACGTCGCAATTATCACAGAATAGCTTATTTTGAAAATCTAATGAATCATAAATCATTCTTTGAATCATAAATGATCCGGTGGTTATTAACCATTCACATCGATAAATAGACGATTTATCGTACGAGGATTAATTGCAAGTTGAAATCGCGTAGAAGACAATGCGCGAAAATACACGAGTCGTATTTAACAGTGCAAAATTTTATCAACAACCAACCAACGTAATAAAACTCGGGTAACAAAGTGAATCGCGATACCTTTTTTCTCTTTTTTACCCAATTCTCAATTACACCGTGACGCACACGTTAAGGCCGCAAGTACGAATTAAGATAAAACATTTCATCGGGCGGAATGCAAACACGGAATGGAAAGGCTGGAAATTACAGCCGCGTTTTAAAATAGCCGCATACATAAATAATTCATTCGGATGGAATTCGGAATCTGCGAACGAGGAACCGCAGCCTGCAACATTGGCGTAGACACACACAGCTCGCGATGAGCCAACCAAATCCTTCTGGCAAAGTTCGAAATTTGTACGCACAATTATGCAAATGCGTCCGCATTCTCGGCAGCAGCCGCGTCCGACCAACGTCCCCCTCCCCCTCGCGACACTGTGAAACTGCACAGCGGCTGCACGTGACAGCCTCCGCCATATTCCTCGAACCACTCGATTCCGCGTAATCTTGACAAATCGAGCGCTACGTGCGAATAAATATACGCGGTTGAATAAATATTCCGCAGCGATGCGCCAACACCCGAATCTTGGCGGGAAGTTTGAACGCGCCTGTGCAAAAGGGGCATTCGACGGGCGCTGTTTCCTCCCGATATCGGCCTTCTTGCCTCTCAATTTCGCCGCTGTTCACTGCTCGTTCGTTCCGGCAAAAACGGCAGCCGATTAAACGTTAATCGCCCGGTGATTTTCCTCCCGGCTTATTTAATTAATCGGAACGCCGTTCTTAATGGAGAGAGGGAGGGAGTGGGGTTAGAAGTGAACGAGTTGGAAGTAAACTGAAACAGCCGAGTTGTCCCTAGTTGGATACGTTATTAAGGTGGATCAGCGTCGATTAATCGATGATCTTGAAGCAGAAAATGTACATAGATACGTGGACGTAAGTTTTTAATGGTTAACGAAATTGCAAAGTGTTCAGGATTTATCGCTTTGTCTTATGAGATGTTGAAATTTTGGTTTCTGGATCGATTTCGTTTCTCGACGAGAATAATATTATCTAATCAAAATCAAAATTTTTGAATCACGTGACACTTTTAAAGAGATAGAGATTCGTCCTTCTTACTCTGTTAATCCAATGCGAATATCGAACGATTATTCCATTTATTTGCTTCGATACGAATGGAATCTGTTTATCAAATCCGTTTACCACGAAATTCTTGGATATAATAAGAACGGGGGATGTAGACTGCCGCTTTAGAGTAGTTGCGCTTCCGTAAACGCGAGCATTCACGGGGATGCAGCTTCATCCCCAAACCCCTGGCCCCCGGCTGTAAATATTTAATAGCGAAACCGATGGGATTTGCCGATCAATGTAAAGCCCCTTTCGGTCGTCTAGCTTCTGAACAGCCATAGGGCAGTTCCTCCTCTTTCAAGGTATCTCGAGAGGAGAGAGAGACGATCGAGAACGATGCGGAGGGGGTGGAACAGCCTTCTCCTTGCAATTTATTTTCGGCCAAATGGAGAGGGAGCTCCGACTTTTGGGGTCGTCACCGTATCCTGATGCCTTTTTCAACGTTAAGAACGGAAGACCGAGTTTATACGTTGATGGAAAACCCATCGTCCTGGCCTCCTTTTGATATCACGGTTCGCTTCGATCCTTCCTGTCCTCGAATTTATTGCGGTTTTGATGAAAATTCGTCCTCCTCGAAATTATTATTTGCCTTCGATAAAATCTCGTTTAACTCGAGAATTTCGTATAATGTGTCCATTTTTAGATTGGTGGCTTTGCTGGCTGGAAATTCGTGGATTACTTTTTTGTTTTAATACAATTGACTGCATTTTCATGAGAAATGTGTGTAATATTTGAAGTTTCAATAGAAATCTGGAAATGCTTCTTCCTTATTCTAAGAAAGACGATATAAGGAAAATGATAAAACAGGTTCTTTTAAACAGTTTCGAGATGCTAGATATTTCAAGTAAGAACAGCAATGTCGTTACTTTAGATTTCTTTGAATCTAAAGATATACGTATAATTTCCTTCCAACATCGTTACGAAATTTTTAATATTTTCTTTCTTCGAGAAATGGGGCACAACGCTTTTAAAAATTATTCTTTCTCATTCTTAATAATCCTCTGATTCATAGAATCCGATTTCTCACAACCGTTTACGGCCATTTTTAAGAATTTAATTTCCTCTTCGTCAGAATTCCCCCCTCCACTCGTATAAATATCTCTATTAATCACGATTAAATTTTCTCTATCCAACAAATATCGTGCCCAAAAGTTACCACCACTACGTATTAAACTTCCCAACTGCTCGATAAATCTTCCCACGAAGATGTATTAAGGCACGAGCCTTGGCCAGAGGGGAACTGGAGATCGTTAAAAATTAAAGCAAGGACATTTGTTTATGCGTTTTCGCGGAACGTTATCCAATCGAGAAATAACGAGAAACGTTTGTTCAACACGTATATCACGTATATCACGTTTGCAAGAATGCATCCGTGTATTCCTGCAATTGCAGGTCGCCACCTTCACCCCCTTGCACCTGTACCCCATCTACTTTCGCAGGCAGGGGGTGGTGGTCCGAACGAATGGCACGCACGTGCACGCGTTTGCAAATTCCATGCAACAAGGTTTGCAAGACGGTAAACGTGAACGTCTTCCAGAATGGAAGTCGAGTACCAACCAGATGCTACCCCATTTGGTATTTTTTCCAACTGCATATCCCAAATGCATTCGAATAGTTTCACATGCACGGGGTACTCTGCCTGTCCAATTCAATTTTCCTCGTTTCGATCGTTTGATTCTTTATCGTTTATCCCTTCGAAATCAAATTATCTTTCGGTGGAGCACACGTGCGCGTCCAGTTTTGCGTTCGAGACCCAGTCTTTTTTTTTCGAATAAATTCTTTCTCCTCGAATATCTTTTTAATAATTGTTTATTATTCTCCGTAACGAAGATTTTTTTTTCTCTCTCTCTCTGGATTATTAGAATAAATCAATCGGATCGATAATAACGATTCATTCGAATTATTATTGCCTCGATAGTGATACAAAAAAATTCTTTTTGTTTGCACGAGTGTCTTTATAATATGTTTATTTTTTTTATTTGTATCATAAGCTGTCTGGATAGGATTTTTCTGATTCAATATTTATTAGCAAAAGTTAATATGAAGTCGATATCAAAAGATTTCGATGTTTATATTATTCTTATCTATATATGCAATATTATCACTGGCAAAAAATGTTTGAAATGCAAATATGATATGGGTAAAAAATTTATAGAGATCTATATGAAATAGTAATTAGTAATAATTTTATGTGATATAAAATTATTACTCGTTGAAAATAATATTAATAAATTATCTTCGATACATTGTCGCAACATATTTGATATTATTGACAATTCAATTTTTGTTATAATAAATACATTTAAACATTTTCCTCGATACGCCAAAAATGCCAAATGTTTCTCATATCTTGATAAATTTGAATTTTGTGTACACAGATTAAAACGATCCCGAACGGAACAGTTGTTTGTATAAGTTTGTGGAAGTTAAAAAAGTGGAAGACTAAAAAAAAAAAGAAAAAAAAAAAATAAAACATGAAATCATACAGTATTTTACCTGCAAATATTTGTTTTTTTTTTTTCCAAAATTCACGTAGGCACAATCATATATTCAAGTATCCACATTTTACGCAGTTAAATGTATCAAACGTTCCACTTCAAAATGTATCATTAGATACACCTTTAACCTTTAGAGTAAAGCCACTTTAATGTTTCGATCCTCGACATGAAACTTTGTGTAACATACACCTCTTATCTGTTTATTCTCCGCACAAATTTAATAACTTATAATATGTCATTTGTCGTTAGGAATTTAATTTAAACTTATTTGAACGATACATTATGAGATTCACAAATTTTAATCAATATCAACAAAGTTTAATAAGAAAAGGGTTCTAACACTATTTTCATTATTATTGATCATTTAATAATTTTGCATGTATCGCAAAAATTATTAATTATACTTCTTAACAATCAATTAGGAATTCAAGATTCAGATTGAACAGACATTATTTCTAATAATTCTCAATATTTATAAACCTTCTCGCCCCGAGAAAGAGTTAAAACTCTATAAATATTACTCGAAATAAATTTATCATTAAATAATTCGGGATAAAAAATCTATACCTGGGATGCTTAGAATCGACGACAGTCATCCTCGAGGGTTCCAAGACGAAGAGATCCCCCCGTCGCACCACTCTGGTACCCAGATACACCATGGTCTCGATTTCCTTACAACTCCACGAACCAGAACTCGCAGATATCGAGATACCATCGCCATCCTCGTTCGAACACCATGTCTTCGGCCTGTTACTTCCTCGTATATTTTTTATCATATCTCCCCCCGTTCCCTGATCGCCTTCAAACCGAACACAGCCACGAGATACAATTCAAACACTCTCACTTTAATCACAACCACTCACAACACAGATTTGAGATATTCTCCGTCGATCACGTTTCGTTCATGGAATATATTCAGCCTCGACTGAGTTCGCCTTCCGCACACAGCCTCTCCCGCTAAATGACACGCGTTTAACCAACAAATGCCGCGATTACGTTATCGTTGGGAGGGTCTGGCAGAAACAGGTTAATGATTTCGTTACGGCGAGGTGAGCTCGAATGTACGCGTGCACGTAACCTATGGCATTATTGGCATGTTCGATCCACCTTAAAAACAGGTTTGAAGTGATGGGGAGAGAAGAGAGGGAGGGGGAGAGAGAGAGGGAGGAAGAGAGACAAGGAATGCGTTATGTAACCTTTTGTGACGCGGTAGCCCCAATGGCTCTTTGGAAAAGGAAATCCTTGGCTCGAGAAGACTTCACCACGAGCGAAGGTGCACACCGGTGAAAGGAAACCGCGAGCACGGTTTCTTGTCCAAAAGCATTTACTGCCAGGGGACTGTGAGGAGATGGTGAACGTGAGTAAGACACGTTTTACTTGGGTTTCTCTACCCTGGGAAAAATTGGAGGCGGAATAACGCCTCTTCTTAATACACTTTCGCTTCGAATCGAAGCCGACAGGTAACGAGATGGTCGACGAAATGAATTTTGATTAATTTGAGAATAATTTTTTCCGAGAAACGTTTTACATTCGCCCTTTAATTCTTTTTTGGTAAACCGTTAAGGATTAATATTAATATCATTTCAGAAATAATAATAATTCTTGTGTGAAAAATTGGGGGGAGAATCTCATTCTCAAATTTTAACAATATACAATCGTTTAAAGTAAATTTTCACGCTCATTTCTTTTGGTATCGTTCGATTAATATTTTTCGGAAATTATCTAGAATTTATCTAGAAAATCTTTTGTTTTCCATCGATTCTTTCTATCTTCAAATCTCAAGTATTGTCGTTACACTTGTTTTCATACCTCAAAAACATCGATCGTTTGGAATTTTCGAAGGAAACAGTCTCCTACCTCGTCTTTCGCAACAACAATTTCCACCTTCCTTTAACGTTATCAAGCTTTCTACGAATTTCGTCCTTTCTAATTCTCCGTTTCGAGGATGAAAGGAATGCAGACGCATCGTACAAGCTAGAGATTCGTGCAAGTATGCGGAGATAACGGCATCAGACCTCTCTCTTTCGGTGTGCACACGCGCCGCCGACGCCGGGAATTGCAAATTCTCGAATTGTACCGAGTGAGATTGGGGGGGGAGTGAGACTTTTGAAAGTATAACCAAACGCATAAAAGCGACCAATTGAAATGCTCTGTCTGTTCACCGTTCCACGATCGCCTCGTTGCTTCAAAACGTGGGCGGAGAAGAAAGGGAGATACAAGGTCCCGAATTGGGATTAGCATAAAATAGAGGATGTGGAGGGAGGGAAAGTAGGGTATATTTTGTTATCTTTCTGCCCTGTGTCTTTCATCCCTTTCCACTTACAACGCCATCATTCGATTCTTTACGGAATTTTTCATGCATTTATTCCTCTCTTTGTTTTGCGATGGTATCGATCATTATTGCAAGCTCAAGTGTATTGGAGGTATAATATTTTTTACATCTTTAGATATCTTTGAATTGTAGACTTGAACTTCGTTACAAGGGATATCAAAGGGTTTGTATTTTATCGATAATGATATGTAAAAATTTTGAAATTATATTTTTAATAGGCTTTAACGTTTTCGAGATAATAATGTTAATTCAATGATATTTAATAATAATATATGGATATCGAGAATATTTGTTAATAATGTAAGCTTTATTTTTACCTGTCTTTTTATTTTGATTTAATTCTATTTCGTTTCATAAAAATTCATACAATTTTGGTAGATAAATAAATCTCTAACTAATTATTGTTAATTCTTTTCTTGGCAAGGATTGAAAATTTTATATGAAAACTTTTAAATCAGAGACTTTAAGATCAAATATGAATTTTGTATTTTTGCAAAGGTAAGACAGATGGTATGTGCAAACAGCCTATTAACGGATACGTGTTATCACGCATCATCAGAGTGTCAGTCTATCAACGAAATAACATGTTTCCAATAAACTTGCCTCTCTATCTGTCGACAAGGCTTTTGTTAGCAATACTAATAGGTGGCCATTGGCATCAATCACTCGTCCTTCCTATTGATTGCTCTATTTCTGCATGAATTGCTTTCTGTATTTTCGTGGAAAAGACATATTGCTTTATAAATTATAAAATGTATGCGCAATCACAATTTGAAAAATGTTTCATGTTCGATAAAAACGTTTTACGCGTTATACATAAGTTAAATTTTTCACAATCCTCATTTCTATTATTATCGTTCTTCTAAATTTTGTAAATTTGTGACTCGTAGAATTTCATTAATAATATAAAAAAATTGAAGTAAGAAATGAATTTTTAACAATGCTAAAGATGATCGATTTTTTTTTGCGTGTGTTTTTACAAAACTGTTCTACGATATTTCAATTTAATAGCACTACCGGTGTTTAACGTTACGCTTGAATGCAATTTGCGCGCTTCTAATTTTGTTACACGGACACGTATACACCGTGATACTCGTATAAGCGTTGCTTTTATTTTCCCCGTGTAAATATCAAATTCGTAATTGCGATTACGTTTGGATTACGCGCACAGGTTCGTCGAAATATTAGAAAATAAACAGGAAAAATAACAACACAGGTAAAACGCGCGACCGTGTCATTTGTATTCCTAATGGTGGCGTAATTCTCCTTTGAAATACATATACATATTATTACGTCCATTTTCTCGTACGCATTCGTTTTCCTGGACAGTACCGGGAATTTCGCTTTGTATCTCTTGACTTTTACATCCATCATCGTATATTTCTTCCGGCGTATGGCCACGGAGCGCAGTATTCTCGGGAAAAGATGCACGAGCGACAATTAAATTATGACGTTTAACTTTTATATCTGTTCCATCCTCATCTTTTGCAAGAGAAACGTTCGTTTTTTTTTTTTTTTTTTTTTCTTTTCAAATGCATCCACGCACGCTTTACTTTAACAAGGATTTAAACGTGATAAATTAAAACGACTTATATAAATGCGTTTTTCGTATTGAGAATTGAACCGAAATAACGTACTTGCTTGTGAATTTTCTTAATAAAAATTTAAAGAAATTTTAGAAATAAAAGGAAAAAAGAAGAAAAGAAATAGTAAAATAATAAAAATATTCTTCTTTTTTTTTTATGGAAATAATAATTATGGAAACACACAAATATGATATAATCATATGAATCATATAAATTCGTTCATTCTTATCCTGACATTATATATTATCGGTAAAATTATTGCAATTATATAGATAAATAATTATTAAATCAGCAGACAAATATTATTATAATTTAAATTATCTAGATATATAATATCCGGATATTTGTATATAATAATATCTTATTATATCATAGAACAAATATTATATGTTCATTTTTTTAATGTATTAAAGATTCGTGTAAATAATTATAACGTGACATCTCCAACCCTTTTGTTCGATCATTCATAGACCAAAAGTACTTGTCGTAGTCACTAGGGGGCTACAAACATGAACCGAACTATTGCAATCAGCTCCCCCGTCGATAGTACCGATCTCGCTACTAGGTGGTTCCGAAGACTGCATCGTTCTCGCTGCTATTATATACTCTATGCGCGTATAATTAGTGCGCCAAATGAACGGTAGATCATACAAGTACAGTTTATATTGTTACATTAAGTGCAGTTTATATTGTTATATTGTGTTTTACGTTCCGGTCTAATTTCTCCTGTTGCAAGGTATTCTGATTTATTTTATATTTTATTTTTCTGAGTTTTGTTTTGAAATGTAAAAGTGTGCAATTGAGTGTGTATATATATATATATTGTGATTCATCTGTAACGAAAGAAGTTGGCAAAGTAATTGACTACCCCAGATGATCTTCGATCTTCTACGAATCTCGAGGTACATATATTTTTTCTTCATTCAATAATATTGAGTACTGAATATAGTACTGAAATAATATTTGCATATATTGAATATATTGAATATAGAATATAATTTCTATTGTCTTATAATATCATCATATATATATATATATAATATATATATAACGTACAATAATAATTGAATAATGTATAAGTAATTAGAATGTAGTATTAGCTATATAAAAAAAAAAAAATAAAGTTAGATTGTTGAAATTAATGAATCTTATATTTAATTTATTATATCTATTTCCAAATTATTCCAAAATATTTCCTTTGTAATAATGCAACTCGTTCTTCTATCCATTCTCATATTCCTAATTATATCACACTTTTGAAAGTTCTTAAGTTCAAATGAATTAAGGAAAAGCAATATATCCTATGGAAAAAAAATTTATCATTGGTATTAGTGAGGCTATAATAATTTCCAAATTATTCCAAAATATTTCCTTTGTAATAATGCGACTCGTTCTTCTATCCATTCTCATATTCCTAATTATATCACACTTTTGAAAGTTCTTAAGTTCAAATGAATTAAGGAAAAGCAATATATCCTATGGAAAAAAAATTTATCATTGGTATTAGTGAGGCTATAATAATTATAATATGTATCCTTTTCCGCAAACATGGCTATGCATAGACATTCGTGTAGCTCATTTGCGTTGGCTTATATGTTAACGCCGGGTAGTTAGAGGTTGGACACGAATGAGTCTGATATTCATGAGTTTCAACGCGAGAGCTCGTCTGACAAAGATAGAATAGGAACGCTGTTGGTTTCTAAACATCCTTTCCTCTGATTTAGAGATCGCTCTATGAAAACTCTGGTATATTCAAGCGGTTTACTCTCTCCCTCACCTCTCTTATCTTTCAAATTTACTTCCAAATCCAGTGCTATATCATTTTTATTTTCCTATCGTAATTTTTATTCTGCTTAAACATTGTTCAAATAACGATCATTAATTCTACGTCAATAATTTTTTACTGAAATTTTTCTACGAAAATTTTTCTATAAAAATAAAAATAATCCGATTCCAGTAAAATACATAATAATTACGTAAGAATATCACCTGATCATCTCTGCAGAACACTCCGAAGTGTTACTGCAAAGTATCGTTAGGACACAAAGGGTTAGTGTTAACGCTAGATCGAGACGAGGCTACTTTCGTACGTTTCCTACGTATCTATGTACACAGATACATTCGAAACTAGACCAGAGCCAAGAGGAAACGTAATCGCAAACGAGAGACAAGCTTTGCACTCGGCCACGAGAGAGTGAATCACGCAGTCTTGAGACGGTAAGAAGTTCGTCCGAGGTTGGTCATCTCTTCGAACCTTGGCCATAGCCTCGGGAGTTCTGTTTCGGTTTGCTGTTTCTCTCAGGAGTTCTCTCTTGTTGCCTTTGTTACAATAGCGCGAGAACAGGTTCTTGAGACAACTTCTGAGGGGAAATTATGGAAATTTTGTTGTCCCTTTTGCTTCATCGAGTTACCTTCGATTACTATGCCCAAAAGAGGGGTGGAAGACGAAATCGAATACGGATATTATCGTCGGCAGGGCAGAGAAGGATCATCGTTTTGCGAATGAATGAAAAGAAAGAACAGAGAATATTTCGTATAATATTACGATTAGGAAGGATAGAAACAACGAGACGAATCTATATGAGAGGCTTGTTCTATCTGATTTTTATATTCGAACCTTTTCTTTTTACGTTCTTTTTATATTCACGTAATCTTTCGAATTAAATGGAATCTATTACGAATTGTACATGTATATCGAACGAGGTTAAAACGATTCAGATTTTAAATTTAAGAAAAAATTACGAAATTATTGTCTAGGATAATAATACTTCCTAACGTACTTATATTCAATTCACAAAAGATCAATTGGTAGTATATTCTGTCTTGCATTATTTACAAAATATACATATGTAAATCTCGATATTACATCTATTTTCACTACGAAAAAAAAAAAAAAAAGACTTAAAAAGATTGTAAACGCACGTGATAAGCATCATTCGTATCCTTGCATCACGAATATTATTTATTTACTTTTAAAGATTATCATCCCCCCCCCCCCTCATGAGTACAAATGGAACCCATTACCAATTCATCCTTTGACGCACTATAATTAGAAGGTAGTCCATTTACTCATGGTCGTTTTATGACCGCTTCATAAAGTAAATTGCGTTTTTATAAGCATCTGGAGCATAGCGGGAAGATTGAATTATGTTGTACCAGAAGTCGGTTAATCGTACCTTTTTGTGGTTTAATGGGTTTTTACGGGGCGCGGGTCGACGTTAAACACGAGTAAGCACTCGAATTCTGCCGCGACACGAGTCACTTAGACATGAAAATTTCCCTTTGAATAAAACATTACTTTCTTTTTTTTTTTTTTTATACGATAATATCGTCGAGTACATCCATCTTTCCGACCGTTTGTCGCTGTTGTACGCAGGAATGAACTTAGGCTATTTACGTATCAACATGCATGGATGACGAAGAGAGAAAGAGAAACCGTGAGAGTTTCTGTAACAGAAACAGCGAACTCTCGATTATCTATGGGTTATTAAATTATCCAGACTGTGGATAGCCGCGAAACTTGTTAAAACCGCAATATTACGCGTTTGCATTCAACGTGATGTATAATAAATTACGTTTAAACGTTATTAGAGTTATTGCTTGAAGCGGGACGCAATAATTATGAAAATTATTGTTCGAAGTTCGTTTACTTGTGATTATTGTGTACCGTTGCTGTTTGATTACGATTTTTATTATCGTTCGTTGTAAAATTGGCGCTGCTTCCAGTTTCGACAATGGTCTTGTTCTTGTATGCGATGCTTTTCGTCGAAATTTCGTGCTCTGCTATAACGTTTTGATGTCAAACTCGATAGATATTTCCAACTATAAAATATATTTTAACAAATACAAATTGATTTATAAATATTTCGTAACCTCGATCCCTCGTGTTCGATTTTTGCATAACGATTTTTAGCGAGTAAGCGTATTCTCGAGGTTCGTAAGGAAGGCGGGCAAAAAGCAAGAAAGAGAAAGAATCTGAAATCGTTTCGATGAAACGTGTATATATATATAAAAAGATCGTATATCTGACACGAGAAGAGGTCTGAAAAACGTTGACGAGATGGATAGGGACGCGTCAATCGTGTCACTTTCAGTGAACCGAAAATAGGAAACTCGATATGATATCAAATGTTTAAGATGAATGATCGAAAAAAGGATGAAGGGTACAAAATCGAATGTTATCCTTCGATATGAAATATAATATATTAAATATGTATTTAGAGATGGAGCAAGCTTGGAAAAAGTCGACAGAATTTCCCTATTAATATATTATTCCGTCATATAAATACACGTTATGCAACTATTATACTCGGTATAATAAATTGAATAAATAAAACCGGTCAAAAATCCTGTTCTATAATTTCTTAATCGAAATAAAATTTTTACACTTAAATAAATAAAATATTTAAATGAGAAACAATTTTCCTTAAAAAAAAATAATTATCCTACACTCACAAACTTTTATTTAAAGTAAAAATTTTTGAATAGGTTAATTTCTTTGACTAAATGTATACGAAGATTCGTATGACTCACTTTATTGTACATAATTCTAAATAATTCTCTGTAGAATTTATTTATAAATCAATCGTGATCTAAAATCACGATCCAAACGAGGATAGATTTTTTTCTTTTACCTAAAAAATATCGAGAACAACACGAAACGTTCTCGCGCGAGAAAGAAAGGAAGAAACGGAAACGGGCCGTCGCAGGTGGCGTTGACACAAGGATGGAAGGATATGAACGGAGCAACGATCATAGTGATAGATGGTTGGAAATCTGGCTAAGGATGAAATTGATAGGGGAATGGAAAATTATATGTTAGCCGGTCAAATATCTGACGCGATTATAACTTGATCTAAGTTGAACCCGTGGCACGTGATCTCCGTGGCAACCAACCAACAGGCCGACAAATCTGTGCACGGCCGTGCTTCCGCTTTGTGAGAAACGATCCGATCCAACTTCGAGAAATCCCTGGCCTGGCTATATTATTAATTACAGGAATAGGGTTAAGTTGAACTGTCTCCGTTTCCATTCGGCTAATTAACAGCAAGTTACATCCCTTGCAGCCGACACCTTCTTACTATCAATTATTATCACGACGACATTGCAGGAATTGTCGTATAATTGTTGTAAGAAGGAAATTACACTGTTTGGAAATTCGTAAATTTATAAATTAAATTTATTTCGTATATATTGTATGGTAGAATTTTTAATTAAGGGGAAATAAAAGAAAAAAAAAAAAAAAAAGAATCAAATCTCTTGATGATATGATCTTTTCACGAAACTTTAGAAAAATTCCATGCGATTTCTCTATCTCTATTCCATGACGCTACGTAGAGAGAAGGAAAGAACGTTGTATAATAAAATTGCAGCAAAGATTTTTAGAAAACGAGATAATTTTTAAATAATATTAAATTGGTAAAGTTGTCGTTGTTCTTTTATTTTCTCCCTCCCCTCTAGTCTCTAGTCGTTCTCTATTATCGAGATATTGCACGGCAGATTAATTGAGCCTAAAAATCAGTCTTGCCATCGACCAGTTTCGGGGGCATTTTTGCCGGGCGGCACATATTTTGCCGGCTCGTTATCTCGTCCCGCTATATTTTCCCGGGGACACGCGGCTGGAAATAACACGCGTGAAATTCATTGCGGCACAAATTACCGAAATTTATTATGACACGAAAATTCCGGGGTTGTATCAAGGTATTGAATGAATTTAACGAAATTTCCATAAATGGATAAAGCAAAAGTAACGTTCATAATTTTGTTCCACAATTTACTATACCATTCCCCACGTATACACACGAAACAATTAAAGAACCAAATCGCTCCATTTAAAAATTCAACCTTAACATCTCCTTAAATTCCCCCGATGAATAAAACACACAAGAAAATTAAATCTCGAATCCCTTCAATCCTTCTATAACAACCAATAAAAACCAATAAGAAGAAGAAAAGGATACGAATCGAGCCATGTATCACAGCTGCAATTTCCGCGTGAAATTTTCATCGGTACATAAAGTAACCCTTGCTAATGTCTCTATCCACCCGACACGTATCCTCCTCCACCGCATCGGAGAGCATCCGAGCGAGCCGAATTCATTCGGCGGTTTCGAGCCGGCTACTACTTTACCACGCTGAACAGGTCAAGTAGCGTCGGCTTTACACGAATCAATGTGGCAGTACCATAAATACCGATCCCTTTACGTACGACCGGGAGAGCTTCGACCGATGCAATGAGCACAGGAGGAGGAGGAGGAGGAGAGTGGTTACCGGGGTGCACTTCTCCTCCACCTGTCCGCCCTCTTTCCATTTCTCCCACGCGTTTCCATCTCGAACCGAAGTCTTTATTGCGGTCTTGCGATCGCCGCATTTTACGAGCGAGCGAGTAGGCCGGCTGGAAGATGGGCCGAGGTTGCCTCCTCGAGGCGAGGAAAGGTGGAAGATGCTCGATGGATAGCGGGCTGCCATAAACACGCGGGGAACTGGTTTAGTTGATTTACACGCGGTTGGCTCAAGTAAAACGTGACCGTGTTACGGATAAATGGGAGAGAGAAGAGGTGAACGCGCATTTTCCAACGAGAGGGTGTTTTGGCTGGTGAATTTTGAAATTGGCAGTGGATTGATTCGTATAAATGCGTGTATCGAAACGGAGAGGAAACAAGGTGAGGTAATTTTTTGTTTCGACGGAAAGCAACGGGGAGTAAGGAGTACGCACAGAATTACCGTATTTCAAGGTGGACGGTAATCTTGTTAACGTAATAAGCCCGAACAATTATCATTGCCTTTATTTTTCGGGATGAAATTCGTTATTTCACGAGGAATTGAAATGCTTGCCTCGCAGGAGAGGCAAGAAACGAGAAAAATATTGGGAATATAAGAGAGAGTGGGTTTCGAATTCCGTGTTCTGCCGATGTGTATCTTTTCATCCCGTTGAATCTCGCGGGATAAAAAGCGGGGGATGAAAGCGATTTCGCTAAGAAAATACAGGCGGAACGGTGTTCCATCGTTGAAATCATAACGAAGCGTGTAAAAGTTCCGTGGTGGACGGGGATATCCGCGGCTGGTTGAGAGGAACAAGCTTGTTGGCGGTTAATACCTGAAATTACGTTTGCGGGGCTACACTGGCTAACGGCGTTTTCCTCCATTCCTTTCAACACGGAGCTTCAACAATCGTGAAACCGTCTTAACGACATTCGAGAATTTTAACCAAGGGGATGCGCAGGGATTCGAGGAGAGGAAACGAGGAACACAGGCTGTAAACTTGAATTATTTCGAACGCACGATAAAAGTAGAATAAACATTTTTACACGTAGTTATTTCTGAAAACTCGTTTCATTCATTTTCTTAACGCGATTATTGATTTTTGATAAGCGTAAAGAAAGAACCAATGCAAAAATTGAGAACGATCTCGAACGAAAACTCTTTCATATTTCTTGAAAAAGACTATCAATGAATCGACGAACAAACTTCATTGCAAATTTTTGTACAACACACGAAGACATTATTCGTAATTGATTTTTCGTTTCGCTGGCAGATATATTTGGTAAAGAATGTATAAAGGAATTTGAAACAATGTTGACAAGTTGCATAATGTGTATGCGTAGAAACGAGGAAAGATATGAGAAATAAAATCCCTCTTCACGATTTCTAACCAACAATCCTACAATTTCGCGCTCGTCGTCTTCGTCGTTTTACTCTTATCTCTCCTACACATGCTTGCCAAGCGTCTGAACTTCGATTCAGTTTCGGACGTGAAAAATATGAATTTTCGGCCAGTGCATGGATTCCGTGGACCACTTTTCCCCCGAGATTCTACAGAGAATTCCATTTTTCTCCCCCTCACGTGTCATCATTTTTCACGACACGAAAAGCGAAAGTTCTAATCGTTACGCGTGCAACCTCTTATTCTCGAGCAAGGAAGAAAAAAAGGAGCGAGAAGAGGAAGATGTGTGGAGCTTAAAGTGAGGAAGAGAGACATAAGGTAAGAAAGATCTGTTGTAAAACGGCGATACATGAAAAGAACATTACGGTATAAGGGAGAAAAAAAGGAAGCATGGCAGAGAGAATCCGGTTGGAGCCAGGGCTGACGGTGCGTATTATTAAATTAGCATCTTGTCGACTCGAGATTTCGCCACTGGAATCAGATGAACCTATTATTTCATCTGACTGACGCTTCTTCACCTGCGTTCTCTCGCCTCGGTTTTCACCTCCACTTTTTCTTATTCCGGCGTGTCTTCGTCCTTACGAGCGGGCGTTAAAAATGTAATAAACTCGCGCGAGGGTTCATTAAATATTTGAAGATGAACGTTGAGGAGGCGACCTTTCTCGATTTCCTGCAAGGGTAACCGTGCGTGCAGTACAGTTTCGCGAAATGTTGGCATTCGCTGTGCACCCTGCA
Source organism: Apis florea (assembly GCF_048593485.1). Lineage (NCBI taxonomy): Eukaryota > Metazoa > Arthropoda > Insecta > Hymenoptera > Apidae > Apis > Apis florea. The sequence goes on along the minus strand of NW_028256824.1, from coordinate 158,400 downwards.
CTTCAGACCACGGCTAAACTTTACTGCGTTAGGCCATTACGAGCGATCTAATTTATTATCTCGTTGCTCGGTAAACAACTTTTTCAGTTTTATTCCACGTACGTACGTTTCTTGCGGGATTTTTTTATCGATTGTCAAACGATTGTTGACTGTTTCTCGTTGTTTTGGTGATCCTGGATGATTTGTTAGGCTTTGTAATTTTTTTCTTTGAAATTATTATTATTTCTTTTGTTGTTTAATAAGTATCATAATATTTTCTGACGCATATCACAAATAAAAAAGAAATATTTTTTCAAGTTGCACACGGTAGATAGATGGAATAGCATGTATTTTGTCTTTGATGTAAATATGATTTCAAAAAAAAAAAAGAAAATAACGCGTACAAAGATAAAATATTTACATATTACACGCTCTCTCGTGTGCGTTGACAAAGATATGACAAATGCCACGTTGTATATAATGTTATGCAGCCATCAAAGAATTTAAATAAATTTATATAAAAAATTGTGTATACGAGAGAAAAAATTTAGATTAGAAATAAATAACGAAAATTTAAATATTCTACGAAATGTATACTTACGAGAACTCTTAAGAGAAACATTGAACGCAATTCAAATAAATATTAACGCGAAAAAACGAGAACGATGAGAACGTTCTGCGAAACGTTTAAAATATAAATCCCAGGAAATTAAAGGAGCATCTGTAAAATTCACACGTTTTACACCGGTAGAAACGTGATCGTTTCTATAATTGCAATGAAAAATGAATGTTTGAACGTTCGAATTCCGCATACGCGGAAAAATTTACGCGTATCATTCTCTACGCCAATTATATTTATATTTAATTATCTTTACATAAATTTTTCTTTTCGTCGGGAATATGAATCGCGTTTCATCATGGGACACTTATTTGCAAAACACGTTTAATTTAAACTCCATTGTTTCGTGTATTCGTATAATTGGATCAAGAATCTTTCTTTTCTAATTCGACGCATGAAATATCTTGTGCAACGTGAGCATCGAGCATCAAGAAGAACAAAAAACTTTCTATAATGTGGCGATGAATAATGTCGATTAATCGTATTCCAGTCGTAAATTCATTCTATGTATATATGTATGTATACAGAATATTCTGATTAAGAATATGTTTTATTTTCGACAAAAAATAACTAAAGTTTTAAAGTTTATCTTTTAATCGCAATTAAAAACTTGCAGAAATCGTTTCTTTCAAGATTGATTTCTTAAAATGGTGTACATTTTAAATATCATACCATATATATTTATTATAATCGATATTAAGACGAGATTTTGAGATAATCAAAAACAATCAATTCGTCAAATATTCAAAAAGTGTTTAATTTTTCTTCAATAAATTTAAATTTTAACAAAATATTCATTGTACACCATTACAAGAAATATTATTCTTATATTTAATTAAATCACAAAATTTTAGTGGATCTTATTATGATTGGACGAGAAATGTTTTTTTTTTTTCTTCGATTTCGATGTGTTTCTATATGATATTTTCATATCCGTGTTTCGGCGCTTTAATATTTTTCATTAATAGTTGGAAGAACAAGAGAGTGAAAGAGGAAAGAAAAAGAAAGACTGATGCGCAAAGAAGGGCGCAGCTGGATCCGTCTCGGCAATAGTCGTTTCTGTGATGAACTAATACATAAGTAAAACCCCTCTCTAAGTTCGTAAACTTCCAAATACATTCCTGAGTCTCTTGGCCATTGCCACACGGACGAGAAAGTTCCTTCTTCTCAGTTTTCGCCCCGATCTTCAATTCTTTTCTTATTTTTCCCCCTTTGTCTCGTTCAGGGGATTCTTGAATTTTTCCAACTGCAATTTTTTTCTTAAATAATATACACTTTCACGACAAGTGAAACGGAGATAACAAACGTTAAATATACATCGTTAAAAAGATGTCTCTGAAATTTTTTTTTTCAAACCCGAGAAATTACTAGAAAACTAAGCTTTTATATATATCAATTGTATATAAAATAAAATTTTCTTCTCGATGGTGTCTCTTAATCACTGTTTTATTTAATTTTGACACCTGAACTGTGAATTCAGATTTCGAGCAAATTTCTTTAATAGACTTTTTCGTCTGTTTTATATCCCTTGAACGAATCATTGTCTATTCAGGATACAGTTAATTTTAAATAAGAATTAATAACAAAAGGGAAAGTCACAAATGAATCGAGAAAAATACGCTTATTAATACATCAGATACGAAATAAGCATGGAAAATATTGGAGTATAAGAGAGTGGAAATTTCATCAAATGTAAGACAACAGACGTAAAATTTGCATAAGACGAAAAGTGTAGATACTCGATGTCTGCAAATCTAACGTAATAAATTTGACGAGAATACGTGCATAAATATGACTGGCTGCGTGTAAAGGAGCTGTGATACGAGATTACAATTCGTATTAGTGGGGGATTATAGTGTACAGGATTTGGTGTAACTAAAGATACCACATCTTAGTAAGCGTTAAACTCGTGTACGTACATACGAATGCATGTGAATCGAGAAGCAAGATGCAATTATTGCGCGGATAAGCTGGATACAAAGATTGCAATTATTAACTATTGTCCATTCGTGTAAAAGTAATTCGCAATGCTCATTTCCTTCCTTATACTTGGATCTAGTCTAATTTCCACAATTACATTTTCGACAAAATACAAACAATTTATATTAATCTCTCTCTAATTTGTTCGTATTTAAATATTCAAAATATATAGACATATAGAGTCCAAAAAATTAATGTACGAATATAACAATATAATAAATAATTCTTTCACGTATTTTCAATTCATCATATATTTTCCTTCGAACGAAAAAATTGCTGAAGAACAGGTTCTGAATCAATAATCCTTCCTTTTAGAAATTTAATTAATATCCTTTAGCCACACCCTGTCTTCTGTCGAAGGATCCTGTTGGACGATTTCCACTCGGCGATAAAATTAATTTCTCCGGATCATTCGAAATTCTCTTAAATCCCTTCTTGCCAGGGGGACCGAAACAACAGTGGACCAAACAATGGTGGCGCCGTCCAATCTCCAAAGTCGCAAACGGACCTCTTAAATCGGAACTCTCGCAAAGAAGTCTCGAAGCGAAAGAACCAATTACAACAAATTACAACCTCGCCTCTCCAGAAACGAGATGGTATCGAATCGATAGATCTCTCGCGAGGCCGATTCAATCGTCCGTGATTCTTGTCCCCCGCTTCCTAAATCTCCTTCTTCGCCGCACCGATCCTCTCCGTAATCCCTCCTCCTGTCCCCCTCCTACATCAAACGATGATCCAGGGAAGAGTCGAGAATTGGGTCACGTGCCAAAATCCTTTAACGCGACCGCACCATCCGTGAAATTCCTCGGAGGAGGACGACGAATTTGATTCGGGAAGATTCGAAAATCAACACGGCGGTTTGGATTTGAATTAATCCAATCCTTGTGAATGCTATTCCTCGGTTTGTGGGATAATAATATTTGCAAAGAAGAATTTCCTTGGAAATTTGGGGGATCGAATAAAAGAAAAAATGGAGAATCTCCAATCTTGATCAAATTTTTCAGCTCAATCAATAAATTATTCTATATGAGTATCAACGTATTCTATAAATATGATAAGTTTCAGAAGAAACTCTCTCAACGTTATAAGAAAATGTAGAGATCCTTTTTAGGGCTCTTAAGCCTTTTCTCTCGCAAGACACGTACTACACTTTGCACTTTTCGTCGAATCGGGTTCGAGATTGTCAAGGTTTAAGCCGATTTCTTTGTCTGATTCCATATATTTCAGATGTATATATTATAATAATCGATAAGCTTGATAAAGTTTAGATCGCGTGTATACGAAATTAAGTTGATTTTTATCTGATAGAAATAAATTGCACGAGAGAAAGTATAAGCAGTTGTGTAATTTTGGTTCGATTCGGTGAATTGTGGAATAAAACTGGTTGATACTTGGGGATACTTCGATTCCATCGCGTTGCAGCTAAAGGCGGCTAAAGATGAAACCGTGTAAGTTCATTGATAACTGTAAGACTTCGAAAAATCGTTGGGGGAGAGACGCGAGCATACGGATTTGCGAGGAAGCATTCGCGTTTATAGGCGCACTAAAATTTCACGAGGATCCCCTTTTCTCCTATCTTCTGGCTCCAGTTCGGGAATATCAATAGAAATTGAAAGCATCAGCGCGAAAAGTTGATTTTGCCCTCGTTCCGATCGTCAAATTAGAAAATTATGAATTCGATGAATATTCCATCCAAATAAACGATTCGAATATTTTATAACATGTTCATTTCTGATGCGTATACTTGTTCACAATTGTTTGAGAAATTCATACAAAATTCGATAAATTGTATAATCTGGAAAAGATTGATGCATAATGCAAATCGATTTTTATCCAAGATGGAATCGAATATAGAATTATCGAGAAGAATAAATTGCTCGATTAAAATTTCACATAGATACAAGTTGATATCTTTCAAAGATTATTCTTCGTTCAATTCTCATTTAAAACTTAAATATATCTTAGATATCTTTTTTTTTTATATAATTCATAAAAAAATCCTTTCTATTCGATTGTTTGTATAATAAAATATTGCAAAATATCGTAAATATCAAATGGATCAAGCCTATTGTTGTGTCAAACTTCTTAAAAATATCGAGAAAACGTTGACACCACGATAGAAACTTTTCTCAAGCTTTCCCTCGATATTCCACCGAGAGATAGTCCACTTCCTTTGTATCCAAGGGCATTCTCATGTGGAAGGGGACTTGGCGTTTGATTTGACAGTGAATTCTGGAAAAACATAACGCGAGCAAATTATGTAAGTTTAATGTGCCACCGTCTCCGGGGATCGGGGCTATGAGGGAGATCGTGTCTCGAATATCGCGTGCCCCGTTTCCGTATTCTCCGCAGGGAGACGAAACCATTCGATACATATTGTACGGGGTGTCACGTACCTTTTCCAGTTACTGTCGCATTTTAGATTCAAAGGGACCATTTTCGTCTTCGATACACGCTTTGCCGCGTCTACGTTTCGCCCAACGCTTTCGAAATCGTGCCCTCTCAACTTCAACCAACCCTCTTCTTCTTTTTTTCTTTCCTCTCCTTCTTCAGATTTTTCACGGGACAATAAACAATATTCACGCGTGTTGGCGCGCCAACCGTCGTTTTTATGACGATTCGTGACAACGAAAAAAAAAAAAAAAAAAAAAGGGGAAAAAAAGTTCGAAGAAAACAGCCATACGTTCAGAATAATACGTCACCCGCAGACGTGCAAACAACGCCGAAATACCTGTTGCTGTAAATTTCCCTGTGAATTCCCTCAACGTGAACTCACTCGACTATTTTCATACGTCATGAGTCCTGTATGGACTCTTGATACGACAGTTTGATTTCGATAGCGGCACCGATGACAACTCTTGAATAAATATGAACTGTAACGCATCGATGATTTAAAATATTCGAATCGTGGTGTAAATTACGAAGAAACCGTGAGAATAATGAGGGCTCTGTTAATACTATCTTAACCTTCTCTTCTTCTTCTTTCTCTACTCAAAAAAATTGGTCAGTTTTGAATTAAAATTCTACACGCGTAATAATAACAAATGGCAAACATAAAGTGGCATCCACAATGAAGTTAATTTGAATTTTTCTTTGCAATGAGATTTATGAAGAAGTCACAAGTATTTAATTTTCCATTCGTCTGATAAAATATGCAGGATTCGCAGCATCGACAAGAAAAGAAAAACGAACTTGTTTATAACATTATCATCGCTACTGACTTCGTAAATACAAGATTCGAGTGCGATTAATAATTGATCCGATTCATCGAATGGTGCGATCCTCGAGCTAATTAGATTCACCCCAGAGTCGAGCACCTCGTAGCAATCTATGAATCTCGGATTTCCTTAAACCGGAAACGTATTTCCTAACCGGGTTCATTCTCGACACAATCGACACGCTTTCATCCGCTTTCGTGTCCCGTGCATAATCTCCTTGACTTCTCAAGACATCCTCCGCTGTAATTACGCTTCCGAGCTGATCCCTTTTAATAGGAATAGCTGGTGAAAGACCTTCAGCCGGACCCTTTGACTCATTATTTCCACCGCCTCTTCGATCCGATTCAATGATCTTCTTATTTCCCAACAATCTACGCTCTCTCTGTTCTCCTTGTATCGCGATTTAAAGCGTCGTGAACGTTCGATGAAACGAGATAATTCGTCAGATACATCCTCGTGTATCTGTCTCTTCTGCTTAGATTATTTGAATATGGTTGACTATGTGTGTGTGTGTGTGTGTATGTGTGTGTGTTATGGGAAATATGATACGTTACAAGACTGTCCATTGTTCCTTTATTAGGCGTACGAGGTCGGTGAATGGGTTTTAAGATTAAGTTTTGCGGTCATGTAGACGTTTGTTTTAATCCTGTGGTCGTTGGTTGGATAACGCTCGAGGTTTCTGCTTCGGTTATATTAACTCGATTATATTTTGTATTTAGACAGGTTGTATGAAGATAGAACGGTATTAATAAATTGAATTTGAAAGCAATTTGTTGAATATAATGTATAATGATCTGATTCGTTGCGTGTGTGTGCTTCTACCACACGAGGAAATAAATATAAACGAGAGCGATAAAGATAACTGTCGTTATTAATTTCGTAAAGAATAATTATTTGTGAAATATTATATTTTCTGTTGAAATTTTTATACCAGAAACTATTTAATATAAAATTTATTTCGTTTGGATAAGTATGGGAATACGAACACTGCATATTCTTAATAGAAAAGTTCAGGTAGAAGAGTACGATTGTCTTCGCAGATGTTACGCAGATAGCAGTTCATTTCGTATAAAAAAGAAATTCGAAAATCTCTTTTTACGATACCTCTTCAATTAATTAAAACAATTACTTACATAAGATAACGTTTAAAACAATTTAGAATCTTTAATGCATCACTGGTAAGATCGTTACAAACAATATTTTTCCCGAAATAAAGATATTTATCGCGTAACTTATCGTGAAACTCGATTAAACCCTATTGAAATTAAGAAAACTTTGAACCGCTATAACTCGGAAGATAATGACATTTTGATAACGAGTAAGCGGCCATTAGAAGCGCGGGACCTTCCCCTTTAAAACGCTTTTTTATTTATCCCGATACGACTTCCGGTTCCCGAGATATCGTCGTGTAAAGGAAAGGGTAATTTTTTAATCGTTTACCATCTCCGTCCTTTTCGCTTACTCGGAACTCTCGCTCGCACCTCGTCTAACCGACCTACCCCAAACGCCAGACGAGTGACAGACGCGATTCCTAGAAGTAGTACGCACTTCCAGGAAAAAAATGTAGGTCAGTGGGCCGCGAGCCCATTCATAATCTCTGCGCCGTGCTATGGAAACTTTGAACGCTTATATCTCGGCAACCGATCGAGATATCGGGATAAAACAAAAAGCGATTTCAATGGTATGATTTCTCCTATATTTTGAATTAACTTTGATGACAAAATCTTTTGTCTTTTCCCACCGTTTTTGCATGGAAAATTTGTACAATTATTTGAACACTTCATACAAATCTTGGAGCAAAAGCTCGTAACATTGAAAGCTCGATGATTCTTTAAATTCTTTGATAGCTTATCGATTAAACGATTCATTTTAAGTAAAAAAAAAAAAAAATTACAATTTTAAATATCGTTTCATAGAAAATTGTAATTAATTTTCAGATAATCTAATATTAAAGTATTATAAAGGGAAATATGTTTTTCTAAAAAAAACGATCTCTATAATCGATCTTTCAAAATACAAAAATTGCAAGATTCTCGATCTTGAGATCTCGAAAAGAGAGAGATGATTGGTTAACTCGATTTAAACGCGATAATTGCGAGTGTGAGAAGGGAGAGACGTCGTGAACGTCGAGGAGAAGGAATATTGGAGAACATCGAAGAAAATCCTCTCTCTAAAATCCGCGGTCGTGTAAAATCAGAAGGATTCCGGTTCATTTGTCTTTGCGGAAACGTTTCGTACGATTTTCAAGAAATATTCAACTGTAGAAAATCGTACTTTGTACTTTCATCCTTATCATCTGAAGCTTGCAACCATGACTGAATTAGAATGTCTATAAATCGTTCAACTTTTCGAACAATCGATAAGATAAAATAAATTTACTCGGGAATATTCATTAATGCGATGTATAGCGTGAAAATGAAAGGAAATTTTGTGTTATTTAATTTCATTGTACTGTAGAATTTTGTGAAATTTTAATCAATTATATAAAGTCACAGGATACTTTCTCTTCTTGATAAAATTATTTCTTTGATTTACATATTTTAACTAAAACTATCAAATTATAATATATATTTAAATATATTTATTAAACAAAGATACGAATATATCAACACTCTGTATATCCAATTGTACCAGTTGCATATTCATTACAAAATAGATAAAGAATTACAAGCATAATCATTTTACTTGTAAATTCTTTTTCAAGTTTTAAAGTTTAAAAACATTATTATCTACGTATTTATGAATAAATTTTTGCTGGAATTCAGTTGCACGAATGTAAACTTCTGTTATACGCACAACATAATTTACATACTACGTTTGCTCTCAGAGAAGTATATATAATTCTACTGTATTATTGTTCGTGTGATAAATACAGCTCGTTTATAAATTTGTCTTTTTCGTTTAAATAAAATTATCTCGCGAATAAATTTACATACGATTATATTTCTCATTTTTGTAATTCGATTCGAATTGTTTTCAATTTTCATATTATTTAAATAATTGTTCACGTGCAATTTTCTGTTGGAAAAAACTTCCACTTAGGATAGTTCTGAATCGGATAAAAATACTTTAGAAGGTCCGAAAATACATTAAAAATTCTTTTTCGTCCGGTTAATTCGGGATAAACGTTGGCGAAAGGCGATTTACTCGCTCAACAAGGGAAATTAAATTCAAACAAGTCGAAAAATTTGCGGGAAAAAATTGTCTAGATAAAAATCACGATGAACGAGAGAGATTGGAGGAAAAATATTAGATGGTTAAAGATACTAAAAGACTTGAAAATATCACTGGTTGACAGCCAATTGTGTGGCCCGTTTAATGAAAAAATAATAAACGCCGCCGTGACAGCAACGTTCATTAAGTATAATTTATTATTGTCTAGGATTAAATAAGACGTGCTATTTATTTCGCGAAAATTTTTTTGCGAAATATTGCAGCATTTATACGGAAAGATTCATTATGATTTTGTTTTTAATAAACAGATATCTACGCGTAATTTTAATTATCTACACCATGTGTCAAAACAGTCCATCATTCTTGAACTTTCTTAAAGAAAATCATTGCTTATATATAAATCGTTTTGTATGAAAGTTAAGAAATAGAAGAATAGAAAAATATTTTTAAATTGAAGAAAATTCTAAAAGAAAGGATACACGTTCATTTTATTAAATTTTTTATGCAAGAAGCTTAAACTGTTCTAACTCATCGCTACCCTATCTCTCTCTTCTTCGCACAAAATTAAATTTCTCGCGATTCAAACGACCATATGTCTTCAATCTTTCCAAACTCCACGCACAAATATATCGATTTGTACATTGTACAAATTTTCAAATAAGACTTTCGTGTTCTCACCAATATATATCATTGCATTGTAACGATCACCATTAATAAAGAACAGATTGCTGACTGAGAAAATAGTTCGACAATAGTAATTTGCATAATGCAAATAATAAAGAAGAAGGGACGACCCCCCCCCCCCCGATTCCAGCTTTGCGTTTCGGCACGAAAAGTTTAACGATATTCATACAAAGAGGGATGATACCGCGTCTGCAAATGAGCACTTTTTCCCGCGCAATTCCGGTGTTATTTCACCTTCACGGCCGAGAGCCCGAATAAAAGGAAAGGAAAGAAGGCCGGCAAAGTGATGGAGATGTTAAGGAAAAATATCCTCCTCCTCCTCCTTCTCTTGCTCCCCTTCCCTCCCCCCCGCTCTGTTTCATCCCCCTCGAGTTTGTTGAGATGCAACGAACCGTGAAAGACGCTCGTCTTATCTTCAAACCGTGCGCGAGATACTTGCCCACCCCTGTTCGAACTCCTTTAACCATCCCTTATCCCTCCTCAGTATTCAGGGAACTGTGGTCGAAATCCATTCGAGTTTCTGCTCGTTATTCTTTCCGATTCTTCGCTGAGGATCACAAATTGGATAATCATGCGCGATTATTACGATCGATTCGTTAAATTCCAACACTTCAATTCAAATATTATCGAGAGAATTTTTTAGAAAGCGTGTCTTATTCTTTATTTCAAGCAAAGTGGATATTGATTGTTGTGCATGGCAGAGAGGAAAGAACGAGTATGTAAATTATATATACGTCAGTACTTTGTTTGTTTGAATAATATTTAATGATTTGGTATTCAAGAATCGCAGATTTATCGAGTATTAAATTACATGAATAATTTAAATCTTTGAGTACGAAGTTATTTTTCATAATAGAGAGAGAGAGAGAGAAAAGAAATGAAGATGATTCGAAAGGATATAAAACACGGCGTAATTATCGTCAAACAAAATTCCTTTCATTTTACGGATACAACAGAAACGCGTCAATGTATGAAGCGATAATTAACTGATTCGCTTAACTGCAAATCAGCAGCGCATTGCGTTTAATTAATGAGCCGTTCGCCCGATACACGCGTTCATTTCTGAATTTACGTGTAAACGCTTGTTTAAATAATTTCTCTTGATTGACAAAGCGTTCGTGTTTGACGTTCATCGTTCCTAGAGTGCTTGGAAAGTATTCTCGTTTCGAGGCAAGCAAAACGATAGTGAAGAAAATAATGGAATTCAATGAGACGTGAAAATATTCCTTTTAAAACGATGTCATTGTTCTTATAATATATGAAACTTTTATCTATATGAGAATTTATCTATCTGTATTAATGACGAGAAAGGGTATTATTAAAGAAATATATTATTTTGTTCTTTTTATGGGAACGAATTGTTTGAATAAATTAAAGTATTTTCTACGAATACGTATCATTTGTATTGTACAAATATTTTATTAAATTTTTGTCGGATTAATTAAGTTGAAAGGATTTGAAAATTTTTGTTTAATCCTTACTTGATTGGCTAAAAAAATTATTCAAAATGTTAATAATTCATGTTATGATGAAACGAGATAAAGTGACACATGATATCTCTATCGCATAGCGCCATCTCAAGCAACATTTTTGCATAGCAGCCATATTGTTTTTATTTCGATATCTAAAACCAAAGTTTTCAAATATATAATATCTGATCACATTCAATATATGATTGAAAAATAATTATTATCCGATATTTGATTATGATTTAAAAATTACATCAATAACAATCTTTGAAATTTACATCGATCGGATATAAACGCTTGGTAATAATGCTCTTAAACAATCTTTAATCTTTTATCCGTGTATCACATTATGACCGATAATTCGAAGAGAAAAATCAACGTCTGACTTTGATTCGATCCGCTTGAATTCGCTCGGCGCAGGTTTTCATCTCTTTCACTTTTAATCCAGTTGAATGGCTTCTCCCCTGCGAATTCGATGTTTTCCCACTTCTTTGCCGAGTGATTTTGACGGGGGAATCTCGTGAGCGTAACACAGACACCAGGTTTGAAGTCTGATTACTATTTGCAACCAGTTTGCGTCAGAACAGATCTTCGGTTTTAATGCCATCACTAATGGATGGTAAAATGAATATAAACATTGCCGGTAATCCGCTTTAGAGATTTCTCGCCGGTCCTTGCCACTCCACAGTTTCCAACGTTTCAAACAACTTTGCTTCCTCGGATAAAAGGTATCTAACGATAAGTAGCTCGAGTATCTAGTTGGTAGTCAACGTTCGTTCCCATTATCTTCTGCCAGTGTTTTTACAATTTCCAGTTTAAATGCAGCCAAAACTAATTCTAAACTGGGCTTAATCTGTTGGAAAATTTAAATCGAATTCAATTTCCGTAAACGATTTAATAAAAAAAGGAAAGATAAAAGAGGAAATAGATATATGTAACGTTGATTAAAAATTGGCGTTCTTAAAGATTTTCAATTATGAAACACGATCATATATTCATACGTATAACGTATAACTTCTTGGATATTTTCTTCGATTGAAAAATAAAATTCGGCCAAATTTCGAGAAAATTTTGACGAAATCTTGTTATGCATATATTAAAAAAAAAGAAAAAATTTAACATTCTACGCGGTTAAGCGATTCAGTCGTATATTAAGACACACGTATTTAAATTGAATCAAGATTTAATAATTTATTTAACAAGTCTAACATTCGTTGCTAGAATATCCACCCTACTTTATTCCACCTTTACAAAATCGATCTTTCAGAAAATCGAATTCGCACGATTCCCGAGGTTAAAATTCTTCCAACGGAATTCCATTCTGCCCCCTAAGTGAAACGATTGTGATTTACGGCCATTGTAAACAACTCGTAATGCGCTTTTTTCACGCCGGAAATAGTTCCGTTCAATCGGGCAAACTTTTTCTCGTAATGCATTCAGCGCGCGGCCCGACAATTCGAACTCTCATCAATTCATTCCGGTGTAAACCGGTTTGGACAAAAAACACGGGTTTTCGCTTTCATACGTTCAGTTTGTTATATTTAGATTAACGCGTTGATTTATTTTAACGGGTGTGTAACGGCCGGCGTGGACATTTTCTTTTTTTTTTTTTTTTTTTTTATCCCGCGTATTTTTGACAATGGTGGCCGAAAGAAGATCCGTACCGGTGCCATTTTTGCCGTCGTAAAATATCGCCACGTACGAACGTTCTCGCCGGATCGCGGATAACGTGAAATGTGACTCGTGTCAGCAGCTTTTTCGAGATCCGCTTCGACAACGCCTCCCCCACGAGGGGAAAAATAATCTCGTCGATTTACTCTTTTAATTAATCCGGCGCTCAATTTCATTTTTACCGGCCCCCGGGTATCGAGCTCTCGAGATCGTTTTAAAGTTTTTTAAAGTTTGATCGCATCGCATTTAAATCTGTTACGCTATCTTGGAATATTTTTATCAACGTTTCGATGATTCGTTAGAGATATTATAACTTGTCTGCACATTTTAATAACCGTAACGATACATATTTATTAAAAGAATCGTTCGGAAATCGTTCTGCATAATCAAACTTTAAAAAAAAAAAAAAAAAAAGAGTCTAAAAATCTTCGAATATTTTTCAATCACGCGTTAAAAATATTCCTTCGATTCAGAGTTTTGCTAATTCAGCGAAGTGGAGAAACAGTGGACGATAACAAGGAAAAGGGTCGTGGTTTCTCGCGCCATATGCACGGTCTACTTTTTAGCTCGGTTAACAGGCCGATTTATCCCCGGGAAAGCAATGACTACCGCAGTTTTTCGGGGTGCAAATCTAGTCGCGAGTCGAAATACGAATAGTTGGTTAGACGGAATGAGTCGATTTAGAAGGAGTTGGAAAGAGTTAGCGTGGCATTGTCGTTTTTCCCGAGGATGCTGAGGGAGGGGGTGTAGCGACACCAGGCTTCCTGGCGTTATTCCAACGGGCGGGGAAAACATTTAAAAGAAAACCTGGTCGGCTCGAGCTACGTATTCATTATTATCAAAAAATATGATTGGTCGAGTATTATCCGCGCTGAGTCATATTTATTCGATTGTTGTCTTTCTAACGGTGATAGTAAGAATATACCAATGATCAGAGTTTATGATAGAAATATTTCAAATAATTTTATTTTCTATGAGTGAAGTGGCTGGTGAAAATATTCAAACGCTTGCTTTAAATCTGATAATGATAGAAATATGTCGGATTTAAGTTCTTTATTAATATATATATATATTTATACGACCATTGATATTTTTAAATTTCGAAATGAAAATTTCACTCGATGAGCACATTTCCACGTTCAACATTTTCGTTCGTTGGTATTTTCTTGACTAGCACGGGGCCCGATATATCACGATTTTGCGCTAACAAAATTTATTTCGCATCGAAAGGTGCACGTGCACAAGGGGCGTAAAAACAAAGTACGCGAGGCGCACTCGTAAAATCAAAATACGATCGTGCAGAATTTCAAGCGACTTTCCAGGAATTAATACGAACGTGCCGTTAAAGCGGCACAATTAAATTTCAGGAATAATTGATTAAATAAAACAGCGCGCGTATTAAATGAACCACGCGTAATGAAAATAAAAATGTTATCGCTATGATATCGTTTAACGCCAGCCCCGAAAAATTGTTGTCGTACATCGATTCTCGTAACAGGGAATTCCGATATTTAAACACAATTATCCGCGACAAATTAAATTATTTATATCGTTGAATATAATTTAATCGCTTTAAACTAATATTTCACGAATCAAATTATTCCTTTCATTTTTTAAAATTCACTCCTAATTGAATCGTGGATGTATGCTTTAAAAACACGACGTGCTTTCCACGGTTGGAAATATTTGCCCTCATTAACGAAAACGCCGAAAAACCGTACAACTTTTTTTTCCACTACGTGCTGAAAATTCATCTCCTCCAAATTTCGTGGCTCAATTCCAGCCTCGCATTCTGATTTCAATCTTTCTCTACCCTACCCACTCTCACACTCTTATAATCTCCCAATCGAATTCTTGCTTTTTACTTTCTCCTCCTTTCTATCTTTATCAATAATTGGCTGAAACGAGATCAACAACAGTTCATCAACAATGATTCAACCATTACGAAGAGACGATATATTTCCTTCATCTAGAGTATCGCTCAAAATATCCTCACATCCATTTCAATCCTTTCTCCTTCAGCCACATTTTCACCCCTCTTCTCATAATCCTCTTCCATCCTAGCCTAGCCGTCCTACGAACGGATGCCAACGAGGACGAAACTCGTCCTTCCTCGACGTGGTGGACACGGAAGTTTTGGCGGGCGCGAGAGAAAAAAGGTGAAATCCCGTGGAAAAGGCGGTAGGAGAGAAAACTGTTGTACCGACGGAGGGGATCGGCTCGGCGATTCGGTCAAGTACAGTTTAGCGAGAGTTAACGAGCAAGGTTGAACGCTCACGCGAAATAGGCTGGCGCAATAGGGGAGGGTTCCGTGGCTGAAATTCACCGGGGATTTTCCGCCTTTAATGCCGCCACACGGATGTAATTTCTCCGCTCAAACGAATTTTTACGGGGGGAGGGGGACCGATGCATCATCGGTGTTTAAAACGTTCGACCGAACGTTAATGCGATTCGCGATTCGTATTGGTTGTTTAATCGCACTCTTCCTCTTTCTTTCTCCGCTGAGTTGAGAGATTTTGTGGATGGAGAGTTTTGGTGGATCGAGAAGGGATTGTTAGAAAGGATTCGATGGCTAGAAGAACGAGTTTTTCTGTGGAATAGATGCCGTACCGGAAGAAATATCGTTTATGATAAATCGATTATTCATAATTTATTCATATAAATATATATCGTTTTTCTCCTTCTAAAGTTATAGGATTAATCTCTTAAAACACTTTTGTTTACGCACGCACATGTAAATAAAATGTAAATAATCAAATTCACCGAATGAATTTAATTATCGAGATTAAATTGCCATTGATAAATTCAATTAAAACTGAGAATATCGAGATTAATTATCTAAATTAACAGGTTAATAAACGCCCTTAATTAGCGGAAATTTCATTACGTTTCGTTCAATTTCAATTTATATTCGCGCGCGTGAAAGTGTATCGCGAAACGGAATTCAATTTCTTGAACGTTCCGTTTATAATGTAATATTTATAGACAGGGAGAAATAATCACGGATAACAATTCCGCGCCAATTCGACAGGGGTCGAAAAAAAAAAGAAGCGAGGCAATCTCGAAGATTTCGTGGTGAGGGGGGGGGAGGAATAACGCTTGAAGATTTAACGAGGAAATCGAAGGGAAAATAAAACAGGGGAGGGAAAATAATTAAAGTCGACGAATGTGGAGGGGGGGAGATGGAAGAAGCAGGATGTCGACGGTGAGAAACGTGTAACAACTCGGTCCATCTAAGATCGCTAGTTTACTACGAAAACGAGGAACAGTGATTCGGGTCCGACGTTTCCCCTCGGCGCGGGAGTAGATTGGTTCCGAGTTGTTGCAAATCTATACCTGGAGAGATCGATGAATTAAGTATCAATCTTATTCCAGATGGGGAGGGGGAGGGAAGATGTTAGATAAGACAGAGAAAGGTGATTTAGTCCGGTTGATCCTTCGATTCCTTAAATTACGGCACGGCCAACGAACGTGATAAATTCGGGATTTCCTTGTGCGAATGCAACACGCTGCTGCATTGCGGTAATTTCACGTTTTTCTTTTTTTTTTTTTTTTTAAGAAATAAGAAATAACGATAGATAATTGATCGATTGTACGATCGCTTTTGATCATTTCTCAATGGATTTGTTATGCAGAAAAGAAAATGTTAATTTTTCGATTCGAGAAACCTTGTTTTCGAAAGCTTGAAAATTTAAGCGAAATCAATTTCAAATTCATTGAACGCTTCATCATCAGATAGGATTATTCTTCTCGTTTGAGAACAAGTAAAATGATATGAAATAATTTTTTTTTTTAAATTTATTTAAAAATTACTTTATGGATAGAGTCGAAGTTTGAAAATTCATCGATAATACGTGACTGGTTCAATTTTAATTTTCTGAAAAACAGAAATTTATGTGACGAAGTTTTATTGTATATTTTTTGTTTATTTTTTCATATAGAATAATCTCTCGTATAGATAGCTCATTCGTATTCAATCGAGAATTAACCAATTTCATTTGTGCTTGAAAAATTTTCAAATTTGATTTATTCGAAAACAAAGCCTCGAATTTTATTCTTTTTTTTGTTTTATCGTTACATATGAAATCTCTCTATAATCGGTTGCGCGTACGATACCGTGTGCTTTATATTTTATTTCGTTAAAAAAAGAAATATTTTTGAATGAATTATTTTTATTAATCGTTAACAATTTAAGTATAAAAATTTTATTATTTGATTATTTCCAATTATTTCGATTACACGATTTATACTTTTGTAATTATTTTATGGAAATTTTAATCCGATAGTGCAAATTAAAATTGTCGCGAATCGAATTAAAAATTTTAATTAAATTTGAATTAGGGTGTGTAAAATTTTAAAAAATGAAGAAACGAATTGAATAATATTAATAAACATGTACATATAATAAATTCCATTACGCGTGCTTCGATTAAAATAGCATAAATTGAAATTTGCATTTCTCATTGTATCATTATAAAATCTACTAAAGTTCACGTAGCAATCCCATTACTTAGCAATATCGGAAATATTGGGAATCCATTTGAAAGCAGACCAATTGAACAGACTCAGTGACTTTGATCATATTGTTAAAATCTTTTTCTCATTATAACTTTCGTAGCTTATATCCGGATATATAAAATAAAACCGATCGTTTGAGCCATGTACAAAGGAACACGTCTAAAAAAAAAAGAAAAGAAGAAAAAAACTCAATTTGTATCGTATATCGTAGTAACGTTTATTTCGCGATAATGCTTTCTTCTTTCATTCTATTGGCAGTCTGTCAATTCGTTGCATCACCGTAAAGAAATAAATGAATTTTATGCCATTTATTTTCATTCATTTCACTTATTAGAGATACGAGATATCGAGAAATAATTATTATAAATCATTTTATTCGATTTATTAAGTTTTAAAACTGATTCCCTCCTTTTCTAAATTCGATATTTGTTCTAACTTTCAGACATTGGAATCTCTTTTCGATAAAAAGAGACGATAGTTTCGAGATATAACGTGTCATCGATGATGCTTTTTTCCGATATAATATGATCCTAGACACTGAATTAGTTTTAGAAAATCTTACGTGTCTTCTTCGAACTCTTTTCTCGTAACAACTTCCAAGAACGGATAAAACAAATTCCACTTCTAAAATACCGGCGTTACTTACTCTACACGACTAGAATATACAATCCGCTAACGGTATTCTGGCGGTCATCGTTCCCTGAAGATGGATCTACGTTCTAAAACTGAAAATGGTATCCTACTTAGAATTCGTAGAATTGTCAAGTGTACACTATGTATACTTATATATAAAATTTAATCGATGCTGCATAAATCTAAAATTAAAAACACGATCGCTTCAAATTTTGTACATTATCAAAAAATTTTTATTAACCTGAATTTCGTTCAAAATTTCATTCACCTTCTAAATTGTCGACATTTTCGAAATTCAAAAGAATAACACGATTTTCTATTACTTAGGAAACCGAAATAAAAATCCTTGTATATAATAGATTTTTCACTTCGTGTCTACAAGTATCAAAGTAACAAAGAGTAACAATCTTTTAATTGACATTTTTATCGACAAACAATTAAGATCCTAATGCATGCAATTTACAAACTATTTATCGATCTTCACGACTGTTCGAAATCAAATAATCAAATCTTCGAGATTTTCGTGTTACGTACGTACGTACTTAAGCTTACCTCGAGTCGAGTTGGCGAATTAATAATAGATTGATCGGAAACGGAGGAAAATATTACTTTCACGAACCGAGTTAAAACCGGAGTAATTAAAGCGGCTTGTGTCATTGTTTTGATTAGAAACGTTCGTGCATATTAATATTTAGCGACGTGCCGGTTATAAATTCAACGCCCAATCGATAAAGTAATTCCGGCTGCGATTCAATCGCAACTTTAATTGAAATCAGATCGTCGTAATTGGATAAATTAAACGTTGATTAATGCGTGTATCGTGACTAACGATCGCGATTTGTGAAATTTGCGTTACTTAATATCGGTATATATATTATAACAGACTGTTCCAGATGAAAATTGATGAACTTTGAACCCGTGCTCGAAATATCTCAACAAAAAAATATTATATATATATATATATTATTTCTTGATACACGAATTGATTACCCCAAAAAATCTCAAGAGAAAAATCCATTGAGAGGATCATGCATAGATTCATCTCTTTTTATCCATCGATCATGAAGAGTCTTATTATTAACAATTTGTTGAATAATATAATCTTCCTCAAGTTATATAACATAGTAAAAGTAATAACGTTTGCAACACTACTTTTCTTTATTCTCGCGCGTGCATAAATTTCGCCGTAATTGCGTAAAAACTTCGTACGAATCCGTTTGTTTATTCGAAAGGGGGTTGTTCAACGAGGCCAGCATCGTTATCCCATAATCGTTATTTCTTAGGAAGGTGGAAAGAGATCCAGAAATAAAGAGTAAACGGTCCATTAACGCGTGAGTAACAACATTTCCCGTTCATCGGATTTTCACCTCTCCGCGAGCAGATTGCGGCGGAAACGAGTGGCCGAGGCTTAAGGCTATGGGCGCTTCTGTTTTCCATCTGCCAGCTCTCCTTAATCGCAGCCAGCCATAACAGTATCGTAAATGGTGGATACGTGTAGACGAAGGCTCGATTTTGCCGCGATCGGGATTTTCGCCGATCCCCTAATTCCTCGTTCGATTACACAGTCTGCGGCGTGTTAGCTTCGAAAGACATCGAATCGAGATTAAAAACGGGTAGCATGAAGGGTTAACGCTCGGCTCGATTCGTGGAAAAACGCCGGACCAAGATCTCAATGTTATAATTTAAATGAATATTGTATATGCTATTGTATATTCGCGCAGTGGAAAACGATCGAAGAAGTATAAATCGTATAATATGTGCGCGATATTAAATACGAATATTATAACTATATAATATACACTTTTGATTCTTACTTATATACTGGATCGAGACCGATAAATTTTCCTACTTTTATTAGCCGATAATATCAACGATTCTTCCCTTTCTTTTAAACACGCGCGATTTCATCCGTAATAATTTCAATAGATCCTACGAATACCTAAAGATGAAAAGATTACCTAACCTCTTTCCTCTGACGAAAAAAATCGACCAATTGTCGCGAAGATCCGAAAAAAAAAAAAAAAAAAAAGAAAAGAAGAAAAGCCGGCAAACAGACGCGTCAGCGTGGCAGGCATAAGCCGACACTTTATTACATTAATTCAATTTAAACTTCCGGAAAGTGCGTAGACAGAGCGTTGCAGGAACTTTATACTACCCCGTCGTATAAAGTTCTGGGGAAGCTTTTATCGCGGAAAGGGATTCCGAGATGGAGAGGGAGGAATGTGCTTCTTCTCGTATACGTTCACGCACGCTGGTAGAACGCTGGCAAGTTTTTAATTTTTACACCGACGTCGCCTCCTCTATCGTCTCGTCACCCCCCTCCCTCCCCGTCGTTTATGAACTTGCGCCGGTGCCGAGTGACTTTTTGTGTCGCGAGCTGCTGCAATATTAACAAATTTTCCGCGGAAATTCGTCCCCGATGTGCGATTTCTGCGAGATCAGCCGGGGACGGAAGAAACGGCGAGGGCGGCCGAAAGAGGGAAGAGAGAGAGAGAGAGAAAGGAGAAGGGAGGGAGGGAGAGGGAGCGTGAAACGGAGGCATTGAGGAAAAGTTGGGCGTCGATACCGGGCCAAGCATCCCGAGGCGGGTTGAAACTTTTAACGCGTCTCTCGAACTCGGTGGAGGAAGAGGAAAGGCGATGGCCGGGCAGAAATCGAGTTTCCGGGGATGTTTCGCTCCCTCCTCTTTTTCCTAGCGCCTCCGTCTCGCTAGGAAATCAGTCATATTTCATGACATTTTCTTTCCACGGCCGAAAAACGTCGTCCCCTTCTCCTCGTCGCCGGGAGAAGCCCTGAAGCCCTTTTAGCCCTGAAATATCAAATGAAAAGACGTTAAGGAGGGATATTTGAGATATTTAGATATTTCGCTCCCGTTGATTTTCAACTGGCTACTGCGAAAGCTCGGCGAAACAGTTAACGAGACGTGTTAATAATTTTTCGAAAGTGTAAGACGTGTTTTGAGGTGTAACCTCGAGATTGGTAAGAAAATGTAAAAAGGATTCGAGATGAATTGTTCAGGGATTGGAGCAAATTACGCTCGATTCTTCGGGTAATCAATGATGACGATACAAAGTGCGTTACACTTCTCTCTCAATTTCGAAGGTGTAAGTTTATGGAAAGGAATAGTTGGTTGGAGAGAGGAAGATAACACTACGATACGACGAATCGTTGATATAACGCGTGAAAGTTCTTCTAATGAAAATTATTAATAATTACTTTAATGTACATAACTTGTATATAATTATATTTAATATCCTACGTTCGTGATTGTGACACGATATAATAGAAAGCTTGTGAAAGAGCGATCCATATAACTCTATATAATTTTTATTAACTTCTTTTTTAATTCGCCAATGTTATTACTTACTAAATTATCGCGGAAAAGGGACGGAAAAGCTGGAGCCTGCTTACGCATTCCGCTCGACCGAAAATCAGCTCTCAAAATTCAATTTGCCACATCAAAAACAACGCCAAAAGGGGGATAAGCGACCGTTCCTATCTCATTACCATAAACGATCCAACGGAAGAGCCGCACATGCCGAAACACAACCGTGCACACACACACACACGCGCGCACGCACATATACAGAAACAAATTTTACCTTATTAATTCGGCAGCTGCTTCAAAATTCAATTTCAAAATTCCATTCCCACGCCGCAGCCACCTCGTATCGCACTTTTTAAGCCTCGAGTTCGAAGAAACAGCTTGCAAGTCGGCCACGAGCACCGATCCATTCCAAGAGACGAGGTGGAAAATTAACCCAGAGATCAAGATGGTGGATGGAGACGTCAAGGGGCATCGCAATTCTGATACGCGAGGAAAGCCCCTAACCTGATGTTGTCCGCGCCCCAGCCATCGTGTAACTGTCGTTGCTGATAGCGGCGTTGTTACCGTTCCCACAATTTCCAACGTGTTTCACGGTCGAAGCGACGCGCTGTGTTTCTCCATCCCGGGGTTAAGCCGTCCTTTGACTGAGGCTCCGTTAATAGTTCGACCGTGTATCGTTATGATCTCATCATCCGCCCCTCCGCGTCGCTTCGTGTTTACTAGTCGCCTTGTTGCTCGAACTATAACGATATAATTACGTTATTTCGTCGTACGTTCGTGGTTTCGAGGATGACTCATTACTTTTCCTCGAACGCGACATGGAGCAATATTTTTCTTTGTGTACAGCTGTGTTTTTTCTCCTTGACAAAGCAAAATTTTAAATTGCCAGATGTTTAGAATTCCATTTAGATTAAGAGGTAACGAGGAAATTTTGCTGCCGGAAAATTTAATTCAATTGGAAACGAAGGTAAATTGAATCGTTTTATCATGTATAAAGTATCGAGTTATAAACTAATTATCCTCACTTTGTTTGTTAGATGCTGAACGTTTCCATTGATTATAACTCTTAGATTAATCATGAGTTTAACAATCTTTCGTATTAACATCTGTCGTTAATTACAATATAGATTTATTAAAAATTCTTCGAGCAGTCTTCATCTTTAATGATGTGACAATTGTGTTGCCAGAAATATTCAAATTAATTTTAATAATTATAGATCAGACTGTTCCACAAGGTACGTTTTCAGCACACGTTTAAGCACTTAAGTTTTAATTACTCGTAATAAATAATTTCATCAATAACTACCATTTCATTAATAAGAATATCAATCGAACGAGAAAAGTCTTTCGCAATTCTTCGAATAGTTTTTTAATATTAAATATTGGGATAGTTTGGAAAGCTAAATCGAAGCTTGGCATTTCGTTGTTTGGGATGCAGTTGAGCGTGGAATTTATTGATTGGGAAATTATACCGTGATTTATAATGATAGGAAAATTCCATATCGGTACCGATAACGCTTTAATTAAACTACTTTATATCTTTATATTTTCAAACTTTTGCATGTAATTAATCATTCTCCTATTGAAATGTTAAATTTTCCTCCATTTATTTTCCGACCAATTTATCAGAATAAATCAAAGGAAATTTTTAAATATAAGAATACAATTAATTTCCTTCCTACTATTTTTCAATAATATCACATTTATACATAAAATAATAATAACAATGTAAAAAAATTATTTCAGATTTATTACAATAATTTTGAAATGCAATGTATTTAATTATTAATCATATCGGAAATATGTTTCATTTATTTCAAATATTATTCCAACACTTTTGAATATGCTCGTTTTTGAGATAAATTGGAAAAATTACAAGAAAACTTTTATATCGACCGTATATCGACCATTACACTATTATATGATTTTATTATATTCAATATATTCGTAATTTATTTACATTCACAGTTCAATTCATCTAAATATGTATAATTCTATTCTTACATTTTCTTTATTAGTGTAAATTTTGACAAACGATACAGCCACAAGAACTTCAATAAATCGTAAACAATTAATAATCGCATGTTTCAAACGGCAGTTATATATATATATATAACTTTCAAGACTTGCAGTATAACTCCAATTAAATTAACGCTTCAATTTCCCAAGCTACCAAAATAACAATTTCGAGCAGGTGTGCTAAAATGTTCAATATCGTAACACATTAATATCTCCGATTATATAACCGCATTTCGAAGAAGACCGATTCATTATGCCCAGCTCTTTTAGGACAAAAGTTAATGGAACTTTGGTGGTATAAGTTAAATCCTCCGATATATAACTCTCAATCGTTAAAATAAAATCATATATTCGTATAAATTAACGTGCTAAGATTATCATTTTTCCAAAAAAAAAAGTACTTTCATTTACAACTATACACTATAACAGAGAAAGAAATGAGAAATTCAGGTAAACCTGACACATTACAACCTGATATTACATCTTTTCTATCAAAATCAGATTGGAACTACGTTACATCACAGATGCATGGTTGCAGTGCGCGAAACGAAAGCGAAAGTCCGGAACGAATATCTCGAGGCTTTATGGCTCTTCCATTTCCGGCGGCTACCGAAACTATAACGATTCTTCAGGATCCGGTCGAGATGCTTTATTTGATCTCCTTCTCCTTTCCGTTCTTTGTTCTCGCATCGATCGGCGACGCGAGCAGGAAATATAGGTATAAATCGGGCGCGTAAGCGAGCGACGGGCATGGAAATTGCGTTTCCTGCGCGGGGATCGGCCAACGGTTTAATTACCAGTCTCGATATATTCCTAGATATCGCGAAATCGGAATGGGATAGAGGCGGGGGTGTCGTGTTCCTGCACATTCGTTATCCTTCGTTATTCGATATTTATTGTAAATAATGAACGTTTATTTCCTCGTCGAGCACTTTATTATTTATCCTTGCACACGAGTTACGTTTTTATCTTGCGTGAAAAAGATATATTTGCTTTTCATTTTCAATTTTTGATTTAGATCGTTGGGTGTCAGCTCGAATGGAAGATACGATGTAGCCTTTTTCCATTTTCAAGGAATAATCAAATTTATTTAGTTCGGTTATTTCAAAATTGTAGACGTTTTCTTATATTTATATTTGGATAGCAAGATATTTAAATATTAGGATGTTGGAAATATCGAAGATTTGGATGTTGGATGTTCTATTGCTGTATAACAAGTCTTTTTATTTCTGTGCAGTTTTTACGATTTGACTCGTCCATATTGTCTTATGTCTATCTTATTTCTATACTTCTTATTTCCACAGATATTCTTGAAATATGTCATGAATGAAAATGATTTTTCTGTAATCAAGAAGTAGAAGAGATAATGCTTGTATAATACATGGGCTTGCCTTTAAATACTGTTAAAGCAAAATGTTCTTTATCTTCTAAAGCATTTCTCCCATCTGACATTTAATGCTGTAACTCATGCATGAGATACTAAGAAGAACTTGCTTTCAGAATTATTAAAATACAAGATTCAACGTCAGATATGTTAAAGTTTTCTTTATAAATAGTTGTAATTGAAAATTGGCTTAACTATTTCTGCTTTTCGAAAGAATTATTTCCACATGAAATTCGAAAATCAAAAGATCAAATATAAAAGATTATACTTATTTTTATATTACCGATTTTTCTTATTACGCATGTTATATCTGTAAATCACATCAACACATCAACACTCGCCACGATTTTACGATCTTCGAGCATTAAAATAAATTGATATGATATCATCAGTTTCACAAATTGTTATGATTAAGATTCTCGATATACAAGAAACTGTATATAAACATCACCTGTTCAGATAACGCAATTTTCGGTTAATAAGAATTGATACGAACCGATACGTTTTTTACGACCGGTTCTTACTTCTCGTTTGAAATTTATTCTCGTCGAAATAAAATTGTAAAAAAGAATGGAAATTGTAAAAAATGGCGAAAGGGCGGGAACAGGATCGAATAACAGGAAAAGCAATAATACGTCGCGGTTCGATGTACGTACGTTCGTCAAGAATCAATTATCGTGTGTGCACCGATAAGATGCACGGCTGTGTATCGAGTACCCGTGGAAATTGCGTTTTCATACAGACCGATCGACCGATGGTTTAATTATCGGGCCAGCTATTTCCCTCCCCTCTCCTCCGCCACCAACACCGGTTAGCAGACGATATGAAATGGGTTGAGAGGACGGTGTAACGTGGCAATGAGTGACCCCCCCTCGCTTCCTTGCAAATTTAATATCCGCTCGTGAATATTTATCACGGGATACATAAAAATTCACTTTAACGAAGATTCTTCAAAGTTTCAAAGATGGGGACGGTCCTGCAGCATTCGTTTCGATGCTGGATCCTTGGTCGTCAGTCCTCTTTGCGTATCAAGTGATTCGTTGTATGTCGCTTTATATGTCGAGACTTTGTAATTTCTTTATACCATCGACACAATAGGCAAATTGATGGCATTGGAAATGTATCGAGCCCTAGCATCGTTATGCGCACGTAGCACGACAAAGGGAATTCAAATATTAGTTCGCGAAATATTGGTTCACTCTATAAATCCTTTTAAAACTATCTACTATCTCTCGATACAAAAGGACGAGAATGTTCTTTGTAGCGTTTCAAATGCAAGCATAAAAAAGACAGAAAGGGTATGGATAAAAATATTGAAAGTGATTAACTAACTCTCTAATATTTGCAGGAAATAATAACTTTCGAAAACTCTGACGTGCTCCTTCTTAAAATTTCTAAGATAATCAAATCGATCTTTGATCCTCTCGCATAAATTAATATTACATCAATCATCACCCAATTCTCAATCGTAACGTAACAAATGTTCCAAACACACCTGTTTGTAACGAAAACGTCGATGATGAATCCCTCTTGGAGAAGGGATTTTTCCTTCTCGAAAGTCGAGAGTGCAGCAACGAACTTTGATTGTATATCGCGCAATGCCTTCCATGACGATGTTCGAGTCGTAGTAACAATGGTAAGCAGCGACAATCTGAGCTTGAAGCGGCTTGTTAACGCCGATGAACGTACGTTCCTGCCACGAGAATCCGGCACGGAGGAGGCCACCAATTAGCTACGTAAATCTTCACGCTTTCGGATATCCGGGGATCGCGCGTTAAAGCTGTTGCAATTAGCGGTGCCAATTAAAAACGGAAATGCCACCCTCCGGATGCGTTGTTGCACGCGTTAAAATCCGAGGAGGAACGGAAGAGGAACGGAAATATCGTGCGTTGCGCGATGAAAACTTCGGTCAATTGTCAGTTGGCGGTTCGGTTGAAACGATCCGCCTCGTTGCAATTATCGCAATTATCGCGGCGATTTGCCTACAGAATGAGGAGAGGGATTTCTCGCGCGTTTATCCAATTTTCAGATTTCGCATAATACATGTGTGTTTTTGCTGTTTGTCGAATTTGGTAATAAATGTAATATCCGGTTTGATTTCATATATATACAATGTATAAATTGTACGATTGTTTGAAAAATTAAGTTTATAACGATTACACAAGCGAAAAAGAATTTGCCGAATTTGTATCAATTAATTGATGATTTCAAGGAATGTAACTTTATTTCCTTTTTTTTTTAAATTTATAGATTTTTATATTATATTAACGTGAACATTTAAATTAATAACAATCTAAGATGAGAAAATTAATTTAATAACGTTGAAACGTATTAAGAAATCATGTTAAACCTGTATTTTATTTAAATGATTGAATAATTGAATAGAATAGATCCAAAATGAAAATAGATAGCTTTGTAGCAACTGATATATTACAGGGGGGAAAGATATATCGTACAATTGTACAGACAGGTTTGCTTTGAATTGCTATATCGATTAAAATTTATTTGTTCGCGAGAGGAAAACTAAATTTTCATTTCACCGTGTTTTTAATTTGCTTGGAAAAAACACATATGTTAATTTCACAGTTTGGTAAATCAACGTTATTTTGTGTTTTAAAAAGCTTTCCAGATACGAGATATGTAAATATCCGTTTTACATTGAATTTTTTATCTTTTTTTTTTTTTTTTTTTCAGACGCATCGAACGCATTAAGTGTACAAACAGAATCGATATCAAATTATAGCAAACTATCACCAACATGGAAAATAACATCATTGACAAGGTAAAAGAAATATTCAATTCACGTTCATGATATATGTAAATAGAATATCGACAAACCAACTGCATTCCAATAGCATTTGGTAATCTAACGAACGAATTATTTACCAAATTAAATTCTTACTTTTATTTTTTGTATAATTTATAAATAACACAAATATTTAAACAAATTTACGAGAAACTTGATATTTTTAGTTAAAAATCAATGCTATTCAATTTAATTTAAAAATAAAAGATTTAGTATCTATATAGAAGTCGATCTAACAATCGTATTATATTTATTATTGCATCCAAGTATATTAAATTATTGTTATTTTATTATACTTTTATATATATACTAAAATTTGATACTATAGAAATAAAATATTAAATACGACGAAGAAACATTTCATTAGAAAATAAGAATGTAAATTTTCAACATTTCACCATTGTAGAAACTGAAAAAATTTTAAATAATACTGCCGGTATCGATGTTAAATTTCTCCTCGCCATCAAAGGAAATCCAACTTTCCCTGGCAAACGATAAAGACGGTAGATTCGATTTAATCACGAGGACACGATCTTCGTGCATCGTAAAATCTATTCCTCTACTAAAGAAGGATCTCGAGAGCGGCGAATAAGTAGAAGTCGTGTCGCAATAACCTCTCACATAGACCTTTTAATCCGTTTCTCAAACGATTTGTTTTACGACTTTTACGGAGTAAGAATCGTTTAATATATAAACATGCCTCGTAATTCAATATAATATAATATGAAAGAAAACTACGCACGAACATGGCTCATCGTGGTCACTTAAGTCAAGTTGAATATCGATTGAAACTAATGGATACGTTATTTTCTAATTTCAAACGTAAATGAACGAAGATCTGATTTCAAGAATATAAAATTCTACTGTAATATCGTTTCATATTAAACGATTTGACGTGTTTCATCCAATTTCTTCGTCGTTAGTTAAAAATTGTATAATCTCGATAATTTTATTATTTCGATAAGAAAATATAATATGCTCGCTGTCCTTTTCGCAGATTGGCTGTGAACGTTATGCAGCTTAATAGGATTATGCGCTAACTGCGCTGATCTGACAAATACTAGGTCGATAACGAATAGCTTTCATTAATAAGGGAGTATGATCGTGAAATACATAGATTTAAATGCTTTGCTGGATGTTCGATTTTGCTGCAATGATAAATGCAGTGTGAAATAATTTTATGCTCGAATATAATAATCAGCGAATTAATTATAGAAAAATCAATATTTTAATAATAGAATATTGTGCAAGTAAGAATCGTACGATTTAAATATATATAAATTTTCTTATTCTCTAGAATAAAGAGAATTATTGTTGCAATGATATTGTTGCGTTTACAGAATTTTTGTTTAGTTATAATTTTAATATTGTTTATACAGCTATTATAAATAGTATCAAACATTATCTATATTATATTTCAATCTAAGAATATCCTATTTTACATATTATAGCTCTTTTTGTCCAGATTTCAATTATCCATCGAAATTATTTGAATAACTTAGAATCGTTTGATTGAAAGGATGATTAAAAAGAACCGTGTTTATCAATTATTTCAGTCCAATAAGTAGTTCGAAAGATTTTACGAATTCAATGAGATGAACTAACTTTAACTCGTTCGAAATTGGTCGAGAAGAACTTGCGGCTTAAAGGATTGTCATAATCTCGAATATTAATATTAAATTTCTATTTTTCACGAACCTTGTATAACAACAATAATGAAAGATAACTTCGTGTAATAAATTACAATTTTATTTCTAAATTATTTCCTTAACAGCACACAGAATAATAATTCGTAAAGAATATTTTTAAACATATTTTTAACTAAACGAATATGTTTAACGTAACATTTTGTAGAATTATATTTCGTACTACATTTCGTATCATTACCAACACAATAGATACCCCACAAATTGATGAACGATAGTAGAATAATCGACACATAACTCTCAAAATTTATCTTCGAGCTAATTAATGATCGGTAAATGTTACCATAATTCAGGGGCACATAGCGATAAATTAAACGTTTCCATTCATTATCGTTCAAAGTGTTCTAACGAGAGGAGAGTAAAATTTTCGGTATCGTGTTCCCAATTTTACGATCTGGGGGAACTGTAGTATCGGCGGTTCATACACAAGGTAATTAACGAGAGGGATGTAATTTTCCCTCGAAATTGATTTCTCCGCGGTTAATCGTTTTTTAGAATATGACGAGCAAGAGATGGAAAGAGGAGGGGAGGGGTCGCGATTTACCGCGAAATCCTACATTCGAATTACGAATACACACACACACACACACACACCGGTCAAACTTCAATTTCATCCATAGTCACAAACGAACAATACCGTCTGCAAGGCAGGAATCGAGATCGACAGTGTATTGCATACGCGCGCTTGTATGCGGTCAGGTGTATCCTGTTGTGTAGCTCGACTTGCAGCCTGATTGCGTTGCATTATGTCGCGTTTATCGCGTATTTTCACCGTTAAAATATCGTAACGCTGTTTTCGGTCGCGTGTCACGAAAACACCGGTGTAAGGTTCACCCGGATTCGGTTATACACGCTTCTATTCGTTTCGTGAAATTGGTATTATCATGCGTTTGGAAAATTTAAACGAACTAAGAGAATGAAGATTCTTCTTGCATTGGAGGAACTATTTATATATATATATTTCGAATTAGAAAATTTAACTATGATATAAACGAATTGTTGAATTAAACAAGTGTTGTCGTTAAGTGGATTGTAAATTTTTATGAATTCATCCACGTCGTTGTTACTTTCAGAATTTTACTCGTTTTCTTTATTGTAGATGAAGATAATTGTTCAATCTTTATTTTTAAATTACAAAATGATCCAGAATAGATAAATCTTATTCTTACTGGACGAAAGATATTTCATTTTTCAACGACGATAATCGAATATCTGCTACAACAATATAACTCTGCCATTACAAAATTGTGCTCAAATTTGATCTCATTTTCTTAAAATAGAATATAGTATAAACTGTTAATCTTCTGTAATATCTTTGAATTTTCGAATACACTTTCTTGGAACAATACACTTTGATAGAACACGTTAGTTGTGTTGCCTAATTTTATAATATCATCGAATTCAAAAGAATCACCTAACCTATTATCCCTAACTTTATACACACCCCCTCTTTACTAGCCTAATTTATGTTGTTCTCGTTAATTTCGTCCAACATACGACGCTTGTCGGCTACCTGTTTTAACCTTTTTTACTGCACAGAGTCACCAAGGTGTGATCCTCTGTAAATTTATAGCTACTTAAAGGAAGGCTATCACGATCTCGGGGAGGGGAACGCGATAAGAAGCCGATCTTCCGGCTAATTAACTGCATTTTAGGAAGATGATGGCCGCTTCCTCTAGAATTGCAAAAACTACGTTGCAACCTGCGTGGTAATCTTCCACTCTCCATTAGCGGCGGAACGAAAACTTTTACCCTTCAAAGAAATCATGGCCGAGGAATTTAGAGGGTTATTGGCACGTGAATAAGCAGGCTTTGCTTGTTCCTTAACTCGAGACGTTGGTGCAAATAGAGGATTTAAATGATTGAATAGTTAGAGGCAGGTAGAAGATGTAGAGGGTTATACGGGAGGAAATCTGCTTACCAAACGCAAGAAAGGGGAGATCATAGATGGCGGAGGGATTCATTTTAAGCCACGGTGGAGTCTGGATAGGTGCAATATGGCGTATATAAACACGTTACGAATAAATGAATATATGAATAACGAACGAGTGTGGTTAAAGCGAAGAATCTTCTTTATTATTTTCCTCCTCGAATTCTTAATTGTTATTCGCTTGTGTATTAAAAATTTATAAATCGCCATGAAAATCCACGTATAATTCGTAACATCGTTAAAATAAATCCATATTTATGCCATCTCTCGTCGTTACAGATAAATATATATCGAAATCCTCGAGTGTCTTTACGTCGTATTCTCGATTCTAAGAAGCCAAATTAAATACAAAAGTATAAACAAAAGTCGATGGTTAAATTATCTACGTTACACATATTCTGTCATATAAAATCGCGCGATCATCGATCATAATATTCGCTCTTGATTCTCTGCTAATAACCGGGATAGCGTTTATAGAATTTATGCTCTAATCTGATCGAACGGTTCAACCCTTTTCTCACGCGATGAAACATCAGATTTCTTCCCTCCCCCCCACGGTTCATTTTTCATTGTAGACGCTTTCTTGCTTCGCGCCAACATCGAAAACCGTCGTGTCATCGTCTACTTTCCGTTCCCGCGAAAGCGGCTCTCGATGACGTCGCCGTATCGAGCTTTCGAACTTTTGCTAAAGCGCAGCTTTCACCTATCCCCCTCGTTGTCGTTCGACATCACGATGAAACACGATTAACGATACGCGAATCCGTGATAGAACGATGACTGTAATTGTGATAGGCGCACATTTGAATCGTGTCTTCGTCTATCTTTTGAGAGTAAAAATTAAAGGTGTGAAAATATTCCATGGAAATTAAATAGCGATACGAAAAATTGTATCCAAAAACCCGAAATAATTAATATCTCGTTTCTTTATAAAACATCTTTTTCAAGCATTTTAGATGATTTTCATTTCTCTTTCGAGGAATGGGGACAGCTTCTCCCGAAAATTATTTTAAACGCTTGCCTGACAATGTTCAGGCAAAGTTTGAGCAAAGTTCGCCCATCAAATAGATAAGCAAGAAATTGTAGGCTTTACAAGGTTTGCGTTGCGTCGAGACGGACAGAACGTTCTCATCGTCGGACATTCTCGGATGTGTAATTTCCGGAGCTATTTTAATTCAGTTTATTGACCGTCCTGGCCCTTTGCATCCGTCCTCGCCTTCCAACTTCCGTATTACAGGGGGTAATCTGCATCGACCGAAAATAATTTCCTTATCTTTCGCGAAAGTTGAACGTCTTTGAGAGTTTGCGTACCGAGATGAGCTTTTAATAGGAATGGAAAGATGATTTTCTTACGAGACACAGAAAAACAGGGGCAGAGAGTGCGCAGACAAGTTGTTGTACATTGTTACACGCGAATTAACTTCTTCTTTTATCCTTCTTCTCAAGTTAATAGCATTGTTAATTTTGTTCCAGAGTGGAGAATATATTTAATTGTTTAAACGAGATCAGACACGTAATTATCAACTTATTTATTTTAATTATTCGAATGAATATTCCAAAACCGTCGTTACCTTAAATAAGAAAATAAGAAAGAAAATCTCTCTTCCTTCCGTAGAGCAACATAGCTCCCTCTCCTCGCGTGTAACTCTTAATTTTTCCTCTACGAAAAGGAAACAGAGAGAGGGGCTATTCTATCGCAATACGCCCGCGAAAGAATCTCTTTTTTTTTGTCCCTCCCCCCTCCGGATACGCGGGCGGAATATAAATCTCGATTTCGTGGGAGTCCGAGGGGGCTTAGCGCACTCGATGCCTCTGATAAATCCGCAGTGTAATCGAGTCTTCGCGTCGAACATCCCGGATTAACTACGTACTCCGTCCACATTGTCCACCGTCTCATCCGCGCCACGTGAAATCCGCAGGAATTTTTGGAGCCCTTCCCTTCACCCCTCCTTCGTCCAGAATGGAGGGAAGGTCAATATTGTCGGAAGAAAATTGGCCCACGTTGGCCGAGAGAGGAGAGGAGAGGCTGTTTCTCGCCACGAGCACGTATTCCACAGGCGGCTTTTGACAACCGCCACCTTCAACCGTGCGCGAATCGTGTTAACCCGATTGAAAATAAATCAGTCCTCGGACACCACCGTCTTCGACGACTTTCGAAAGGGGGAGGGTTACATCGAATCCCTCTTTCGAACGCAATGAGCTCCATCGTGTACCATTAGAAACTTTTGCGATATATATATATAGAGAGAGAGAGATGTATTTCTTTGCCTGGATTTCGTTGGCCCAGAGTGGAAAGTTGTTTTTGAAGCTGTGTGTGAATTCGTATTGTGGTGTAAAAAAAAAAAAAAAAAAAAGAAGGAAGGAAAGAAAGAAAAGTTAGTAGATGAAGTTATTTTTTTAAAGTTGAGAGAATTGATTCTATCGATTGTATTCTATTGGTTGCTAAAAGAAAGAAGCGAAAGTAGGTGTACAGTGGAAGTAATAAGTTTGGTATATCGTTGTAGAGAAGGAAATTTTATTTATTTTCGAAGCATGAGAATCGGTATCAATTGCATCGTAATGGTCGAGACGAAAGAAATAATGTGGGTGTATGATGCTTGTAGAATAGGAAGTTATTTTTGAGGGTGTTGAATTGGTATAGTAGTTGTATCATAAATTAATTACTTTATTAAAGAAAGGATATAATATAAGGGAATAATGTTGATATTATTTTGCATTATCTTGATCGATGCAATTTGCAATAATATTATTAATGATATTGAATGATATTGAAAGATATTGGGAATAAAATTTAATTAGACGAAGATGGATATCGCATTGTAGAGTACTAAATGATTTTATTCTTAATCTTGATCGATGTTATTTTTATAATTATAAGATAAAGAAAAAGGAAAATAAGAATAATGGCAGATATTATTAGCAATATTAATAGATACAGTTGATAAAATCAGTTAGTTAATATGCATCACATAACTGTATATACTTTATAGAATGATTTTGTAATTACCTTGGCTCGCGTGTAATTATTTAATGTACTAAATTATAACTTGAAATTTTAATAGTGATCCTGGGTAAATCATACATAGCGAAATTATTTCGTATTAAGTATTTAGCGATATTATAATATCTGCTTAATATTGATAGTAATACTCGCAGCATTTAATATTAACATTGTACCAGATAAAATGATAATATTAAATCTTATAATTTATAACTGTGATTCTGTTCTCTGATTTATTTTCTATGCATGCCTATGTCCTATAACTTTCTGTGTATATATATTCAACTCAACTGTTTCCCTTATAAATAAAATGTCGAGCAAGTACAAAATTTGAAGCAACAAATTCAGTATTATAATAATAATGAATCCATAAATCAGCTTAATAATGACTGAAAATATTTCACAGGGCAATCATTAATCAAAAACCAATAAATACATACGTAGATGTCAGATGTCAGATTCATTTTGAAACAAAAAATTAAATAATTCCAATATCAATTTGGACAATGTCCAAAATTCTTTCCTTTCCAGATTTATATTTCATTATCTTATTGCACGATTGCAACGCATAAATCTTCCTTCAAATGTTTAAAAAAAAAGTACTGTAAAATAAACATTTTTAAGAATAATCAATTTTATTGAACGATTCTTATCGCGTTCCAATTATTCTTAATTTTTGATTGTACAATTGATTATTTAAACTATAATATTCGTCTTAGATTTTTTTTTTTCGGCAAAAATTACCGATCAATTAACTCGAAAAGATTCTTAATTTCTCCGAGCCGAAAATACGGAAATTTTTACCTTTTTATCTTTCGCAGGCACACTTAACACCGCCTTCATTCTTCAGAAATTAATTGGAACGTCATCGAGAATCGGTTCACGGGCGCTCGGTCGAGGATTAATTAATTTAACGTTAATTTAACGTTTAGTTTAATCTGGCAATTTACGCGTGTTCGCGCGACACGAAATCTAATTTAATATTAACAACACTTTGCGAGGCGCGCATTTAATTGCCTCGGAAATGCGCGCCGCTGTTAACGTATAATCGAAGCGATTGCCGAACCTTCGACCGATCCGCGTATTGTTGGATTTTACCTGTAATTATGGTCCCCATAGCTCCAGGCATCAACCGACAACATTAACAAACCCGTGTTAGTTTATTAACGCACCAGTCCCAGAGTGAACTGTCCGGATAGCACACCCTTCAATCTTTTGTTTCACTTATTGACACGTATTCCTGCGAACCCTTCGAATTTTCAAGCGAATTTCATTCTCTCGATCGAAGCTGGATACTTTTATCCCAGCTTGTTTCCTTCAACGATTTTACTGGATGTATATCATTATTGAATAATTAAAAATTATTTGATATTGTATTACTTAGTAAATTACAGATTAATTAATTTATAGATTATTGTTACGTCCAAAGAAATTAAAAAATTGAAGAAAAATTAGTTAGAATCATTGATATTTTTTTTTTTTCAATCTAAGCAAATACAAAATCTTGATGTGAAACAATTTTTTTTTTTTGCAATTCGTGCATCAATTCGTTATATAACATTACGTATTTATGGATTATTACTGTCATTGTTATTATCAATACACAATAGAATTGTGTACTTTCTCTATTATTCTTTTTATTTCGAACTCATTGTCAAACTTTCTCTATGACGTCTCTTTTTCGCAGAGTCAAATTTTCGCGTCCATTAAACCCTTCAATTCCGCCTGCCATATTTTCCTTTTCTTCCGTTTGTCCGAGAACCGCGGCTCCGCTCCTGTGTCCCCACGTTTTTTAATAAAAATCTTCATTCACATATCGCGCTTCCTCCATTTTATTGTTCACCGGAACTTGCCGTTGCACCGCCGTGCAATTAAACCATCGTCGCTGCTTGACGTCATCTGAAAGTTTTTTGATTGAAAAAAAAAAAAAAGAAAAAAAAGTTTGAAATCGCGCTTTGTCCCATTCTCTCCTCGCTTACCTCCCCCTCAACCTCCCTTCCCCCCCTGTTCCGAGATTTTATCCACCCTTTAATAACATACCCAAATATTTGTCCAATTTCAAGGTAAAACGCCATTCGTAATGCTTCCTCCCCTCTCTTTTTCACTTCTCTTTTTTAATTATCTATTTTATTCCACGTTCGTTTTCCTCCTCCTCCTCCTCGTTTTCATTTTTTCGTTTTTTTTTTTTCTTTTCCACCCATTTTTCGAAATGCCCCCTCCGGCTATCTGTCGGTGGTCGTCGAACATCGCTCAGAAAACGAGAGAAAATTATTCGTGATTTACGACTACGCGTTTGCATAGGGACGTGCACGTGCATACATGCAGGGCCGTGTTTCGTGCATTGGACAGGGGATCGGTGATCCCTCGAAAAATGCAGAGAGAAATAGCGTTATTGTAAGTCGTAAACGAAACTCTCGTGCCGATTTTGTTCTGATGTTTCTAATTGTAATAACCACTTATTATAGATAGATGGAACGAAGGCGATATTTTACTAACAGGTTTCAAACTGGTTTTCTTATATCTGTGTATCTGTTCTTGATGAACGATTATTCATCGTATTCATTTATTTTATTCTTAATTATGAACAAAATTGATTTTGAATAGACAGATTATTATTTCTTATCCTTTCTTATCAAAATTAAATATTAACATGGAAATATAGAATGAATATCGCTTGTGTTTATTCAATATTTAATCTTCTATTTTAAATTTAATGTATGTTTATTTGCGTTACATGTTTAATAGGGAAGAAGATGCGTTATATTTTCTATGATTTGATGTTCAAACGTCAAATGTTAAATGTTTTTACGATAAAAATTATACTGCGGATCGATAAAAATTTATTTCGCTTTTTAAACGATTATGCGTTTTTTCACACGCATACACCTGTGACGATAATGAAATTTAAATTCAAATTAAAATAATTTCCAGAGAAGCTATAAATTTCGAAATTCAGGGTTCATTGCAGCGTGCATAATTTGTTCCATCAGAACAACTCATTTTACCAACCCATAATCCGAAATGTTCCATCGTGGCTATCAAAATTATTGCAACATTATAATCGATCCTCTTGGGCTCGCATCTGTAATTAATACCAATTTTATCGCAAATTTTATAGCAAGATAATTCGATCGTAATAAAAGTGAGCTTAACACACGCGACCCGAGCGACTTTAAAGATAGATCTATATTTGCCACTTGTATCTTCCGGTGACGTGATACAATGACGTTGCGATAAAATTCCTATCAAAAATCATATCACGTTATGGATGAGAAAAGCAGCATTAGATAGTCGTGATGCGTGTAATCTTTGCAACGAAATTTTTTTATAAAAATAATTTCAACAAAAAGATAATCCATAAAGCTTTTCTCACTCACAATAGCAACATTTCCACGTGTTCTCGTTTCTGCACCTATTTCAAACCCATTATCCATACAAAAAAAAAAAAAAAAAAAAAAAGTAAAATAGAGACGAACAATGAAATATATGCAGCAGCAGGCAACGAATTCGAGTCAGCGAATTGCCACGAAATAATCGAGGCACGAACAATAGTCATTTCGTGAAATCGTGTCGCGTCATTTCTTCAGATTATCGTGTGTTAAATATCATAAATCGTACGATAATTTTTTCCTCTCCGGAAGCAGCGAGACAGAAGAGAGAGTGGCCCAGAATGAAAATTTGCATTTCATTTTACGCGTAAATATTTATCCTCTGATTAAAGATATCCGTGAGCAGCTGCAAGATGACGTTGGTAAAATCTCGATCGAATCGAATTTTAAAAAAACGTCCCGGTTTATGACGGAATCTCAATAATGACGAGCTGTCTGTCGTCTCGTGGCCACGATTGACATCGATGAAAACGTTGAAATACGCGACGTTGAAGTATGCGACAAAATAAAAAAAAAAAAAAAAAAAAAAAAAGAACCGTCGAGAGAAACGAAACGAACGAATCTAGGCGAGAATTTTCGTCGTTGAAAAAGCCGCCATGATGATGCCGACCACTTAATGCTCCCGCCAGAGGCGCTCGCGTCTGTTTTTGATTCTTTTCGCGCGCATTTCCCATTCAATATTATCCACATATCGGCGAAAGGGTCACCCTCGTCGTGCCAGGCATGCGAAAAATCCATGAAAAAGCATAGAGAGATACGAGATATATTAGAGAAAATCGAGAATACGACACATGCCTGCTCATCATCGTCCAATTACGACGAGACCTGCCGATCTTGCTGCATTTACACGTTGCTAACAAGCAATCAGAGGATGCTAATTAATCTTGCACGATTCGCAATGACACGTAGACGTGTTAATAATTCTGTCATGTGGGATTGTTTAAATATTCATATGATTATATCGATTAAATTTTTGAAAATGATGGAATTAACTCGTTTCGTAGAAGATTTTATACATGGTACAAATTTGGATCAATCGAGAGATCGTAGTATTGTGATTAAATTTATGGGAATTAAAATTTTTTATCAATGAATGAAATTACAGAAATGGGATAAAAAATTGTTTCTGTTCTTTGAATATTATACAATATGTATTTTGATTTGGATGTTTTATTTGGATATTGGTAGCAATATAAATACAACGATGATTGTACAGATTTAAATTTTTTTATACAGATCGATTATTCTTTACTTTTAGATATCATTGCAACAAAAATAAAAAAAAATGTATTTGTTTTATGAAAACTCGTGTAAAGCTTTGAAAGAGATCGAGCTGAAATAACCATTTGGAAATGTTTCGTTGTTTGTTTTTAGTTATTCTTTGTGCTATTTTGCGGATTCGTTTCGAGCTATTGAAATCACTGTTAAAAGTTAGTAATAAATAAAAAAAAATATTCTTTTATACATATATTCGTTGTATACTTTGTGACTGAATTATTACTTTTTAAATTGGAAATTAAATACACAAGAAAGCTGTATTTTATTAGAAACAATTTTTTTTTATAGAATATTACTCATTGACAAGATATATAAATATATTTTTCAACGTATGTCAACTCTGATATTTTTATTGCAATTATCTTATTGATTAATGAAGATATCAAAAATTAAACTATTAAATGAACAAAAATGAATTTATTCAGATTTCCTATTTATCACATTACTTGTAATATTTTCATGTGTAAAGAGAGTAGTTGATAAGAGCACTTCATAAATCAATTTAATCATTACTTTCTCCCCAAAGAAAATCATTTTATATGAATTATTTCATATACACTTGACATATATTGTTAAAGTTCTGCAAATACTTCTCTCATGTGGAATAAGAAGTAGTTTTGAAAAATTTTATGGTGAAAGGGGCTAAGTGCATCTTCCTATAAAGCATTTTTGTCTACAACAAAGTAAAATCTTCGTTGGAGAATTCTAATTTCCGTGAAACTTGAATACACGCAAAAAAAATTATACTTTTTCATCGCTACATTATTGAATTTCACTTTAACGATGAATTAAATATCATCCATTATCCACTTATCTATTAGAATCCATTTATCTTTACTTAAAATGACTACCTGACATTTCCTAGCAAATCTTGATCGCATTTAATGAACATTAACGACTCATAAAATGGGTATGTATCGTGCATAATCTATAATGTACAATCTGAAACAATAGCTGGCACATTATTTGTAAGTGAGTCAACGAAATCATGCAAAATATGATTTTAATCTAGAATTTTAAATATTTCAAAAGAATCAATTACAGCCTCGTTGTAAATATCTTAAAATATTCACGAAAGAAAAATTCAAGATCAAATCTGTAAAAATTGTGTTTTACTTTATATACATATATAATTTATCACGACAAGAATATATTTAATTATTGCAAAAATATTCAATCTATGAATCGGTATTCCTATATCTTTCACGAAATAAAATTTCTATCGTTAATTTTTAATTCACAATTCGTATCAATTAAAATTTTCGAAATCAATTTTCGAATAACGCAATCTGTCATATTTGTTGCTCATTTAACATTCACAGTTTTAACAAAAAATATTTTCAGCCTTAATCTTCAATCCAAATTCATCAGAATGGTTAATCAAACTAATTGGCAGACAAATCCTTTGGGATAATCGTTCGGGAAGAACTAAATTTGTCAATATGTCATGAAACAATTTTTAAATATCATATAAAAAAATATTAGAGAATTATATTTAAAAAAGTAAATCAATCACTTGAATAATAAAAGTAAAATGATTAAATTTTTAAATATCATTCTAAATATCATTCATACCAATTTTAAATACACATATTCAACTTATATTCAGATAAAAATATAATTAAAGTTAAAAATAATCTTATTTTACTCACCCCATGCTACGACATCATAACTCTATTAAAAAATTCTACGTATCGATCGTATTCTAGAATCGATCGTAATGCTCTTACTGTTATATGAAAAAGAAAAAAAAAAAAGAAAAAAAAAGAAAGAAAGAATTTTTTCCACGATTTCGTTCCTGCTATTTCCAACAAGCGCAATGCTAATCGTTTTGTACCTTGCGGTGCATCTTCCTTCACGGAACAAGTTTCGAGTGAAAGTTGACCCCTGCGGAACTTTCTACACACTCCATGAATGCAGTTTCGAAAGACCCGTGATGTTCGATCGCGTGAAGGGAATCCTGGCCGTCGATTGTTTGTCATTAAAAATCTCTGGCAACGCTCGCAATTCCAGCAGAGTATTTAACGAAACGCTTCCGTACGTGTAACTCGTGCCTTATCATTAGGAAAAAGTGAAAGAGCGAGTTGTTGTCACGCGAGAGTTGCATGCATCTCGATTGGAAGAAGAGCTTATTTCGACGTATCGAGCCGAATTGAATACAATTTTAATGGATACGCGATTGTTTCAACCGATTTTAACGAGGAGTCATCGAACTTTCTGGACACTCTCCTCGTCGGCCTTGGAGAACCGTTATTCGCGCGTTCCAAATACTTTCCTTCGACTCGTCCTGAACGTCGTACACAAGAAGCAGACTTTCTAATCACGAAAAAAAAAAAAAGAAAAAAATTGTGTATTTACTTCTGTGAATAAGTACAATATAGTTTTCGTGGAAATTCTGCTTTCCTGCTTCACGATATAATATTCGAAGGAAAGAATATAAAGTTCAAATACGTTATGGTGAAATACGAAAAATAGAATTCGTTTCATGATAGAAATAAGTAGGAGACGAAATTCAATATTTTAATGTTTTAATTTAAATTTAACTTGATCGAATTTTGTAACAATAAGGGATTTTGAAAATGTAAAATATAGTTTTTTCATAAAAAGAGATCTTCTATTAACCATCATCTAATAGTTAGAGTGCTTTTACATGTCAAAGTTCAAAAAGTATAATGGAAATATTTGAAGATAGATAAGGAAATAACTCGACAATTTTAAAACTGTTTTCCTGTAAAAATTAGAAAATATGTATCGTCAAGTTCCTTTCTCTAATACACTCGAAGCTTTCTAATTTATTCTTTCATAAAAAATAATCATTTTCCTTATTGTACCCCATTTTTTTCTGTGGCAACAGATAAGGATATTTTCATATTCTCATGATCTTACTGAAAAGCAAGAAAGGTTAATAATTTGGCTGTTTTAAAAAATCGACAATCCAAAAATTTAATTTTTCTAAACGTTTAAACACACGTATTCTGAATTATTATTTTATTGTTGTTCGAATGATTGACGATAAATAATACATAGAGCGTGACGGAGACTCTCACTCGAACTAATCGATTTAACATGCATAGAATTCGAAGCAGTCCTGATGCAACAACTTACGTGCTGAAGATTATACGATGGACTATCAAAGTGTGCAGCCAAGTATGAAATTATTTCACAACGTTCGATAGTGGAATGTTCAAAGGCCTTTTGTTGTACAAATCAGATCGAAAAAGAAGAAGAAAGGAAGAAAGTAAAGCCGTATCGTAACAAGAAAAACACGCTAAGGAGAATCGCCATTGCTAATTTGGGATCTTTTTATAATGAACGAAACTTGTTCAAACAATACCAGACAGATCATTGCAATTAACGTATAATTAACAATGGAACACTATTAATTTAGTGAAATCGACAAACCAATTAACAACTTTGTTGAATAATGAAATCTAATTTTGATTCATACTGTTTAATTTCGCTTTGTTTTGCAAATTCAACTAATTAATTTGTTTTTTCTTTTTCTTTTCTTTTTTTTTTTTAACCATCTTCATTTCACGCTTTTGAATTCATAAATAAATTTGATGTTTAAAATGTATATTGGTATTTTATTTCATTCGTAGATTACATATTTTAGCAAGTTTAGATTTTTAAAATCTATTAATTTGTTGAAAAAAGATATCGAAACTAATCTGTTTCTAGAAGGATTGTTATTTTAATAATTGTGGTCTTAAAGTAGAAACATTTAGAATAATTTATGTACATAACATTCAAACCTGTTCAACAAAGAGTTGAACGTACTCGTCCAAATTTTGAGTCGAAGAACAGACTTGCTTAAAGAAACAATTTCAAATGTATCAAAGTTTAAGCAACATTCAATTTTTGATCTCAGATAAAAATTTCAAAATTTAAATTCTTTGTGTAATTAATAACAATACGTTAAAATTTATAAATATCGAAATTTCACGTACAGATATTGTAATTCGAGCTTCAAGTTCATTTTGGAGGCAACGAATTAAAGTGGATGCAGTCGCTGTTCCAGCCAGAGTGTACCGATTAAAAAGATACTATCTCGGGGAGAGAGATTCATTAATCACTCGAGCAGCCAAGTAAAAAGTCATGCGCCTGCTTAAGTGTCTCGATTCTCTGGTGTCTGGTCAAATTATCAGCTCCAGTAAGCGTGAATTATTTCCACGTGGATTTTTTTTTTTTTTCCTTTATGGAAAATATAGCAGAGAAAGAACACGACACAGTGAAAATCTATTTAAGAAGTTTCTAATGTCTGTCAAGATGTGATTGTATTCACTGCATTGTCGCAGAATATTCGCACAAGTTGGTGAGAACGATCAAGATTCTCGTGAAAGATTCTTACGAAACTGTGTCAAACATGGTACAGCTAGAAATGGATTCGTTCTATTTGGATAATAAAATCATAGGAAGAAAATTAAAATTACGTGTATTACAAAATGAATCGTTTGTTCAAATATTTGAATCGATCTTCGTAATCAATGTAATATTCATTTTGAAAGTGAAATGATATAATCCGATACAGGAAAAAAGTTTCGAAATTATCCACGAACAGATTAAAACTCG
Organism: Apis florea; assembly: GCF_048593485.1. NCBI lineage: Eukaryota > Metazoa > Arthropoda > Insecta > Hymenoptera > Apidae > Apis > Apis florea. The sequence continues at coordinate 115,045 of NW_028256824.1, read as the reverse complement.
TCGTCCACGACGTATTTTATATATTTCTGTTTGAGTTTCTCGTGAATTATTTTCGACGTTGCAATAACGAAACGCCAGGACGCAACGAAAAAAAAAAAAAAAAAAAACTCATTATGCAACTCCGTGGATTCGCGAAAGGAATTCGGCAAAAGATTTTAATTTCACCGCTCGAATCGTCCGTTTATTCCGCAGGGGCAATATGAGAGTTCCGCTTTTAAACGGTGCTCGCGTGATTAGTCCGTCCGTATGAAAAATAATGGGAACGCAACGAATTTCAAAAGTGGTTATCGCCGCTTTTTCTTATTGCCCGTATATACAGAGAACCGTGATATTCGTTTCAAATAATTACGAGCCATGCTCGAACTTTTAACAAATTATAATGAAATTCGGATCGAAATCTAAATGAAATCTCTCGATTGTTCATTGAGAAATTGATTAAAAATTTGAGAGATTTTAGAATTTATAGAACGTCGTAGAGATAAAAATTCACGAAACTCGAGCTTGTTGGCGGTAAATGTTTAGCGACTGGTTTAAGTCGTCATTTCGCGCGACACTACGAAACGAGCGCACCTATTGACACGTGCGGCCCTCTCGAATCGCGACATACATTCGTGCTCGAGCGAGACAAGCGAGAAATTATATCTGCAATTCCATCAAGGTCGCTTAAACATTCGACCGCTCTGTCAGATGCCGGTGATCGCGCGTAAATGCGAATTAATCGGCGCGGAAAATGCATGGATCGCTCGTCGAAATTAGCCGTGAGACGCGTGCTGGTGGCGCGTGGAAAGCGGTGTGGGAAGCTCTTGACCGAGTCGGAAGTAGCCGATTGTTCGGTTAGGAATGCCAAACGTTGGCCCCCAACTTTCCGTAGGAATTTCAAACGTATTCGGTACACGTCCAATTCCCTCTGACATCCGGTACACGGAGTTCAGCCATCGACGTTATCGATAACGGATGAGAAGCTTTGCCCCACACCGCAAACTCCATTACTATGGTTAGCCTCCCTAAAATTAACTGGCGAAATTAGCGATCCAAATAGATCCGCATTCCCGCGGGGCACCGCACAAATTTCAAAGCTCGCGCAGCTCTCAAGAATTACAACGGATCGATATGATCCTTTTCGCCCATTTCTATGATCCTGCTATCGGAAATTTTGCTACCTCCGGCTGTAAAAAATTGGGATTGTAAAATTCGTAATTTTTTTTCTTTTTTTTTTTTTTTTTTTTTTTGGTAAACTTTAACGGATATTTGGATATTTAATAATAATTTTTGCAGTTTTTTTATTACATCGTTTATCTTTAAAATAACAAGACGTTATTTGTTGTTATTGTATATAAATTGTTGAAATGCATGTAATAATAATTCTTTGTTTACGACTTTTACATTTTTTTCAAAATATATAAAAAATATTGAAAATTGTGATGTTGGTCTTAATTGTTTAGCCAGGGGTTAAAACTAGCCCTTTATAATACTCAAGTATATATATATATATACTTATATTTTTATATCAATAAAATGTTATCAATATTACTCTTTGCAATGAAAATCCAATTCAGCTTTCATATTTTCTTCTAAACATCTAATTTCATAATTTGAATAATTGAAAATATTTTTCCAGAATTTTCTGCATAAACGTACGAATTGTACATCAGTAATCTCCATTACAAAAAGATTTCATTACACTGTGAACAGAATTAATATATATTATCGTTCAAGCATAATTACTTTGGAAAATTTAAATTTAAATAAAAGATTTTGTGTAAAAAATAAACATTAAATATCATGTTACAAGTATAAACTCCATAGTTAACTAGCTAACTTCAAACGATCAATTTACATATTTAGCATTACAGCAATTATTAGCAATAATAGCTCAGGTATTTGGCTTGCATCAATTGAGATTCTGTTCTCTTTAAGTTTAATTAATACGATTTCCAGAGATCGCGTACTATTCAACCACTGATATCTCATACTACCCTTCCACGAATAATACCAGTCTCAACAACATACCGTTTAAACTGCAAAATCAATTACCATAAATACTCGATCATTTACCCTCATTGCAGATGAAAAAAAGAAATCTCAAATTCGTGCAGCATTTGAGGCAACATATATACATACATTTATAAATATTATATTTTAAAAATTTCTTTTTACTTTCAATGATATCCCTATGATATAAAACTATTATTTTCCAATTCTGTTCACCGAATATTGGCAAGAAAAATGTGCAAATCGGTCGAAAAATGTTCCATATCCGAAAACGAGAATCCCTCGGGCATGTATCGAAATAACGTACCTCGTATTGGAAATCTTGGTAACCGAGCAGTCGTCCATATTACCAGAGTGATACGTTTAACGTGGGTATCTTCTTTGAAAAGCCGCAGAATTCGTCGTCGATGGGCCAACCGATGGGAAAACCGATCGATCAGAGGCGGTTTAAAAACGGCCGCGAATACGTGTCGAGCAGAAAGTATGTCGGCGTATCGTTGACACCTTTGAACGCCGCGATCCAGGCCTAGCACTGCCTGCCGCAGACGCTTTAACAGTTGTCAACGCGTTGACAGCAACGGCAAACATTTCGACGAACGATAAAGTCGATAAGCCAACGAAAATTCCGCGATCTCATTCCTCCAGATAGAGAGGAATATTTTCGATAAGGAATCGAGATCGCGGGGGAATCACTTCTGTAATCTGAAGTTTCGAGGCAAGATTTTGAAAAAATCGTTGGGAATTCGAACATTAACTTGGTTCGGATTCGCATTTCTTGGTTTGCAGAATACTTGCATTTCGTTGCATCGATTTTTCTCGGTTCGCTATTGAACGAGTGTAACGAGCTTAGTAGATAAGATGGAGTCTAAAAGAGTCTAGATAAGAAGAGTCTTATGTAATTAGAAATTCGAATTGTCTTATTTCTTTTTTCTCTTTCTTTTGTGTGCTATATATTTCTTGTACTAAGTAGTAAAGTAAAAAGAAAATTTTTGTTTAATTCATATTTGAGAAATATTCTTATTCAAACAAAACATCTCCTCTCTGTAATTTGACATAATATGAATTTTATTCTTTACATGGCATACAAAAATTTGCAGATAATATAATCGATAGACAATTATATTTTTTTTATATAAATATAAAAGAAGGGGAATAATTCTTAACATCGATCGCGAAGAACCTTGCGTGTTTCACACGCAATTCTGCTGATTGTTAATGTGTAACCTTCGAATGAACAATCAGGAGCATGGCAGCAAACGGTGTTTCCCTTAACCCAAAGACGAGGATACCAGTTTAGTTATCTCCGGCATTCAAACTGGTTGAAGCTCGCGTTACGTGCGCTCCTGCTTTCGAGCTTTCCTGTCGAAACTACGCGCGTTTAACCGACTACCAATGCCTGGTAGAAACCGTTATTAAGCTCGGCCCATTTGCCGCTTAAGGGTTCATGAGATCAAGTCTTTGTTCTCGCGTACATCATCGTTTCACTTTCGAATACGAAAAATATTATCGATCGTCGTAAAGAAAATCGAACGTCATCGATGTATATTCGTCATCGTTTGTCGCTTCTTCTACAAGATATTTCTGCAAGACGAAAGATTTTTTAAATTATTTTCCAAGGATGAAATGATGTGATGTTTGCTAATATGTTAATGTGTACATCTTTGAGAATTGATTATTTATTACTAAAAATTCTTCTTAAAAATCAAACTAATTAATTCTTCTTAACTTGATGCATTTAACTAATTTTTAACTTTTCGTTATATTTCTAATTTATTCTACTTCTTTCATTAAATTTCAAACAGTCATGCTTGCTGCCTAAAGAATATAATAATTCTAGATACGTTAAGATGTATATTCGCAATAATGTAACAAAATCGAGCAAAATATAAAAGCAAACTATCAATCAATGTAAAAAAGTTAAATATGTAGGGATACTGCATCGAATTTGGCATCAACACTTGAAACACGAAAAATTTAGCTGTGTAACGTGCGATTGCGGATAGGACGTGATGCGAGAAACTCGCTATAATTCACGATGAATGCATGGAAGGAAAGAAACACAAGATAGCGATGTCGCAGAAAATAAGAAAATAAAATTCACAAACATAAGACACGTGGTAACATACACGCAGTTGGTGCATGTAATATCAGTGGGTATGACACAGATAGGAGCGAACTAATCTGACAGGATACAGACAAGAATAACTGCATGCGATACCAAACTCTACCAATCAAACAAGCTACACAACATGGGATCCACGATACACTCGATAAAAGTGCAACTAGAACAATTGGATTACAAACAATGTCGCAACCATAAAGTGACATTTGTGAATTTTGCCAAGATGATATCACTCGAAGATAATAAAAATCGAGGAATTCGAAGTATATATATATATATATAAAGTCATATAATTCCTCACATTTTTGACTGAGAAAAAATAAATATATTTTCAACTATCTAGAAACAATTAATAATCACGTATTTCACTATTATGGTATTATAATGTAGCATGATTCGAAGATATTGTTCTAACGATAATAAAAAAAAAAAAGAAATATCTAAAATAAAAATATATTACTTCAAATTATTATTTATTTTTCGTTCGCCGATAAAATTATTTCCTCTTTGCGCCGCATTTTATTCTCCCATTTTTAATACGATTCTTCGTATTAAATTTCACGGTTACCGCATATTCGATATTTGCAATAAACAGAACAAATCGACTTATTTGCGTTGCTATCGATAGCGGGGCAACACTGGCGTCTCGCTAAATCGAACGGTATGCAGCCAGCTATACGTATGTACTTATAGTAACGGCGACGTGACACGAATACGAAAATTCCTTTGCCCGGAGAATTTCGCCTCGACGATATACGTCCTTACCTCTCTGCGGAGATTCAAGTAGAGACGAGCAATGGCCTGCGAACCGTTATTATTTGCCTAATGCCGCCCCTCGCCTCTCTAACGACGAGAAAATAAACGATAACAGCGCTACTTCAGAATCTGTTTGCCATGTAATTTGCAAAGCGGATGCTTTATGCGAGGAAAGGAAGACGGAGGGAAGGAGGATCTGTTGATCCGATTCTAACAAGACTTGTAGACAAGACACAATGCGTTTCGATGTTTGCGCGCTATGATTTACATTCTTTAGAGACATTAATCTTTTATGAAAAATAGATATTTCTCTTTCTTACGAGTAACGAGCTTGAAAATCATATCCTTTTTATCCTATCATTAATTTTAACTATATCCATGTGGATTATAATATGGATTTCCCTTCCCTTTTTATACTACCTTCGCGCCTGCACGTTTTCTTTACCGTTTGCTTTACGCTTTAAATTCCGTACGCGCCCAACCACGTAATTCAGATTTGCCATATCTATTCTCGTCGTTTGCGCAACAAAGGAACAATTGTACAATCGTTCGTTTAATCGTATTAGATTAATCATTGTCATCTTGATATACCGAATAAATAATTATTGAATAAAACAATCACGAAAGTCAACAAATGCAATAGCTACTTTTTGTCATACTTCGTCTAAACTTAGATTACTTATGACTCACATATCACTGTATCACACTATAACTTTAAACTCTGAAGGAACAAACTTTTACCTAATACAATCGCAATGATTCTTAGTTTCGAACAAATAATCGGGTGACGGAAGAGTTCATCTCGAATTCAATACGTCTGTCGCGTAGCAGGTAATTAATTTTGCCGCGCTTTTGTACGGCGGGAATTTTCAAGTTAGAAAACCGCGCTCGAGGATTAAATGAACCGGTGTCCATGTTTGTTTCTCGATCGTTCGTTCAATTCGCACCGGTGCGTGCTGCGTTGTATAATCCACGAACCGAGTTACGTAGATCCCGGGCTTATCGCTCCAGGATTTCCATTCTGTCTCATTATTAATTTCCATGCGTTAAGCAGCCACGGCTGGGGATTAGTTGAGGACTGTCGTTGTACGAAACTACCGCATTTCTATGGAGCTCCATTGATTTCGCGATGTAATTATTCTTGGAGGAGCAGGAGGTGCCTGTTAACAACTTTTCGTAACTCGTATTCCGCCGATGATCTGCTTTTGTTCAAAGATTTATCATTATTATTATAGAGTTTAATAATAAGATAAAATTCTAAGGGGACGAAAAGGGAGAACGAGTGTTTTGCGCGAATAGAAAAAAGAGGAAATTGAAGGATAAATAATTTAAAGTGGACGATATGCTATATCGATCGATTCAGCGATAAATTTTAAATATAAATGAAAATTCAGTTTCGTTTCACCTCTCGTTTCTATCCGGAATGAATATAAATAAGCAGAACAGAACCTCCGTTTCACTCAGAGATCGTTTCCACGCGCAATGAAAGTTGTGTACTCCACTTTCGCCGCAGCTTTCCTCTCCGTGTTTATCTCGCCCGACAGGAATAATACGCCCGTACGCGTTAAAAATAAAAATTAGAAAGAAAAAATGAGGAGGGGGAGGGGGAAGAACAACGCAGGAATAGGTTGATAAATCTCTCTCGTTAATATTTCTTTCGAATAACCACGTCTCTGGAAATATTACACCCTATTTCTCCTAGGATCAACCGATATTTTTACCCCCGTAACTCGAGAACGAGCTTATTATCCCACGAAAATAAAAAGTTCAAGTTCTTTTCTCTCCGTGGTTCCAGTTCATAAGTTCGTTAACGGTGGACGAAAATTTCGCGGAAGGGAAGGAATTTTTTTTATTCTGGCACCAGCTGAAATTAAGTCAACGCGATCGAAAAACTTTCCTTCTCTCTCTCTCTCTCTCTCCTCTTCGATGTTCGATTTAACGCGATACTCTTCCCGCAGGATCGACGTATCGGCCTCTCTCTCTCTTTCTCTCTTTCGTTCGACTTGGAAAGTTTCAAAAGGTCCGGATCCCGCCACAAATCACATAATTTATATGCATGAAGTCGGAATGTAGACGCGTTGCGATGGCACGGCCGAAGTCATGGCTCGAGATTCCTGCGCAAATTCAGTTTCTGGCCGAGCCTCGTGGCCCGTTCATGCAAAACGTACGACCACGCGCACGGAACGTTTCGCGGTCCTCCTCCACCACGTTCCGCCGGTTTAAACTTGCGGGCGATTCGAGTCGGGATTCTCTCGCGTTTCTTCCCTCGTTAAAGTCTGCGCGAAAGAGAAATTCGAGGGAATTAACTCGAGGGATGTTCTTCGAGGGATTATGTTTCGAATTTTCATTTTGGACATGTTAACGATATATATTCATTCTTCTTATAAGGTGTTCATGGAGAGATATGTTTTATCCTCCTCGATTAACATTCTCATTAGCCGTCGAATTGCTTCTTCGAGAGATCGTTCTTCTATTCTCAAAATGTGATATCGTTCTAAATGCAAGTTCGAGTATTATTTAAACGAAACTCGTTCCATCTTCGAAAGCGAGTTTTCCATTTTTCAAGCATGATGGCTGGAAATTGTAACTCGACGAAATCCGTAATTTATTGCGGAAAGATGCGCGTGCAATATTGCGAGAATTGTAATTGGAACGAGTTTATTCGCGATATAGTAATACGATTGAAGAAGGAGGATGGTAAGGATTGATCGCGTGAACGTGACGAACGAATTTAATTTAATATTGGATCCATACTGTTCGATTTGAAACGATCGGTACACGTTGATTGGCAAATAAAAAAGTGCTATTTCCGGGGATTAGAATCTAGACAGGCAGCAGCGTGCCTGGTTTCATGGTAGTCATAATTCAATATTTGAAAGAGTAATTTTTATTTCTTTCTTGATCGTCGTTTTCCCTTGTTTATTCAGAGTGATTGGAAAACTTGAATTCTAGTATGAAATATTTTCAATAATGTGAATGGGTTGCGTGTATGAAATTTATTTACGCGACTTGTCTAGTTTTCGTCGAGTATTATTAAATTAATCGTCAAATAAATCGTGTTTTCCCTCGCGAATAAGTAATAGAATTTTAAAATTGAAAGTTGTTATTAATTGCCTCCGTCAATATTTTTCGTCGATGAAAGCTGTGCAATTAACTGACAGTCCATTGTTCTTCAATTTGTCGATAATAAAGTATAATTTGAAACATGTCATTTTCTCGTTCAACGATTTTTCGTGATATTTTAAATTAAATTGCCTTTGTTCTTTATAAAATTTTCAAGTTCGTAAATTTGTTTAATATTCAATACGCTTAATGATACTTAATAATCCATAAATCTATAAAAACATTTTTAATAACTTAATGGAATGTAAATCACCATCACGAAAAAATCAAGAATAATTACAAATATGATAAAACATTTTGCATCATTTTTCACACAATATTTCAAGATTTCTTACATGTTATAAAATAATAACATATATAAAATCGATATATACAGTTTTCGAGTTAAAATATCTTTTTTTGTTCCTTTATTATTCCAATGTTGAAATAAAAAATCAAATAACAATTAATTTACGTACATCCTTTACTAGATTCGAAGGAAAAATGGCAATTCCTTCCTATCAAACGTAACTATAAACTATCAAATTAAAGTTCAACGTAAAAACCCTTTCAACCCTCTGTATCATAACTTATCATTTCAACGCACTTCTCAAAGAATGCACTCGACACGAGTGTCAATTGAAAACTCGAGGGAAAAACTCGAAGAAGAGTTCCGTGAAATTCTAAAAAACAAGTCGAGTGTTCACCGAGTGACACTCGTGCATCTAATTTTCGCGTAAAATTCGCAAACCTCGTTAATCGGTAGGATGGATTTCTTGCTGAGCGAGGGCAGCGGAGCGTTAGCGAGTTACGAGATACACATGTAACTTTGGAGAACGTCGGCGGCAGCGTTGGCTTGCTCCTCGTGCAAGAAGAGACGTATTGCGATGCTCGAATCCGCTTGGCTGCTGCTGTGACATGGCTGGCAAACGAAGAAAGTAGGGCGGCGAGAGCAGCGTGAAAGAGAAAGGGGTGGAATAACGGAGCAGATAGGAGAAAAGAGACGTGCACAGAGGGGTTAGGTGCATCGTAACGATATCTGTTGCGTGGGAGAAGAAGAAGAAGAAGAAGAAGAAGAAGAAGAAAGGGCGAGGGTATCACGCGCGGTCAAAGTGAAAGAAACTTTAAAGGGAAAAAGAGGAAGATTATGTTCGAGGAAGAGGGTTGAAAGAGGGTTGAACGAAGTTCAGTAGGATGTTGCGTGAGGTTACGTGCAAATGGATAAGTAGGGCGGGGAGTGAGAAGGGATGGTTGAGGAACGAGTGGACAGGTAAAGGAAAATTAATTACTACGTGGACAGGAAAATTGACAGGATTGTTAACGAAGACAAACGTCAACGCAGCTTGGATAAAAGTTGTTGCACGTTGAAACCTTTATAAGTAACAAGAAGAATTAGAGCGATGATGTTCCAACTCGTATGATGGAATGAAATTCGAGTTTTTTTCTTTTTTTGGTTGTTTGAATGTAATATGCTATCTTAATACGTTTATTTCTTCGTTAGATAGCTTTCTCTCTTTTGAGAAACTCTGCGCCGTTTTCTTTCTATGATTTCGTTTTCAACTGCGTTTGACTTTTTTTATCTTTTTTTGATACCGAGATACGCGTTTCTATCGACGTTCTTTTACGAATTCTTGTTTTTGATATGTCGTTTGTTCGTTAAGAGAGGTGAAACTGTTGTATGAAATTATTTTGAATATTATTATTTCTCAAATAATTAATTACGTTATATTGATTTTATTTACGGGAGAGATATTAAGGAAGAAAATTATGCTGATTGTTCTTTTCTTTTTTCATTGATTTCTATGAATCTTGCATTGATTAGATTATTCTATAAAATTTTATATGAGAATTCACTTCACAGTTCATAATCATGAATACAAAAATTTAAATAGTTTGTTTCATATTATCATAAATTTTTGAACAAATATTTCAATCTCGAATGTAATTAAAATATAATAACGAAACTATGTTAACACATTAATTATAAATTTTGGAACAAAGTTGAAAACTCTTTATTAAGAAGAAAAGAGATATAAATTAATCAGTTAATATGATTTCATACGTATTTCATTTTAAAGAAACCTTTAGAAAATACAATTAATATAATGTAACTACTCTAATTTTTGGATATTTTTTGCGTTTCTCGTAGAGAACCAATAAATTCCGCCACGAAAGACCAAATTTCAAAGTGACCCAGATAGAAACACGTAGTGAGGATGCAACGAGGCAAAAGAGTTTATCGCAAGAGAGTCGAAAGGCTGTTGGATACCGCAAGGAAAGAGAAAAGAAGCGCGAATGGTTCGTAAAAAGAAGGACACGGTGGGCTCTATGTTCGAAGAAAGAGAGAGCCGGGATGGAAGAAGGTTTCGTCTGTTGACGAAGCCGACACGCGTGTTAGGAAAGAAAGGTCGACGCTAGAGTACTCCGAATCGTGGATCGGAGTCGTGACGAGGATGGAATAAGGAAGAGACAGGACGACGTAGCGTGGGCGAGCGAGAAAGAAAAAGAGTTCGAGAGAAAACGAGACGGAAGGGGAAAAAGGAGATGCGAGGACTGAAACGCGGGAGTGAAAGAGAGAAAAGGAAAAGAAAAAAAAAGTGTAGGGAGAGCGAAAGAGAAAGAACGAAAAGGGGAAAAGAGGCCGAGGCAGAGACCTACATATTTCGCGGGGCCAATGAGACGGCGCAATGTGGCGGCACGGTGCTCGTCTGATCTCGGAACGAAGTACAGCGCAGCCAGCCGCCAGAGGGAGAGGGAAGCGAAGGTAGCTCGGCCGAATAGAGCGCTACTCCGTTTCAGTTGCTCACGAGCATTCGCCAGTGAACGAGCTGAATCATGGCTGTCCGTTTCGTAAATAACAACGCGGGTGTCGTGCTCGCGATGTGTCGTACGGTGCTTCTCGTGTTCATTGCCGTTCTTGTTCTTGCTAACGCCGATCAAAACCAATCGGGACTGAAAGTCGAGAAATTGTACGTGCCGGAGGTATGCGACGCCAAATCGAAGATTGGTGACCAGCTGACGATGCATTATACCGGCACACTTGTCGACGGCACGAAATTCGACTCAAGGTCAGTGACGCTTTATTAAATATAATTATATTAAGGAGAATTAATGATCTCATTTTGCGTTTCACGTGTGATAGAATATACGATTTTGTTTGTTTATCCTGTCGTGTCCGTTAAGAGGTTAAGTTCGATGTTAGTGGTACACGTGTCGCGAAATGGAATGTTGCCTATTGCGCGGCCAATATGTTTGTGCTCGAACACGGTTTTTTTTCGATATACCGCTTGTCGAACGGTCAAAGAGCTCTTTTCGTTGAATAAATATACGTTTTATATTCGTTAAACTTTTTGTTTCGGAACAATGGTTCGAGGAACTGGCGTTCTAGATTCAAACGTTATTTTCATGTAGGTTGCGATGATGTCAGCGATGTGGGATTCGCTCATAAATTAGAAACGGCCATTTTTAATTTTTCGTAACTGACGAAGTCAAATTAGGTTAGATTAGATTCAAATTATTTTTCGATGTTTAGATTAATATTTTAATGAAATTAAGAAAATAGAATCAGATATGTTATCTAATCATCCTATTAATATGAATTTAAAATGAAAATAGGGAATTATAATATTAATATGAATGTAGAAAATTAATTATTATAATATTGAAAGTAGATACGTATGGAGATAAATGTTGGTTTGAAAGAAATGGTGTCGATATAACAGGATTCGTATAATTTCTTCGATAATAAGTTTTCGTGTCATCATTTCTTTCTAATAATACTTGAGAAAGTATCTGCAATTAATTATATTTTCACCAAGGTTTCTTATTATCATTGTGATATTTAGCATTATATATAACAATCTAATTATTATAATATTTCATTTAATATTAAAATAATTATATTAGTTTTTCATAACTATCTTTCTTATGTTATCAATAAACGAAAGTATAGTTGATAGAAAAATTATAATGAATATTTTTTTTCTATTCATTATCTTTTGAATATCTACTGTACAGTTAATATTGATAACCTAATTTTTATTTTCTATAAAAAATTGTAATTATTAAACATACAGTTTTAAGGATCCTATTATTATATATTAAATATATATCTTCAAGAATTTTTTTTACATTAATATGAACTTGCATCATATTTTATATTTAAAATTGCTTTGTTTCTTGTTTGAAAACTTTCCATAATCGATCAATTTGTTCTTTTAAAATTCAATAACTCATAGATTAGGTTCTGTATATTTATATCTGAGAATTCTGAACGAGATTAATTAGATTTATACACTTCAAGTATATTTTCATAATCAAAATTAGCTCGTATGGGTTTATAATAATATTAACGTGGCTCGTTGTGGATCTTTGCTATCTTTAAGCGGGAAACTTTATATATCGATGATTCATTCGAACATGAAATATGCTCTCACGCGATTGGATCGTGTATGGTCTGCCAATGCGATTGCTGTATACCATAAATAGATGATCCAATCAGTGATCTTTTAATATTCATGCAAAATTTTTATTTTTAACTCGTTGGTTATTATTTATGGTATTATTGATGACCAGAATAATTTAAAACAGGTTAATTTTCCATAAAAATTAAATTATTCAAATATATCCAGTTATATCCATGTTTAAAAGTTTTTGTACATTTTCTAAAAAAAAAAAAAAAATAACATAGGCTGTATAGGCATAAATTATAGGCATATTATGTCGTGTAATAACGTACTCATTTCTTACATATAAAGTAGTATATAAAATAGTTCTTATCATGGGCAAAGCAAATGGAGTACTTATCCATCTACTTACCTCATGACATTTTGTACTATCTTAGATACAATCTTTTATATATTTTTTGTGAATATATCAAAAAAATATTATAATTGTGCAATTTTTTTCAATTTTCTTATCACAGAATTAATCTTGCAATAAAATTACACAGAATTTTCTTTTTAAAATTTTTATGAGTAGCTATACAGTCTAGATAATAGAAATATTATATATTTCATATTACCTTTCGAAAATTATAAATTATATTATATCTGAAAATTTTATCCATTAATATAATTAATACGCGAAAATAAAATACACATACAATTACATCACGATACAATTACCGTAGTGCAAGATACAATTTTATAATAAACTTTTAAATTTAATTCATTAAATTCAAACAAAATTAAACAGAAGTAAGGGTCAAAAATTACACATTATCATATGAAAATATGATGCAAGTAAATATTAATTAAATATAACGTTCTGGCAATGATGTTGCTAATATCACAACGGGATTTCTGCATTTATTTATTTTTTTTTTTTTCTTTCCAAAGTATGCTTTGGGAATCAGTGGCAAACGCGAAAAGTTAATTACGTTACGTTTCACCGATCCCTCTATGATAATGCGGAACAGGCAGGTTCCCACAGTCTAAAATAGAATGTCGTGGGCTCATTATCGGTAACGAGAAATCACGAGGCGAATTGTGGCCTCTCGGCCCTGTCAGAAATCGGATTTGACAGCCGGTTTACTTACGTGCCCCGCTGTCCGCTCCACGAAGTCGTTCGCCAAAATTAATTGCTCCTCGATCCAGAGGTGACAAACTCTCGACCCGGTTGATCGATGGCGATTTCGCGGCCTAGTGATAGTCTATACGGAAACAGCTACACCCCCTTCGATTTTTGCACGAATGTATTTCAGGTAAAAGTTTAATAGAAGAAGAGAACCAAGTTCTTTTCTTCTGGAGACTGATAGGTTCTACTTTTTTGATTAGTTTGTCTAAGTATGGAGGAAAGTAATTATTAAAGAATATGATTGGTCGATGTAAATTTTTCATTAATATTTTGAGAAATAAGAGCACTTATTGTTTTTTGTAAATTCTGTTTAATTTAAACATTTTTTTTTTAAATTAATAAAGATATTAATTGATTGTTTTGTTAATTATTCTTAGTTCAAAGTACATATGAAAAATTTTAATAACTATCTAACAGAGAAAAATCTTGTTTTATCTTGTTTTATTTGAGGTTGATTTTGCCTTTCTCCATAATTGGGCAATGGTGTAAATGATAACTATAAATATATTTTTGAGAAAACAAGATTCGTTATCGTTCGTTTCATTCGATGATAGATTATTTTTTTCGTTTTTATTCTTGAGATATGAGGACTGTTAATATCAGAGGGATAACCTCCAGAGACTGTGAAAAAAGAAACGAAGGATTAATCTTGGAAAAGATAATACCGACTTCTCGTTTTATTTCATTTGATATTTTCTTAGAGTAGTTTATTGGATTAATTGAAAGCTTTATATTCGAATCTGTACATCGTTTGATTAATAGTCAAGTTTTAACTTAATATCATTTTGTGTAGATTGCAGAGAAAATTAACATATTATGATATATATTTAATATCCATTCAGATTAAATTTCTCTTTGTAAACTTTTTTGCAAATGATATGTTCCATAAATTATCCAATATAAAAAAATTTATAAATTTATAGATTTACTTAGACATATTGCTTGTTTTTTTCTTTTTTTAATTATTTTTATGTTTCAATAATTTTTATCCTATCATTATTACAAATATTTCAATAATATCGAATTTATTTAAAGAAAATTTAATACTTCTAATAAATAAAATCATATTCTACATAATACTTTAATTCAAAATATTTTATTAATCTTTATATTTGAATTTTATTAACACTTTTTTAACACGACAAATAATAATCACAGATGATCATCGAATCATCAGCAAATACTCAGGAATTTGTATCGATCGAGAGAAAGAAATATTTTTTTCACGATCGATTGAACGTCAAACCTGTGGAAAAATATCGGTTTCAGTATTAGCGAAATTTCCACCATATCCAAAGACATATTGGGAAATATTATTTTTCCGTACAATTTATTCACGCAAGCGTACATCACAAAGCAGCTCTTTGTGATTCAAATTCGGTATTACAAGCGAGGACTGGCGTCGAACTCCTTTGAACTTACAATAACTCGCGAAATTGTATCGCGACTGGATAAATCGTGTTGCCGGTTTTCGCCTGTTTTCATAATCGTTCTTTCTCGGTTTCGAAAATCATCGTTTGTTAAAAGTTTGCACCCCCTCGCGGAGACTCGTCGTTATGAACGTTTCCATTTCTTTCTTCACAGTTGTTATGGCGGCTTCGAACTTGCTTTGATGCTCATATTAATTAAAACGTAAAGAAATGTGCACGTCAACCAGACGAATTTCCCTTTGTACCTGTGATACAGATACTTTTCTGCATGTGGCATATAGCTTTTCGCGTTCAACTTTCTTTGCTTCGTTTCGCGTTGTAATTTCGAATGCTTGTGACAGAACGGTACGTAGAGATAGAGTAGACTTTTGTTGGATAAAAACGAAAGATTTTTCCGTATTTTTTTTTTTTTCTAGTACGATTGTGATGTATCAAAATTAATAATTAATTGATTAAAGTATTTTTAAATGCTTCAGAGGGTATCTACATGCATATTTGAGTATTTCTTTTCATATATAATAATATATAATAATTTATATTATAGCAAAACGAGCACGATCAGAGAAAGATAAATTAGAGAATAGAAAAATGTATGCTATCTTTTAAGTAACTATCTTTCATTAATATTTCAATAAAAAAAATTCTAGATAGTTGAAATTCAATTTTTTTCTAGAATAAAAATTATCTACTCGTGTTTTCTCGATCGTTTTATTCAAGTTTCTTGATAATTAGGATAAATTAAAGAAAAATAACGACGTTCGACCAAAAATGGCCGCGTTACCACGTCTACATTATTTCGTGTGGCCGTTATTGGTACCGTTAATCGTGGAGCCAACAGACTATGCCAGGAAAAGTTAATATCACGTTTGGGGGTCACGAGAAACGATGAACTATCTCGGTGGATGTACACGGTGTCATAAATAAAATATAATGTTTCCATTATAATTGTTTCTTAAATGCAAAAATACCATTTATGTGATATTAACTTTTTT
Source organism: Apis florea (assembly GCF_048593485.1). Lineage (NCBI taxonomy): Eukaryota > Metazoa > Arthropoda > Insecta > Hymenoptera > Apidae > Apis > Apis florea. The sequence continues at coordinate 99,074 of NW_028256824.1, read as the reverse complement.
TAATTCAAATACACAAACGTAAAAAAAAAGTGGAAACGAAAAATGTGTATCAAATTTAAAAAAAAAAAGACTGCGTCGTAATAATCTTTTAAAGCTTAGTATTGAAAAATTTAAAAGAGAAATATAAAAATGCGAAAAGAGAAAGTTATTTGACGCCCAGATTTGAATGTCTGTGCTCATTCCAAGCCTGAATTAATCCATCGATACACTCTGTTCAATACGTATTGCTCACATTTCCGTCGTGATATACTCGGTAAAACAAGAAGAGAAAATCTGGATTCTATGAATGAAAAGTTTATATGGAACATATGTCGTATTTTTGTTCATTCGGATTAATTCGACACGTCGACAAAGTGTTGTTTACCTGTTCCTCGAACAATGTTGCTAACTGCCATAGAAAAATTGGATCCACGTTTCAAAACCTTTTCAACCGATCTGTGAATTCTACCTGGCATTGTACTTATTTTCACGCGTAAACAACGGTTAACGAAAAGTGGGAAAAAGATTGGCTGTCGTTGAATTGAATGCGATTCTGCAGCAACACTTCGATCTTTTTATCATGATTCAATGGAATAAGCGTATGAAAAAAGTGTAAACGAAAGTTTTTTTAATATTGGAGGATTATTTAACGTTCAACATTGCTTTCGATGATGAGAAATATCAGATGTGGAAATAAATCGAAATAATTTGAAATCCATTTATTGGAGCACAATATTATAATTTGTAATATTTTTTCGAATCGAAGCACAATTTAATTTATAGGAAATATGATATAATATGTTTTACTGATTGTTTTAAAATAATTCTGATTGGATATCTCTAATATTTCATAATTATTTCAACACATATTTCCTATAAACTATTAATGACAAATTTAAATTCATACAAGGAATCATATATGATATGATTATTCGTATCGATTCATAATGAATTTTGTTAACATATGATACAAGGAAATTTAATACAAAATTTATAAAATCTTCGTATACATCAATCATATATATATATCTAATGAAAACATTCAAATCTATTCAATGTGCATCTATAAAACAATCAATATAGAAATAGGAGAAGAAAATAGCTTAGAAAAGTAAAGAGTGATGCAAAATTGGAGTATAACAGTTCGAAAGCGACGAAAGCAAGAAGTGCCTAAATTCCTTGCCAGAATTCATAATGCAAAGACTCGTATACATTCGCAGTATAAATTTGAATTTCATTTATCTCCATAAAACATCAACTGTCGTGCTAGTCTTCTAGCTTCGTAACCCATACATGTACAGCTATAAACTCGCGCAAGCAATTTTCTGCCTTGTTAATTCCCTAATTACGCGTGGCGATTAAACTTCCTTTTTGGAAGCAATGTTCGCCAAACGAAATTGCCAACCCCACCAACGATTTTCACGGGGTCACTGATTAAAGCATCAACTTTTCCAATCTTTAACGACGAATCGCGAGCATCTTCGACTTAATTTCAAGTATTGAACAATACTTGGAGAAACGTATCCACAACGATTCATTGCTCCTATGAGAATGAAGTTTTGAATCTCATTAATATTAGGATTTCAAGTTAACCATACTGTTAATTCCGTAATCGTGAGTTTGGATGTAATATCGATTAAAATCGTGGATATTTGTTTTAGAATGCTTTATTTATCAATTCCTTTTGCGTTTAATCTAAGAGATTCTTTCTTTTTTTTATTCTCGTCTAAGAGTAATGAGGAATTAGTCAAATTGCATGTTTAAAGAATTTAATAACATGTATAAATTACAAGCTTTATAGGTATATTTTTTATTTTATTTTTGTAGTTAAAGTAATATCAAAACAATTTTTAATTTTCAAGTGTGCCAATTAATCAAATTTATGCGAAAAGTTATCTCTCTGGATTATTTTTTATAACGAAGGAGAATACTTTTTCACTTAGAAACGCTATCAGTTTTCTCGTAAATTTAGCACAAAGAATGTTTGTCTACAAATTTATAATACTTATTTTGAAGTAAATATTCTAATTTAAAAGCATACAATCCCTGTCCCTGTAAAAATTAGAATTAGAATTTTCAAGATTTTTAATTAAATTAATTAAAATAACTAAGTTTCGTTATCTATACGTATGAATAATAATTATATAAGCATATATCTTTTTCACCATGCTCCACATATACTTTTCAAATTGTTTATTTTTCCAAATATCCAATATTTTTTCTTTAATATCAGCTAATGTCACGATATATCTACAAATGTTTTATCGAATAAACTCCACACATTTTCAATTAGATTCATATTGGTGCACAATTGCTTAACCATTAGTAATTGACAAAAATTTCGTTGAGGCTATTAAATTTCATTAAAAAAAACACCGCAAAAAACCTGTTCCCAATAGAAAAGTACAATTGGATCGTTTCTGTTTCGCGAATCGTAATAGAAAGGCTGCGATAGATGAGTTGGTGCGATGATTAAAAGCTTTGGGAAACTTTCATCCCGGATATGCTCTTTGCCCGTCGATTACTATTCATCCCACACCTCTTCTCTCGTCTTCCCTTTCCTCTCTTTTCACCAATAAGCTTCGCGGTCGACTTGGAGCAGCTGTTTATCGTGGCGCGCTTAGACATCCCCTTTTCAATGTACGCGAGATGGCGCTGTCGTCCATCCATCGACTCCATTTGCCGCGTTTTCGCTAAAGGGTTTAGCTTCTTCTTCCTCCACGAGCCGAGTTCTCGAGCCCGCCATTTTCCAAAGCAAATCTTCGGTCGTGTCGGTTTTTGTCCCGCGAACATTTCGCTCTGTGCTTTAATGCACCAACCTCTCCAACCCACGCCCTGTTTCCACCCTTTCCGCCTCGACGCCCCTTCGTTCATTCCGTCCTCCTCCTCCTCCTCTCTTTTCCATCGTGCTTCTATTCCGAGTTTTCTGAACGCGAGTTCTTGAATCGGTATCACCCACGGTGAACACCGCTAGTCGTGGAAATAAAGGGAAATGCATAGGCGCAGGTGGGAAAAAATGGGACGGGATCCATGCCAGCCCAGCCAGGATTGCGCTGTTCACTGGCAGACCTTTAGATCGCTAACGTACCGTTTTGGGATGTCCCAATGTGTCGGTTGGAACGTCGTAATGGAGGTTTTGCCTTTGTTTTCGATGCGATACAAAGAATGTGATTTGCGTAGGTACACTTTAAAGTCTCTGTTTTAGATGCGATAGAAAGAATGCAATTTACTTTTCGAGCAATGATTTCGGGTTTCTTATTTAATGGGCATTATTGATAGTGTTTCTGTTGTGATTTTCTTATTTTTTTTTTTCGCTTTGTCTTTCTTTCAATTGAGGAGAGAGTTGTGTATACATTTGAGGAAGAAGGATGAGGAAGAAGGTTGTTAAATCGATGAGAAAATTTATAGAAACTTTCTCCATCTTGTTGAGTTTACAGTGAAAGATTTCCAATGAATAATTTGAACAGAAGAGATACGTTCGATCTCCTATTTCCAATTATACTATAATAATTTCAATTACCAATTTATAATCTTGGTGTTTTAAATTTGAAATTCGAGTTGTTATTTTCTAAAGAACTTTCAGATAGATGTAGAAATAGTTCTGAATTGAAGCAACAAGTCGAAAATATCTTTGAAATATTCACGAGCTTCTCGAGAAGCATAGCAACTTTTTCTAACTTTACACACTCGTTTCCTCGGATATCAAATATTTATCAATCTATCCAACTATCAATTTACTCGGAATAAATATGTAAATTGTACGCACGACCATTGTGTGCAACGTGTCCTTTGAACGATTGCGACGAAGTTGAATATTGAAACGTGTGCGTGTCGCTTTATTCTTCTTCGAGCTCACAACTGTTTCGCTTTCTGTATTTCCTCGTTTTCTTATCACACATTTTCTTCCTTACCTTCTCGCTTATCTGCCCGAACAATTGTCGGGTTAAAGGTCTGGTTTATAGAAGTTACGGTTGTCTCGGTTTTATATTGTCCGTTTCTTCTTGGTTTCCTTGGATTCTTTTCGCTTCGTCTCGAGATACTTATGATTATGCAAAGTATTGATTCTAGATCGATGTTTTTTTTTTTTATTAATAATTGTTGCAAAATAATGTGTCGCAAATTAATGAAATTTTTGAGTTGAGGGAATTTATGATATGATATTTTGTTTAATATCGTAGTGTGTTATGTTGTTTCTTCTTTAGAATTTCTGAAATTAAAAAATATCTCATAAACAGGATTATGGTAATTTAATTTTAAATTTCTCAGAAAACAATGGAAATGTTTCTATCGTTTGCATAATATAATTAATTAATACGCGAGACCAAAGGTTTGGAAGTTATAAATATTTATTTTTCTCGGCTGAATAGTTACACATTAAAAATTCAATTACCATTTTAAATTACTTAAATAAATTAAGTAAGTTCGAACGTAAATTTATTATTTAGAAATCAATATATCTTTTATTATAAACTTCGTCATAAAAATGAATAAAAGCGCGATATTTTCTTCTCCTTCCGTATCATGCAATTTCCAAAATTAGATTAGATTCAGTATTTTAGAGAAAGGAAAATAAGGGATACGATAAATTTCTACAACAAACAGCAGTCGCTAAGTCAATATCAAATAAGATACGCCATAATGCCACTTGTGCACACTGATGCATAATTCCATTATTTAATCGCATTTGCTGCGTGTCTGTATATCGATTGAAATAGGACAGCTTAATATCGACAGGTTTAATCGAGCGCGGTTTGATTCGAAATACCACGAAAATGAAACACGTAGAGGCCGGAATGAAACCGGATGGTTGCAACGTGTCTGCGATGCGCCTTATCTCTTCTCGTTTCGTTCGCGATTAAATCTTGGACGAGATTGCAACGCGTGACTGAAACGTAGATTGCTCGAAGACGATCAGATTTAATACGATCATTCTTGGAATATATAAAATATATCCAGAATTTCATCATTTCACGCTCTTCGTTATATATATTTTAAATCAAGCCATCTTGATGACTAATATTCTTAATATTCCGTTTGAAACTTGTAAAAACAGCAAACGTATACACCATAACATCGTTTCTCCCTGAACAGTCAACAATAAAATTCCAAGAATCCTCGCTGACAAGCGTCAAAACACAGGGGAATTCGTTGTAAATCTATCTCACTTCTTTGCTTCTTCCACGATATTCCTCTATTCCATATAATAATACCATAAATAAGATAATATTTCGCGTCAATTCGATATTTATTTACGCGGTGACGCGATTGAAAATATTCGTATCGTGCGTATACATGCACGTGTACTGTTCCATTAGCGGACATAACGAGGAGGCATGGGTTGAATGTCTCGACGAAGTGAAACCGCGCGTATCTGGACGACGCATAACGAAGGGAATCCGATCGGATATTAACAGAAATCCGACGCTTATTCCGTTATACAATGCGCATTATCTGATTTTATCCTGGCCACGGTTATCGGCCACGATTCGACAGATTAGATACGATTCTATCGTGGATGGGATACGGAACTGTATGTTCATCGAATCGATATGGATATGGAAACAGGTGGAGTCGGTCCGTGTTCCATGGAAGATAACTCGTTCTTGTAATTGGCAGGTTGTGTATCATAGAAATTCGGTGGTGATCGATGAAGGTTGACCGCCGTTTGTAAATGGGTCGTATCAATTTTGCGTAGCGCTGCCCGGATTGATCGAGTTGGCCAGTTGTTAGCGGTGTTTCCCTTGTTTGGGGACGAGCTGTAACGGGGGCTCGCTCGGTGATAGAAAATTAACGAAGCGTGCCTCGAACGAAGGGAAACTTGCCAGCTCGGTGTTAAACTAAGTGTTTCCGGAATTTCGAGCATCGCGTACGCGGAATTTACCCGAGGAATATTAATTTTCGCTGATTGAGTGTCGTCGCTTGTTGCTAAGATTCTGGCGGGTCAATCGGGTGAAAAACGTACGATGCACAAGAAAGGAAATTTTTACAAGGTATTTTAATGCAAATTATTGTGCTACGTGGAAAATTTCAGTTGAGAATAGCTTTTATAATAGAGGATAATAGAGCATTAAAATTTGAATGTTTTATTTTTAAGAAAATAACGGAAGTTTAAGGAAGTAATGTTCCACACAAAATAATTATTCACTTTGATAACGCGATTTAAAATTCGTGTGAATATTTTCGCGACTGTATATATTCAAATAACAAGAAAGAAATATATATTAGAATGACAAAAAGTTAGTTTCGACTGTGCAAACTTCAAACTTCTTTGGACGATGAATTTAATAATAAACCGATGTCATTAAACTCTGTTCTATTATTAATTGTTATTACTAAACTGTGACAGAAAAAGAAGATATATTATTAACAGCAGTTTAACGGCGCAGAAAATAATAAACTTCCATTGTCCGCGTTTTCTCTTCTCGGGAAGGAAAGTTTTCATCACGGAAGAAAACGTAGAAACGAACCGATGCAGTGGAATAAAAGTTAGCCTTCCCTTATTCTCTGTTTTATGGTGTAATTGATCATCTTCTTGCATCTGTCGCGTGGCCTATTTGCCCACTGGTCGTAATGATGAAAGTTTCGCGATCCACGGTTCAATTTCCCGCAAAAACTGCCCGCTTCTTGTTCGATCGAGTTTCGAGTATCCATTAGAAGTATCGTGAAACCATCCAAGTCAATCCAAACACGCGGAAGATGAACGAGCAATGGATCGATGAAAATCCTATATATATATATATATATATATCTATTTGAATATCGTCACAGTTTCACAGTTTACGAGATTATCGTGTTGCGTCGAATCTTGAAAATCGTTTATTTAAGAACTATAATTGGTTTATCACAATGTGCGTGATAAAAGTATAAAGTTGAATTATTTTCTTCTCAGATGTTTTTCTGGGCAAATTAAATCTATCGTGCAATGTTTATATAAATATAATATATTAACACGTAGATTTATTTCATCTTCTGAATCGTACGTGTACTGTTAATATATGATATGCATAATATATATAATCCCAAGGAATCTCATGTAGCATTAGATTTAAAAAAAAAGAGAGGGGAAGAAAAACAAAATTATTGATTCACACTCCATCATCTGGAAACATATAACACAATAATTATTAATTATTGTAACGAGCAATATAAACAATATGGATATAATAAAGACCCTACGAAATTTCTATAAATGTTACGACAATAGTTTACACGTCCATTATGTATTTCTAATCTGAATCTATCCCGATTCTGTCGCGTTAGCCTTAGGCGGGATGTTGTTAATTCAAACAGTTTACTTAATTTATGAATCCCGTGTAGCCGCTCGTCGCACGGTTGCTTTTATTTCGCGGGCTGATGATCGCCTCTGTCTTTCCGGCAAAGTTGAAGTTTCCGGAAGTAAGTGTGCCGCGGTGTGTTTTAGTTTAAATGAAACGCGGAGATATGTAAGTGAGGATGGAGGGGGATGGAGTGGCGGCTAAATTAATGCGGAATACGTCTGTTCTATGCGGATGGGCCGTCTTTCAAGTACACGCTCGACGAATACAACCGTAAAATACGTACAACCGGGTGTAACGACAGAGAAACAGGCAGTCAGATACAGGAGGAGGAATTCATCCTTCTGTATCTGATGCCATGATGAGATTAGATCATTAAGGCGGCATCGATTATCGTAAAAATACGTTCGTGAAAAGGTTTGTTGAGGATTGTAATTTTGCGTGTCTGGTTGGTTAAATGTAAAGAATGGATAGGAAGATATTAAGAATATATTGTGTTGCTGTTTCGGTAGCAAAAGAGAGTTGAATTAATTTTTTTGTTGCTCCTGTATTCCTTGGTTTGTGGAGTGGTATATTGTAAAATTTTATTTTTTAGAATAGGGAAATATTTAAATCGAGGGATCGAGAAAGTTGGATTACTATAAAATTCAAAAACTTGAAATTCGAAATGAGATTTTAAAGTTTAAACTTGAAACTGGAAACTTGAAATTTGAAAATTATGAAATTGTACGTAAATTTTGCCCAAGTCCAATACAAATATTAATCGATGAATATAATATTCCAAAAGTTTCCTTGAATAAAATTCACGTGAAAACAGCAAGTTTCGTTTAACCAAGCTAAATATTGAAATTCTTAATTTGATACTCTCCCTTCATAATAAAACGAGAATAATCTAGAGGAAGTGTTTACATCCCAAGCTTCCATCAGAATCAATATCTTGATCGAGAAGTAGTTGGAATTGTTGTTGTAACGTGATTTATACCGGGAAAATATATATTCGATCGGATACGCTTTCGACGAGCAAAGTTATAATTATTTTTCATCTCATCTTTCAAATAATGAAACAATTTTCCGGAAAAGGGAATTCGCGATTTAATTAAGCTTAAGGAATTAATCATCGTTCGGTTTAAAAAATTTACCTCTCGTTGATTATTCGACGAATAAATGAGAAAAAAGATGAGAGAAAGAATTTCCTCCGAAGAAGCGAATCGTCTTAAATTGACAATTCATTTCGAATCTATACATATATCGAGCATTCGAAGCATTTTATTGCGGATTATCAGAAAGATTTTCGATCGATGCAGTTTTCTTTACATCGATGTTTTCCCCAGTGACAGGCGTGCTATAAAAATTTGACACGCATTTCTCGCGCTGAAATCAACCCTGTCGAACGAGATCAAAAGCCCGAGCTCTCACGTTCGAAAGAGAATCCATTTTGATTAAACAATAAAATCCAGCGTTAAATTTCACCAACGGGGTCGCTCTTCCTCGGTTTCTTTCATTAAAATTATTTCTTTCTTTCTCGGTTTCACCGCAGTGATTTCATTATAGAGAATAGAACTGGAAGAATAATAAAAGTGAGAGCAAGGAAAAGAAAACATTTCTCTCCGTAAAGAATAAACTCTTCGAAGAGTAAACTCTTGCCTTATAGAATACTTTTAAGCATTTTTATCCGAGAATTCTCCCGCGGTATTGTGCGGTTACATATTATTATGAGAATAAATTATTTCATACCTTGTTCACAATATTTCAACGGTATTTTTATCAAAATACCAAATAATTTTACGAATAAGAAGGAAGTGATTATCGCGAAGGAATTAAAATATACGATGGACTAATATTTACACTGCGAAATATAGGAAATGCGCTGAAATGTACGCTAAATTGTGCAAGATAAATGCACACAACCAGTCTTCCCTTGAAACTAAACTATCTTGTTATTTACAGAGTTGCTTAATCTCGTTACTCGTGTTAATTAACCCATTTAAGGAAAATAATCGATGCGATTATATCCATCCACCCTTTATAAATTATATCACCACCAACATTACCACAATAGACAAGCGTTGAATGAACAAAATGGAAAATCTTCGAATAATTAATCCCGTTTCCTTTTTAAAAATTTCTTTAAACTTGTTAAGAGAGATATAATAAAAAGAACTTTTTAATTTTCACCACCCCCGTCCAGAGTGTCGCGTCCCCTCTCGCCAGTCACGCAGCAACGTTAAAAACTTCTCGATTACCCCTTTTCACCCCGGGTCGCATCAGGAAACCGATGCACGTAACCCCGTTCCCATTCACGAGATCAATTATTCGCGCGCGAGCAAGTTGGCCGACGCAGGCCCATAATTTTCCCATGTTTGTTCTAGCCGCAACGTAGCCGAAGCAACAGCGTGTTCGAAGGTGTACGTGTACCTAACCCAGCCTGTTTAGCGTGCAGACCACGAGCCCCCCCCTCCCTAGTCGATTACCTTGAAAGTTCATTCGTGAACGCAAGGGTGGCGGCATCGAAGGGCCGATAACGAGGAGGCAAGGCACACGATAACGTTATCGTTCTTGGTGAACCTTCGTCCCTCCTCCCCTTCCCCTCGTATAGACTCGTTCTGAAGTGTGTTCGTAGCGTGCACCCGTTATCTCGTTGTGCACGGCTTCCTGGCTGGGGTCTAGCATCCGAGAGGCCACGCCGACCACGTGCCGATATACCGTGGAAGAGCTGTGGTCATCGGTGTCCTTTATCGAACGACATTACATGATTCTTCCTTCCTTGTCAGGATGCTGTTCTTTTCCTTTTCTTTTTTTTTTTTTTTTTTTCCTTTTTTCGTTTTTCCTTTTTGGTGGCTGATAGTTTTCTTCTGATTCTGATTGATAATAGAGGGGTAAAGTTTGTATGGTGATGGTTATGGTTTAGGTATTTTTGTCGATAGAATGGTGTTATTCGTGTGAATTTCGATTCGATCTCGTTGAAAGAAAATTTGTAACATCGAAGTACTGCTTTCACGATTTGTGAGAGACTCGCATTATTGCTGTGTGTCATCTACATTTTTTAATTTCCATATTCATGAAGGCGCAACTTTGATTTATACTGTATAATAATAAAAAAAGTTTTCGTTTCTCATTTACTATGCTTTCCACGGTATGTATATTTTCAAACTATGAACAAGTCATCCTCAATATAAATATTGCGTGACTTTCACGCTGACACCGATTCTTTTTTCTTTTTTTAAATCATACATTCTCAACGAAATTAATCTAAGTAATCTATTCTTCTATGTTTCAAATTTTCCTCGTCCTGTTAAATATTTTAGAACAACCCTCGTCTCATTCGTAATTAAAAATACATAGACAATTTCCGATCCACAATTTTTCCAAAATTAATTTCTCGTAATCTCTCGTGTAAGCGGACGAACAATCGAATCCATATAAGCATTTGAGCCACTATCGAGCATATTCCATATACGCGAAACAACTTCATCGAGCGTGGCAGTAATTCGAGCGTGCAGTAACGGTTTTCATCTAGATATGCGGATTGAACGACCATACGATGCACTTTAATTCGATACTGTCAATTTGGCGCAAATTTCAATTACCGATACACGATCAAGAAATGATTGCTCGCGATAACGCGTACCCTATCGTGTATATATAATCGTAACACACCCCCGCCCGAAACACGGGGTACGAATTTACATTTTACGAGCGGGTAAAATGGAAACAGGCATTTATTTTTCGATACCCCGATTCCATATTTATGAAACGAGGATATATATATATATATATATTTTTTTTTTTCAATGCATATCAAACGTACACGGTGAGAGTAATTAAACGAGTATTAATACCGCGATGAAACGCCGATTTCTTTTTTGTTCTTTTTCTTTATAAAGTATTGGTATCTCGCGATTAATTTTCCCGTTCGCTTACGATGTCAACGTCGCGCAACGGCTAATTGTCTTTCCATCAACATAATAGAGTACGTAGTAAAGCGGCGGGCCATCGGTAAGCACGATCGTCAGAATATTCTACGAGGCTTCACTGTGTATTTTACGCCGTGTATTCCGCCCTGAAGACGCAGTCCTGAACGTGACAAGATAATTACCACGCCGTGAAATGTATTTACCTAATCCTCGATTGCAACTTCGCTAGAGCTAACTTACGTTGCCATGATTACGGTCCCCTAACAATGTTTTCGCGTCGTTTGTGCAATATAGGAAAATTTCATTTTCGGGGGAGAAGATGCGTTGATACGGAATGAAAGAAACGAGTGGGAATATCGTGAGATTTGATCGTTTCGTTTGTGGCAGATATTATAAATATATGTATTGTGGAGCGAAGAGAAGGATTCTTAAGAGATTCAATTAATGAAAATTATCGATAAATTATACGCGAGAAATATTGTTTAATACAAGAGATGAAAAAGATAAGATTTTCTGATTCTTTTTTCAAAATTTTAGCCTAATGAGATTCGTATTATTCCTTCTTTGTTAAGATTGAAGAAGAAGTCATGTAATTCGTTCGTTATTGTTGTCTTAGAAGAATTGCAATATATTTCTAAATTTTGTTTCATAAGTTGTGCACATTCGTGTCTCGAGGTTTACTTGGAATAGTTGAGGATGTACAGTTGTGGTTTCAAAGTCGGAGAATTCTACTTCCTGCGGGTCATTAGTACTCTTGCCGACGATTCCAATGTTAGGAAGTTTGCAGTCCCACGGTTAAACTGTAATTGCATTAACCTTCTTTGTGTACCTCGTGGTCAACTCTACGTGGTTCTGGGGTTAGGAAATTTGAAATTTCATTATATCAGACTGTAGATATCGCTTGGTACCTCGATATTTTTCAAAGAATTTACACAAAAATTTGATTATCTCGAGATTTGTGGTTTCAATAACAATATCATAAAAATCTATCAAATTCATTCTGTTTCAATCAATCTTAACCTTGATATTTTCCACTTCGATATAATGTTAAAAAACTCGCATATTCTTGATCGAAATTTGTGGCTCATAGCATACATTATCAGAGACCACTCAAAGGACCAAGGAATAAGGAATACCTTTCACGGATGGAATTATTTATTTATAAAGTTTACGAAAGATACCACTTTGCCGCTGAGTTTGTATACGAAAATTTATTTAATATATTCAATGCTGATGACGCGTTATGGATCCACTCTACCATGAATATGAAAGGTGGAAAAGAGTTCTTTAAATATCCATCTTTCTTACACTCGGGTGATATGATATCTTATTTACTTTTATATTCGTTTTTCGTTCGCTTCGATCAAAAACTCCTTTCTTCAACTTTAGCTTCGAACCAAGTTTCATATTTTCTTGCGTGGAACGGCTAATTCGTAGAATTTCTCCGGCGATAAGACGCGTTATAGTTTCTAATTGTCGAGGAATAATCACGGGCACTGTTACTCAGACGGTAATGGGGCGGTATTGGCTTAAAGAGCCAATTTGTAGTCGGAAGTGCAGATGTGATATTACGATACGTTTCCATTAGTATGAACTGTACATATTCGCCCGCGGTGAGCGTTACATTAAACGCAATTTGCAATATTCATTCAACCCATCCAACCCACACCAACGGAGAGAGAGAGAGAGAGAGTGAGCCCTTTGTCGACTACGCCGCATGCGTGCGCCCGCATTCCCTCCTTTCTTGAAATTTGATTTTCCGCATTATATCCAGATTCGTGAGCGTAGAAAGATCCCCGCGAACGCGTTCCAGACGTGCTCGTACAGTTTTATTCCCCGTTCTACCGAAATTCCGAACATTTTCGTTGGACGTTAAATTAACCGTCCGCTGTTAATCAATGTCGGCAAGTCTTATTATCTTATAATAATTGAAATCATTTAATCATTCGAGGGATTGGTTGGAATTTTATTACCACGGCTTCATACCTTGGAATGATAAATTAAAGAAGAAATTAGATTTATCTGAGATATTTCATTATTTTATTCGTAGCTGCAATATTTAAGAAAATTGAATCAAAAGATCGATACTTATATACAGACATAATCAGTTACCATAAATTAAAAATCATTTAATTAATTATTGATATCTATTATAACGAGGAATAGTCTCTGATTCAATGCAAATGTGAGAAAGATTCTCAAAATCAAATTTAAAAGAACAAAATCTTTTATTCTTCATTTATAGAACCATTTTGTAATATAATTTCGCTATTGAAAAACAGTCATTTTTCAATCTCTTCTCAAACTTGATCTTTCATCTCCTTTACAACCCAAGATAAATGTTACATCCTATACCTATAACATAAACATATACATCCATATCAAATACACCTACACGCCTAACACAAACCCTCCTTTCAACATCGAATTGTTCGAACTGATCCTCCATCATTCGTCGAAATTTTCGGGAGGGGGTTGCATCGCAACTTTGCCTCAGGCGGGATTATAAACGCCCTGGCTCCAACCCTGGTCCCGGCCAAGTGCTCCTTCCGTTATTTACGGCGTCGGAAGATGCTCGAGAGCCGGCCTCGATACCTGCCAGGGTGAAAACTGCACGGTGCAAGCCCATAAACAGGAAGGGAGCCAGGAAGGTCCGCCTGCATCAGCTCCTCTCTCTCTGTGAAACTGTTCCAGTATTTCACTCCCCTCAACCACTTGGCTGCCTGCTGCCTGCCACTTTTTCACCCTGCGCTCGCTCACGCGCGAGGAAATATCCTTCCGGCGTGCGCAGCATCTCCTCCTCCGTTGACTTCGCTCTCCCCCTTTTTTTTAACCACCCCATCGCGAAATCTATCCCAAAAGAGCGAGGAGAGGAGGAGAGTAGGGAAATAATTAGGAAGCGCAGAGAGCGCTGACCGTGGCGCAGTGGTGCTCGACTCGCTTCACCTTCGTTCTTCGTATTTTTACCGGAGGCGGCTTGTTTCCTTTTGCGTGTCCGTTCCTACTTTCGCCCTTTATACGGCCTCGTCCAATTACATTTCTGCCCGCTGTATTATTCATTCGGTGGAGCGAGATAAACCGCGTCGGCTTAGAGCGCGATTATAAGGGTCGTTGCCACTCCCACCCCTGCTCTGCTTCTCTCTCTTTCTTTTTCTCTGTTTCCCCGCTCCATTCGTTCCTCGACTTTTCGAGCATATTTTGAAAACTTAAGTTAGGTAGGCATTAGGTTGGTTAGGTTGTTCGTCTCTTGAACGTGCGTGCGAGCTTTTTTGGGGTGGGGGAGGGTGAGCGAGTTTTACGTGTGATATATGCGTCTGCTGTTTATTTAAGGGGATTTTTAACTCGTGCGAAATTCTATGGAGTTTGAGAAGTTTGTTTTCTGTTTTCGTATCATCGAAGTTAACGTATCGTATCGATCGAAAAGAGAAATGAGCTAAATATATGATTGGATCGGTTCATTCGAATATGAATTTGCTTTATTTAAAATTTCTTACATGTTTAGAATATATATCTAATTTCGAATAAAATGAAACTATTAATTTAACTAATCAATTTATAATTAAAATTATAAATTCAAAACTACAATACGCTTCGTTCAACCCTTCAACGATTAAAAACCGAAAATTTAATCCATCAACTTTAACATTGCACAATCCTGAAAAAAGAAATACTTAAATAACATTTAGAACCGAAACAATTTTCAATAATTTATTCTCAACTATTGCACAACTCTGAAATTCCATTTAAAAGCAACGGAGCGGAAATTCCTTCGAGACGTTCGAACGTAATTATAGATCAAGGTATCGAAAGGCATCTCTTAAATCTTTTATTTGCCGCATTGAAGAGGAGTCCGGATCTCGCAATCAGCTTCGAGTAGCCGGTCTTCGTTATCCAGGCCGACAGAGGCGTCGATAAACGGGGTTGTAATCGAACGCACTGTATTTTTAATTAAGAAACAAGGCTTATATATATATATATACACATCGTTCAGTGAAGGAAGGTCGGTGGAAAAATGCGGCGGGGATGTTAGCTCGTTTCCTTGCGCAACGTTACTGGATTTAATTAGTACCGACTCTCGTTTCTCGCTCTCTATCTCGAGGAAATGAAAAAGCTGGCGAAGAAGAAGCCGAGAGAAAGAAGTCGGGCGAGAAGAAGAAAGGCGACAGTAGAGAATGAAAAGAAAGGGAAAAAAGGAAGAAAATGAAGAGGGAGAGAGAGAGAGAGAGAGAGAGAGAGATCGTGTTGGACGGTATGGGCGATGGTAAATGTTTCTCCTCGTGGGGAAACTCGTCTAAAAGGGTTGTCATGGCCTTCAGTGGCCGGCAACAGGAGAATAAAAGGAAGCGGAAGCGGGCGTCTCGTGGCACGTGCGCTTGTCGCATATGCAACGAGCTTTAATGAAAAGCGTATAAAACGCAAATTAACCGACCTATAATAGTTCTAGGATGGTCCCCGGATGGTCGTGGAGATGACGTGGTCAGTTATGAGGGTTGATTGACGGGTGAATTTGTGCGCGGAGTGCAATTATATTTTGTTGTACGATGTGTGTGTGTGTGTGATAGAAAGTAAAAACTGAATGGGATAAATATTCTTGCGTAATAATTTGTCCGTTTATCGATGAATTATAAATCGGGTAGGATTTTCTTCGTTTTTATTTAATTTTGTTATTGCGACGGAGTCGTGGATATAATAGAGATGAAATTGGTAAAATTTTACTCGTTTCATCAAGCTTGAAACCGATCTTTCGTACCTTTCGTTTTTTTTCAAACGAAGACAAGGATAGAAAAGTAGATTTATATTGGAATTCCAAAGTGGATATTGTATGAAGGTTAAGTGAATTTTGATATGGCTCCATTCCATCTATGCATTATATGAGAAATGGCAGCACGAGCTTTACAGACTTTGCACCTGTCATTCGCGATAGATCGGCGCCGCTCAACGATTCTCGTAAATCAGACGTTTTACCCTTACCACGTGATTTATATTTTTCTATTTTCCTGTAAAATTTTACGACGCGTTTTACTTCACTCTATAACGATAAATCTCTAATTTCATGTGAAATGAATTTAGCGGCTTCCATAAATTCCATAGATAGTCGTTATCTACGACTCCTGTTTCAACACTAAAATTGGTGAATTACGACACACGATTGAACAACAAAATATCAAATGGAGTAGAAATAACGCGAGCTGCGTTTATTCTCGAATATCAATAACTGCACTATTGAAACGGAATATTCTCAAAATAATGATAACGTAAAATAAAATGGTTTCGCCTCTAAACCATTCCTGTATTATTAAATTGCAAGAAAATATCATTGTCCCGGAAGTTACGTAGAACACAACGCCTCTCGACAACTGTTGAGGACTGTTGCCAAAATGAAAGTGAGGGAAAAAAGAAATAGAGAGAGAGAGAAGAGAGAGAGAGAGAGAGAGAGAGAGAGAGAGAGAGAGAGAGAGAGAGAATATGTATGTGCACAACGAAACGACTATCGTTTTAAAAGAAATTTTTGCACGCATATATAAACGATCCACCGTGAATGAAACTATAAAGGGAAGAATAGAAAGAAAATTGTTAAAAATGTACGCTGTCTAACTGCAAACCTGTGTCTGTTAAACTAAAAATTGATTTGAAATGATTTCGACCGTGTCCGTTCTTGGGACAGTGATTTCGTCTTTCGTAATTGAAATTTGAATTCCAACTTTTCCCGTGAATCACGTTCGAATGAAAACAGTTTCCCTGTTGCATTATTTGGCGAATGGCGCCGATTCGAAGTTTTTCGTCAGGTGGTCACGTTATCTGACGAATGGCTGTGGGTTTAATTCGCGGAGAAAGAACCGCAGTGGGTCGATCGTTGCTGTTTCGACACTGTCCGCCAGAATTACTTTTCGAGCGACGCTTAAAAACTCGTTTCCATTAAACTGTGCCGTAGTTTCGTGCGGTTTTAGGAAGGGAAGTGGTTACAATTGCCAGTTAAACTGGTAATCATTTAACATTTTAGGAAAATTATTTTTCCTAGTTGTTTATACGGCTATGCTCTCGTTTATTTTATGGTTAGTTAAAAATGTTATTGGTGCTGTTTGGTTTTTTTTACAACAATCCTTGTTACGAAAGAAATTTTTTTAAGGAGTTTATATATGTTTTTTTTTTTTTGGATTAACTGTTAAACTGTACAATTATATTATATATAATTTTAATTATTAGAAGGTTTACACAAGTTAAAGGAAAATGTAAAATATTTTAAAATTTCCTCTTTTGTATTCAAAATAAATTTGAATTTTGAAAGGGAAAGATTATTGTAAATACACGACGAAATATGAAATATAAATGACAAAATTCTAATATCTATTTACAAAATTTCTATCCTATATTTAAACGAGTGTATCGTAAAAAATTTAATAAATGTAACTCGTAATATCATTTTCTTTTAACAAGAATATTAATATATTCATGGGGCATCTTCAAAGGGTTGATTCTGGGGGCCAAAATAAAAAGTTGGTAGATAAAAATGTCGATCGTGATCAACATTTATTAAGCTATAAACTGAAATATAAAAGAGACAGAATTATGTCTTCATCAAATTATCACCTCATTGCTCATTTTATCTTCTAATATCGAAATTTCGATTGCACTCGATCCTCCAAAGTTATATCATCCATACATAACATACCTGTATACGCCATCTTTTAATTAGAAATTGATGTGACGAAAGCAAAATCATATAGCCTGATCTAGATCCCTCAAAAAATTCTCTTTTTCTCTATTTAATACACACACACACACACACACACACACACACATATATATATATATAGTATTTACTTGATACACATGGCCATTAACTAATGTATTGCTTACGTTGTACATAAGTTAATCAATTAATTATACATGTAATAAACCTGTTCGCAACTCCCGATACCTGTTCTCGTTTAGAGTAGCTTGTTCCGAGTATCGATCGAACTTCATCATTAGCATAACAGCTTCATCGTTGTCGGCCTATCACACGCCGATCGAATCGAACTCGTGGATTCTTCTGCCGGAAGCCTCTCACGCGTCATAAACCTTGTTATGAATTTGTGATCAAATGATTTCTTTTTTTTCCTTTCCTTTAGTAGAAACCGGCAAATTGCTTAAGTTTGATCGAAATGCAGAAATTTGAAATTCGATAATCGGGATAATCTTTCAAGAAAGAAATAAAAAGATATATTTTATTTTTTTTCAATTCGATCCAAATAATGATCACCAAGATTAAAAAATACAAAATATTTAATTTTTCAAATTGGTATGAACTAGAAATCTAGTAAAGTAAATGAAAGAAAATCGACAAACAAATTCATTAAAGATAGAATAAAAGTTAGAATATATTGGGAAAAAATATGGTTGTACCGTTTGGATAAATACATAACTAATTATAATTGTTTTATAAATATATCTACAATTTATAATTGCAAAAAAAGAAACGCGTGCGTCTCTCGACATGCCACTTTCCCCAACTCGAGGTCATCGGAAGTAAATGTCGAGAGTTTCCGCTAAAGACTTTCGAACGTGTCCCACAAATCAGGCATCGCGTGCATATCTTGTTTCTGGAATCGCATAAATTTCACATTTCGTTCTCGAAACACCGAGCGTAAACTATCTCACCTCGAGCAGGATATTTATTCGTATATCGCAGAATATCCGACTACCCGTTTCTATATTTCAGTTCCATCATTTTTTTTATTATCCTTCGTAAAATATATCGTTCTAGATTTCCATCATTTTGCGTTACATCTTTCTTATTTCCAGATATTAAAATGCAAAAGACGTTCATTTCGTGTGTTAAACATTTGAGAATAAACAAGAGTTATCTGGAACTTTAAGAGAATATCAATAAGTAATTTATTCAAATTGTTATTGTACAAGCTCCAGATTATTGAGCAACTCCAACTATTTCTTCATATTTTTGCAATTCGGAAGCGACAATTTCTAATTATCCTTGAGGATAGAATCAAAAAGTGATGTGCAGATTGGAAGTTTTGCAATATTCGAGAACATGAAACAATTATTAAAAAAAATATATATATAGAGAGAGAGATACTCCTCTATCAAGGGTAAGGAACCACATTACTCGCGAGAGAAGGGAGCTTCCGCCATTCAACAAGTCCCCGTCGTGACATTCTTGAGGCGAGGCATATTTCCATCCGCGGTGTGTTCCACCAATTTATGGCCCCGGCCCTTCGCCCATCCGCGAAATGCTTGACATTGGGCGAACATGCGCCATGTTTCCACCTTGTGCCAACCCTCTTAGACGCTAATTTACTCGCCTTGACGCGACACTAGCGTGTCACGGCTAGACAGACTGATGCGATTAATGCTTGTGCACCCCCCCACCGTCGCGCTTAGGATAATCTATACTCATTAGTAGACGAAGCTTTGGATAGAATTTCAGAGGGAACGTTTCTTGTTGCTTTAAGGTTAAGAGATTCTTTTTTGAGAAATTTGTTTGAAATTATATTTTAATATCTCGTGATTATACGTGAGCGAAGAGAATGATAATTAAGATAGAGACTTAAATGGTTAAGATACAGGTATTTATTTTAAGTGGTATAATGGTAGAAAGAATTTTAAAATTCTTCTATTTTCTTTTCTTTTTTTCTTTTAACTTCCTTCTGAAGATTTTATGTTTCGTTTCATTCGTTTCTGTTTCATTTTTTTATATGTGTACGTATTTTTTTGTTTTTCGCACTGCACAAGATACAGATTATCCGGTTGAAACTGGCACAAGCAACGAGGCGTTGTAACAACCGTTGTGTGCTCCGTGTAAAAGAAAGAAAATAAACGACAAAGTTACGCACGTGAAATGGTTCTACGTAAAATCCATTTTTGATGCTTGTAGATAACTGTCGCGTAAAAGATGCCTTGTTCCCTTTTTCGACAAATGTACAAATTTAGATACAAGTCGAATCAATTCTTCCGTAAAAAATTTCTTTTAAAACAATATCCATCCATTGTTTGCTTATCTCGATGAAAAAAAATAAAATTCCTTTATTCGATGAATTTTATAGATATCCGAATTTTTATATCGAAAAAAAGATAAAAGAAAAAGAGAAACACACTTCTTACAAATTTTTCATTTCTCTTATGATACGATAAAATTCTTTGTCCAGATATCTCTTTCAAAGATTAAATCTTCCCATTCCTGATTTATCACGAAAAATAATTAATATCTTTTTACTATATAATTTCGTCATTTTAAAGAAGGAAAGAAAATACCTTTATAAATATAAATATTCCTATATCAAAAAAAAAAAAAAAAAAAAAAAAAGAAAAAGAAATGTGAAATCCTTTCACAAATTCTTTCAACGATTTTTCGCTCGAATCTAATCCTTCTTTCTAATCTAATCTTTCAAACCCCTTTCCTCATCCCTAATTCGATAAAGAAAACAAAACTGCTGTGTTCCACGAACTCCTCCACGAGCATTCTAATTTCTCTAACCAACAAGAAAAAAGAAAAAGAACAAATATAAATTCTTCATCTCTATTCCATCCCGGACACGGTGACACGAAATTTTTCGTCCAGATATCTCGAACAGCTCTGCCGCTGTGTCATGATTCATCGCGATATCCACGCGTGGAAATAAAAGAAAAAAAAAAGAAGAGATTCTCCGATCCTTCGTGTCCCGTGTCCTCGAATGAGACGAAGAAAGAGAGAAACTGCATCCAGAATGGCTTGATATGCATCATGGGCGAGGGCTGGTCTAAGGGTGCAACGTGACCTCATCACCCGGCCTTCCTTCTTTCCTCCACGGTTCTCCGAACTGGAAAACATCCCTCCTCCCCAATCGCGTAGCTACGTGAACCGTCCGTTGACGAGGGGATCTCTGAAGCGTTTTCCTATGCTCGAAACATTTCTGGAGCCCGCAACTTCTCGTAAATCGTGCATCTCACTCGATTCGCGTGAACCGAATGTCCCAAAGGTTGGGTTATGAAGCATCTTCTTCCGCGTGGCGAATTGTTTTTGGGGACGTCTTTCGTTCCGTTGGAATTGCTTTCGCATAACATCGTATATGAGTTGTCAAGGGTTTCGTAAGGGTTTTACGCGCACGCCGAGGTTAGTTTTTATTAAAAATATTCTCATCTGATTTGCATTCATGGTAACTTTTTTTTAAAACTATATTACTGTGGTCGAATGCATTTTTCAATTCTGTAAAAGACAATTACACAATTTTTATTTGTTTCTCAGAAAATTGTTTTTAGGAGTGTTTGTGGCATGATTGAAAAGAATTAACTATTAAATCAGAGAGTTAGTTAGCTAGTAATATCGTGTTACTTTTGAAGAATAATATCGTAATTGAAACTAAAATTATTTTAATATCTTCGATAATAAATATATATTTTACATTAATTTTAACTTTTATTTACATCAAAGTTAGTATAATTCGATCAAGAAAAATTCAATTCAATGTTCAAAGCCAATTCTCATTTCATTCAAAAAGTTTCATCAAATTTTCACTCATTGAAATTTTCATTCATTCGAGAGAAATACAGTCCAGCCACCACGTAACCGCTCTAACTCTACCAAATCGTTTTCCAACCTATTTGTATCTTCGATTCATTATTACACACCGTACCGCCCTCTCCCAGTCTCCGTTTAATTAATTAAACCATACTTCGTCGAGCGAATTTATACCCCGATTGACTTTCCTCCTCCAGTTTTTCACGATATCTCGTTCACGACACTCAAGGTAGATACAACATTTTCGCTCCATTTTCCCCACCGTCTCGTCGATCCTCCAACAACGTCGCTCCGAACAAATCGCACGTCCATTTCGACTCGTGGGGGCACGAAAGGAATCTTCTCGGCAAGGACACGTGGTTCACGATAATCGACTCGTGGCCGGATCGATGGGGGATCCTCGTCGTGAGAAACCCGTCTGGAAACCTTCGTGACCTTCTTCAACTTCTTTCTCCATCGGAACGAATAGGGTACGCGACAAAGTGGAGTGGTACACGGATAAAAGATTCAACCGTTTTCTCGTTCGAGGAGGACCAAGGTATTTCGCCTCTCATCTATTTCACCTCCATCGCTTTAGTCACTCTCTTTCCCCCCTCCCTCCAACCGTCCTCCCCCTCGTTTTACCACGCGAGCCAGATGTCGCGTCGACTTTGGCCAACCAACTCGCGACACGTATGCGACCACCACGATTAAACTTTAATGTCCCAGAAGATTCGATCCACCGTCACGCTGTGTCCTCTCTGTTAACTATTCGCGTGCGTGTTTCTTCGATTCGAGAAAAACCTTCTTCGTTAATTTATGTGCCGCCCGCTTCGATTTCCAATCGATTTCTCGTCGCATGAAAGTTCGTTGCTCGAATCCGCGCGTGAATGTTGGATGACAATGTCGAGGAAAGCATCGAAATTGAATCTCGACTGTCGGGAGTGGAAACTCAAACTGTTTACTTAGCTACCCTCTTTTCCGGCTACGAGAGGGGGAAGGAAATTGGGGAGAAAAAGTTTTGGGAAGTCGTGGATTTCGTATGCAGCTGTGAGCGACAGTGCTTCTTAAGGGTGAAGGCCGGCTTATAAATTATTAATTTTTCCGAAGTGGAAGAGGTGGGACGCAGATGCGCGCCAGAAAGTTGATTATTCGGGCCAACTTGCCGCGATAAATCAAGGGGAATAATTCTTTAAAGTTTGATGGTCAATTGGCTACTCGGGGGTACGATATTATTTCTTGAAGCAACAAGTTTGAATTAAGTTTTTTTGAAGTGGGGCTGAATATTTGGGGGATGTTTGGAAGAAAAATCGAGAAGATTAAATAATAATTGAAACGAAATTACTGGAACATCATCGACGAATATGCGTCGACGTTTTTCGGTTGAACACTGGAAATTAGTTTCCAAATTATTCGCACCTAGCATTTAAATAATACATCAACTTCTTCCGTTTTAATTATACATACATGTTACCGCGGATGTATTAATTCAGCATGCGTGTACACTTCTTAGCCAATGTATGCACATACTAATTTGGTAAAGTATAAATGCATTCGCAAACAACGAAGTTTAAATTCTTGCTAAAAGCGCGTTACATTATGCAAATGGATACATTCACCATAATAAGAATAGAAAATATATACTTGCCGATAGTTTTAATTAAAACGTATCTACTGTTATGCGAATATTGCAAATCGCTGAGAAAATCGGGATAATAAATGATTCGATTTTAAAGTTACGCATCGTCGCGTATATCTATCGCAAGATAAATAATACGAAGCAGACGAGTTGAAATAAACCAATATAAGATAAACGATGAATCATTTGTGAATGCAACGATCTCGTTATTAAATCTACAAATTTGTTAAATTTACGCCTAGATGGATTAACCACAACTACACTCGTAACCGTGAAGTAGAAATTTCAAAATCGTTCGAATCAATAGAGATCTTCAAAATTTCACCCAATCAAAATATCCATCGCTGCGTCAAATAGAATTCTCGGATAACAGCTGTTCGATATTCCGAACTCAGGTGTCTTCCGTTAAATTCATCGCCCCGCTCATCGTCACCCCCGTTTCATCATTAATTCCACGCGTCATCCACCCTCTCTCGCCAACTTCCAAAACTCGTGAACCATCGGCCACCTTGCCCCATCCATTATTTCCGAGCTCCCCCGATTCGATCTTCCGCTTCCGGTAACCAAGTGTTTCCGAGAGAGAGAGAGAGAGAGAGAGAGGGGTCAGGATTGAAGAGAAGAAAACTCGAACCTACGTTCCTCCCGCAATTTTTCACCAGCAACAATGCAAGGGTGGAATTAGAAGCGCGAGGGTGGCAAGAATCGGTTAAGATCGAATAACTCAGAGGTAGGAAGGATACGGATTCGGTTTTTGGAAAAGGAAAGAGAAACCCGCTGAGTTTGCTCCCACGAGATATCCAACTTTCCCTCTTCCTCGCTCTCCATGCCGAGTTTATAACGCGATCGTGGCGCGATTCGGTTCGAATTCACACGAATTTCTTACGTATGCGAACGATGTCCAATTGTAACGGCCAGGTGAAAATTCGACTCGGAAATCGTCGCCTCTTAAAGCCGCTCCTTTCGCTCGATCCTTATCCCCTCGATCGTTGGAACGTGAATAATTCGGTAAAGGGAGAGAGGGGGAGGGGGGAGGGAATGACTGTCCTCGATTTGCTCGACAGTTGGATAGGTTGCTTGGAGGGGAATAAATGACAGATTTTGAGTTTATATGATATATTTTGTTTCTCTTTCCTTTCTTTCTTATTTTCTAAGGATTTGGGATTGGGATTTAAATAGTTGGAGTATTTAAGAGCGTTGGTTGGTAATCTCTAAGTCATTGATAACTTTATTATTATTATTTTTTATTTAATTTTATTTTTCGTTCTAACACCGGAACGAAAAATAAATAATTTATCGTGTCGAAATTATTTTCGTCGTTGATAATTGATAACTTATTCGCGAGGCATGATATTGGTATTGATTTTGTGTCAGCGCGTACAACAACGTATTATTATCATTTTTTATGAAGTTCGCTAATGCAGAAAATAATTGTTCGATAATTAATTCGACAAAATAATAACTTTATTAACGTTCCACACATTTTATAATACGAACAATAAATTTCCTCGAACGATGAATTTGTTTATAACACGCTTGAAAAATGTGTTCGATGCTGAAAGATTTTTAATTAATTACATTGTGCGACGCAATGCATTTACGTAACAATCGCAAAACAATCGATTATTTTATCTTTTTATATACTTTTATATTCTTCGCAAAATCGATATGTCGCGTGAAAATAAATAATTCACAAAATGGATCAGCAACGACGAAAAGTTGACCGATTCTTATTAATAAAAACATTCTTCCTTCGCCCAGGAAATCAAGTAACCGTAACAAACCCAACTCCTTCCTCCATCCATCACAATAGATTCAATTGACTGTTCGAAGCGAGCGAGCACGTCCTCTGCCGCGCGATTAGATGAAACGAAGCTTATGCTTATGCTCGTTTAACGGTGCTCTGCCAAGAGAGAAAGAAACAAAGAGAAGAGAGAGAGAGAGAGAGAGAGAGAGAGAGAGAGAGGCTTGTGCGCCGCAACCGATGCGTTGAAAAACGCACGAGTGCGCGATGTAAACGACACACACGACCGTCATCGAGGTGGCGGAAGAGGGGCGGAAGGGTCGCAACCTCCGGTTTCTTTGATCGGCGATGCATCGAGAAACCGCCCCGTGGAATTCGACATTTCGGTGCAATCAAGCGATCCCTCACTTCATATATGCATTTCGTTCGCCCCCTCCTTGCCTTGCGAAGTAGACATCTTCTGTGTGTGCACAACTCGCGTGAAATAATTAACAACACTTGCGACGATACGCGCCTCGAACGAGCTTGAGTCCCCACGGCCACTTGAAACATTCACCAACGACTACGATCGCGGTGCAAAAATTTAATCGATCTCGAGGGGGAATCATTTTTGAATCTTTGTTGCGATCGAACTCGAAATTTTCTATCGGGATATTTTTGTAATATGTGATTGATAGTTTATTAGGTGATGAAATTGAAGTTGTATCAACGTGGAATAATTGTTTAGGGATGGGAAGTATTTATCTTAGTGTAGGAAGTTAAGCCTGTGAAAGTAGAACTTGTTGACGGACGAGGTACAGCGTTGTTGTTGTAGAGTCTTTTAAAGGGTAAATTGCTGGTTCTTTTTAGTTGAAGATTCCATCTTAGGGAAAATTAAACAAGCGAATTATTCTTATCTACTTTTGCTTACTATATGTGTATACGTTAAAAATTTTAATCGTACGTAATATTTGTTTAATATTTAAAACATTCTGTTTATTCGGTAAATTGATCGATTTAAAATTGGACGCGTTTTATTTAGATAAGAGTATCAGTGCAAAATTATCAATATATGTGCAATTTTTTTTTTTTTTTTTTGCCAATAAAACTCATGAAATTTTTTTATAATTTCATTTGCAAACAGATTTGCATCACGTATTACATTTGATCCCCGATATTAACGACTCGATACACGTACAAGTTGACTTTATAAACTTTTATTTGTGTAAAATGAGATCGATTCCCAGGGGCAATATTTGTCTGTTATAATTAAACGCAACGTCGAAATTCGAAATTCAATAAACAATTTTAAATATTATATTCCCGGGCACGGGAAAAACAAACAAATAATTTCATGGATTCGTACGTACATGTGATTGGAAATACCAATTGCGTGTTGCCCTTTAAAGTCTTGCACAATTGCACTCTTCACTCTCTCTTCCTTTACCAAAGTAACATTGTCTTTGCAATAATTTTCTCGATTCGATTTGCATAATTATTGTTATAAATCGAATATTCTCGAAGATCCTTTTTGAGAATATTCAAGGATCCATGCAGCATGTATGAATGTTATAGAGACTGGATGACAGTCATAGAAGTTTTAGCTGTTTAACTACTTACGTTCATTGTAATCTCTGCACTGGTTAACGCGAGTTCCCTATGGTTTTACTTGACAGTATAGCTATCAAAGTTCCTACACTCCATTAAAATTGGAATATCCTGATATGCCGAGTCCCACGTCGTGTTGTAATTTCAGTATCGGTATCGTGGCGGATCAAATGGTAATACCTTCCATCCCCTATGTCTGTTGAAACGTGGTTTTAGGGTAATGGTGAAATTATGCCCGGGATGAGAATGAAATTTTAAACGAAGAATCGATAGAATAGAATTTTCATGTTGTCAAGTCAAAATTTGTATATACATTTTTATATTATGTTTTTAACAACATATATTTTTTCCAAGAAAAAAGTGAAAAGTATTCTTAAACACGTACGACTTACAATTGTCGTTCCATAAGTATGATATCCATCATATATGAATTATGATTCGTGAAAATTCATCACGTGTGAAAAAGTATTTAAACAATATAAATATTTCCCTTCTTTAATTTCGCTTTTAATTCTTCTTGTCGTTCACTTTTTTTATTATCATTATGATCCATCTAATGCTCGATTTTTAGCTCATGTTTTACGACGACAGAATGCTTTCCCCTCGTTAAAAAGTCGACCTTCGTTAGGGTGTCAGATTCGAGGAAAGTTTGGGGAAAGTCCACAGTTTGGAGTCCGGTGATGGAAAACGCTCAGCCACAAGGAATAACTTTTAACTTTCGCGATTTTACGACCGCGAAGAGTTTATATTTGCTGCTCTCGAGAAATCTGCCGATGCGGATACGAACTAACTTCTTTATCGCATGCTCGATCAATTTGATATTTTCAATCGTGAAATATCTGTAACTGGAATTTATTCGATTAAGATCTCGCTTAAGATTCTTGCCAATGTAGATCAGGATTGAGAGTTAATCAAATATTTAGATAATAATCGAAATTTTTATTATTTAGACACTTGTTATTTGACTTCATTAGAAACTCGTACGAGAATGTTTCTCTGTGGAATGATTTTTTAATAACACAAAAAAACCAAAAGAATTAATATATTTTATTTTATTTAAAGTAGTTGATATTTTTAAGTCGAATAAAAAGTATTCAATCTCTGTCTCTGTCTCAAATATTTGCACAACCATGTTCTCGTACGTAATTAAGTTGGTTGCAATGCTCGAAAGACTCAGGACATTTTGTGTTTCGTTTTAATTATCACGATTGAAGTTACAAGGCACGTGAAATATAATGCATTACAATAGCCTTGATGGAGATTAAAAATGGTCTGATTACGAGCATATGTTAATAAGAGGACGTGTATATCACACCTAATCCTGTACAATGCAATTAATAACAGTGTTTATCATTCACGAGCTACGTTAAATGCGAGTCACAATAAAAAAAAATGGCCTGTTTTTGCATGTCGAGTAAAATACTCTTCCACGTGGCTAGAGAGTGGCCTGGCTCGTTTCTGGGTCGAATGAGCACGCTTTCTACAAGCTTTCTTTAAACGCGGTCGCATGATCACCTTCCGGGACTTTTATTTTTTCTGGCGGATCGTCAGCAAATTAGGATAATCGAGAGCTTGTTGAACAAGAGGCGTGCATTCTTCGCTCCGCTTTCACATTTCTTTTACGGTCCATCGGTGCGAGTTTTCGAGCGGGTTGTGACATCCTCATGATCGTCGCTCTCCTTTTCTCGTTTATGGGATGTAGTTGTTTCTGGAACAAAAGAGTTGACCGTTTATGAAGCGAAGTGAGAAAGTGTTACGATGGAAAATTTCGTTTATGTTACCTGATAATAATATCGATCAAATTATCATAAATGATGAAACGAATTTTATTAATCTAACGAAGCGTTTCTTTCTTTATTTGTTTCAGGTGAGTAAGCAGTAGTTGGAACAGTTTAATTAAAATTCGGAGGAGGGTGAGTCTTAAATATCACACTTTAATTAACAAACCATTTAACGACACTGTTAAATTAATTTGGCAAAGTAATAATCTTCTTTTATATAGATTTCCAGAAATTAACAATAAACAGTAAATCCTAAACTCTTAGCTACATCAAAAACTATTTCATATAACTATAACTCGAATTATCTTATACATCTTTCGCTTCAACTTCCTACAATCGATCTTAACTAACGAGTCTCCTTCATTCAACTACCCCTATACCCCTGAACCAAACTCCCTTCAACTCTGCAACAACTAATTCCATAAAGTATTCAATAAAACAATCATTTTAAATATATCTCATAATACATAAATCATTGCACGATATCCAAATTCGTGTCGAACGAAATCTAAAATTGACACAAGCCAGAGGAACGGAGCAAAAGATATCGATATGAACGTCTACCAATTTCATTAAACTACCAAATCGTTATTTCCCTATATAATGCACAAAACGGAATGGAAAAAGCGAAGGAAATTTTTTCGCAAAATTAGCGAATGGGCGTACAAAGAGGCGCAAAAACTCGGAAAAGGCATCTTCATCCGTATTCCGACGCCGAACACGCGCAGCCATGGCAGATCTATTGCCAGCCTGTCCTGACACATCGGTGCACCGCATCTTCGTGGCCGGTGGCCCGTGAGCGCGTGTACGTGCGCCTCTGCATATTATATTATCACCAGGAGAAGGTGGAAGCCATATCCTTGGGTAGGGAGGGTTTGGAGGCGAAGAGGGTCGAAAGACGAATATTCCCGCGGGGGTGCAAGCGTGTCTACGCGGCTCCATAAATTTCACACCTAAGCTTGGCCGAACACGATGCAGTCTCGCGGCCGTGGGAATGTCGTTGCCGATAAAAAAAATTGCCGCAGATTAATCTGGATTAGCCCCTGATAAACTGGCCATAACTCCTCCGGCCTTTTTTTTTTTGTGCCCGGTGAAAAGATATTAACGTTGCTATATCTGTCCACCCACCCGTTTCCTATACGCCGCCACGTGAAAATATGCTCGCCACGTTGGGACTGACGAATCGTGGAAACAGATATTTCGTTTCCTGCACGAGAAAGGGAAGGTATTCTTGAAACTATATACTTTGCAATCACGGATAAATGGGCGAGCGTGAAGATGGTAAAAATATGGAAATGGATTGAATACGAAAGAAGAATTTATTTAATATTGATTGATTACTTGAATCGAGATCTTGTGTAGTCAAAGCTTCGCTCGTAGGTGGAAATATATTTTGTTTGATCAAAATTATTTGTATGTAAAAATATGTATTACGAGAAGAAGAGGATTTTTGTTGTGTTGATGAAAGAGGATCAAAGGATAAATATTACGTTATACGCTGGAATCATAAATACTTGAGGCTTAAATATTCGCACTAGGAAAACATTTTCATCGGGTGAAATAAAAAGGTGAGATCAATAAAATGCTTAAATTTCCAACAATTCGAAAAATTATACGGATAAAGCAACGTGGACGTTTGAATAATATAATTTGTGCGTGGAAGCAGAATATATTTCGCAACGATGAAATGCTTAGGAGGATAGTGAACTAAAAAATACTACACTCTCAGTGTTTTAAAGTCTAAAATTACTGCATAGTTTGCTGCATAATTAACGTTTGTAAACGTGCTGTAACGAAAAATAAAAGCATTGGAAGAAGAAAAGTAGTTTCGGACAATTCTGTTGGAACGAAACTTTCTGATAGCGAATGTAGAAGAGCTGCAACACGTGTAACAAAATGCAGGATATTCTGTAACAACATCGTGTAATTTGACAAATTTTTGTATAAGAAATATCGCGTCGAAATTTATTTTATTATGGAATATGGTGTTGTTTCTATCGCCATGAAAAAAAGATTCGAATGAAGTTTTAAATATCTTTCTTTTCAACTTCTTTTTCTCATTATTTAAAAGAGATATGATTTCGATATACGTCTCTTTTGCATCGAATTCTTTAATTATAATCAAAGAACAACGTTTCACGTGATGAAATGATAAATTAATTTTAAAGCTGCGTGATTTTTTCCATGGATATAAAAATAAATTGGATTATAGAGGATTAAGCAAATGAAAAATCCTTTTTTAATCCTTTAACGATAAAAAGATAATTTATTTTTTTTTTTTAAAGATAATTCAATAACAAAATTTAAATGATTAATTTAAAAACCATCCATCTCAAAATCCCTTCTTTAGAAAGCAGTGGATTTTCCATAATAAAACAATACAATAAATAAAAGAATTTACATCGTGTGTACAAAACTAAATTGAATTAAATTTCATTCGACGGAAACTCTTCTTTTCACGCGCATTATCGAAGATTATTTTCAAAGTGCACTGGACGAGAACGAGTTTCGATTCGATCAGAACAGTTTTCAGTTACATCGATTGCAGCACAGTCCCTCTTCATGTCTCTTCTTTCTCTCTTTCCCCTCCCCCCCTCTCTTTATATATATATATATATTTTTATATTGATTTCACGCTTGTTGGAATACACGCCTCGTGTCCAACCATAAATTATACACGTCTATCTATCGAGCCGTGACAGAGATTTATCACGGGTTATCCCCGGTATAGCGAAATTTACTCGATGTAACAACAATCCATCAGGGGTGTGACTAATTAATTAAAGCAAGAAACTCGTGCATTGTTCGATCTGTCCCGTTCCATCCAAATAACGCGATTACCGTTTAATAATAGTCGATAGAACGGAAGTTTATAAATATTTATCGAAGTTCCGGCTCGTGTTACGTGTTACGTGTGTATACATAGGCGGGAAAATTCAACTTTGTAATTAGTTATTTATGGGGGGGAATTAGAAAGGAGCGTGCATAATTTATACAGTTTGCCAAGGGATTAATAAATAACGAGATTTATCATCATCGCCCGATATTCCGTCAATATCGTGTTTACTTTGAATCTCGGCCGACTGTTAAACAGGAAATATTATGTGCGATTTATACTCGACAATCCTTGCACGCAACAGGGAATTATGAAGTGTTAAATCCAATCCGTCGTTCGATAATTATTTACTTAAATATTCGGCGATACGAATAAAAGTGTGTATCGAAAAAGGGATGTATATAGCGATTATTTACGTCCCTCCCTTTTTTTTTTTTAGTTTTTTGATGATTTAATAAACATCATTTTTTAACGATTTATATATCGATATACGTTCGTTTACGACGTCCTTTTTTAATCCCCTGTTCGTCTGATGAACGAACCTTAATATCGTTTCATAAATAGAATTTATTTTTATTTCTAATTATCAAGCCTATTCTGTGATCGATGATTGGAATTGTCATCGATTATGATTAGACGAAAGAGATATTGAGATAATTCTTCCTCTTGACGATAATTTTGGAATTTAAAAAGATAAGCATCATTGTAATCGAATCGTAAACGAAAAAAAAAAATCCTCGAATTGGAGAAATTCTGCATTTCTCTGTGCAAACTTGGAAACTTTTCTCGAGGCAATCGTGGTGAAAGCGAAGCGACGAGGAAGAAGGCACGTTGATCCCCCTGCTCCGTCCTACGAAGAAAATTAATAAACCTATCGTTGATCGACAATCGTTTGCGCCTGGATACCGTAACTAAATCCACGGGGATAAGGACATCGTCTGGTGGTGATGGGCATGGATATCCCTCCCTATATCCCTTTCCCAACGGGGATCTGCACGGAGGAGGGCAGATCAGGGAGAAAGGAGAAGAAGGGTAAAGGATTTCGCTGGGCTAGACGCCTTGGATCACGTCGTGAGACGGGTTAAATTGACGGGATAACGGCCGATCGTGTCTGAAAGCTTAAAGTCTGCCACGAAAGTGATTACCGGCTCGCTCCTTCTATATATATATATATAATACATCTTTCGCCTCCTTACCACCCACCAACCTCAAGGTCCGTCATTAATAAACCGATTGAAGTTAGGAGTAAAAGGTCGTGCTAACGAAGATCCGCAAGTCTTAACGAGTGTCCACAATTAAGGCTTGAATTAGCGGTTGTTTCCGTGCAAAGTTGCGCTTTCCGAGAGTGCACGTAGCGTTTCTTAATTGTTCTTCCGGTGATCGGGGCAGGGATAAAGGTTTCGTCGATAATACACGTGATGGGAATTCGGAGAGATCGTTTCGCTCGTTTGTGGATCGTTTGTGGATGTGGATGTGGGGCGAGTTTGTTTGGAAAAGATTCTGTGTGTTTGGAAATAGGAGAAGAAAGGTAGAGAAATATATTTCTATTCTTTTTTTAAATTGGTTTGTATTTGGACATTTTTAAATGTTGGCATTCGACAATTTTGAATTTGTGCCACGATATCGTCGCGTGAAATTTTGCGGGACGCGTGCTCGTTTCGAATAATGTTAACAAGCTTTTTGATAAAACAAAATTTTTTGGAAAATTACGTTTCGTTTGAATGCGTTCTAATTGATTGGAATTTGTTATCCGAGAGATCTTGTGGAAGATTAGATCTGATGTTGGTTTTTGAAAGTGCTCGTGATTTTTATTGTTTTCGTTTATTAATAAATTTCTTATTCGAAATACTTTCTTATTTATTCGTGTGTAAAATTTTTAAAATCCAGATTTTACAATAATAGTAGACGCTTGATTCCAAAATATAGTTTGAAATATTCGTCTACGTTTTATTTCCACAAAGATGACGAAGAGTTGATTTCAATATTTAAATTATTGTATATCTACTTTCTTTACGACGGCGAAGTAACTTTAGCTTTAAATTTTTTCTTATTATGGCCGCATTTTGCATTTTAATGCCTATAATTATCGTTTCACCGATACTGTACTTTACATACAGCAATAAACCTTTCCAATTCCACCGACATTATAGCTTCATACAATATCAAACATGCACGAATTATGACATGGAATACTTTTATCAAACAAGAAAAAGGAACCATCCGTGTATCTAAATATATATTCAAATAACTACGTATCGTAATAACATAACTTTTTAACTGCTTTAAATTTCTCCATTATTCAATAGTTCCTTATAATTTTAACAATTTCTTATGTAAAAAAATGTTTTAACATTAAAAGAAATGTATATAATAATAATAATTAATTATTTTATATATCGCTTTTTTATTATCAAAATATGAAAGTCACTTTGAATTTTTTGAATATTGATTATTCGAATATAACGTTTGATTTGAAAGAGTGTTGAATAGAGGGTTGAAAAAAATGTACAGAATAAAAAGCAGTAATTGTTGAAATATTCTTTAATTTGCTTTTAATTTAGATAATGGATCGAAATATTGTTCATTACGATCAAATACATAAGCAGTGTGCAGATATTTCTCGAGTTATATCATAAAATACTTTTTACGATATGATCCTTCGTATCTTTAAGTATATGACTCACGATAAACTTTATTTTTTTTTTTACATGTCTACTATTTTTTTTTTTAGAGTCGAGTATTTTATTCTTTGAATCCATTATCTTTCAAGGCGTATCTTAAAATTATTAGATTTTAACTGTACATAATAATATCTTAATAATTTTCCACTAAACATTTAATATTCTCTCGAATATTCGAATAAAATTAAAATTAAAAAAATTCAAGATGACCTCCATATGATGTTGATGAAAAATCAAAATATAAAAAAATTAATCGTTACCTTGTACTACTTCTTTTCGTACCGGCAAACTGTTTTATTTAATTTTATTAAATTTGCAATTAAAGACTCATTCCATATATTGATCTTTACACCGATCGAATCCACGAAACTTCGATCGAAAGATAAATAAAATTATGTAACTTGATCGTTCAATTCATCGGAATTAGCCGGTGCAATTAGGAAAGTATCAATATTAATTTATTATAATCAATTTGAGTGGGCAGAGCTTGATTAGTTTGCCGTGTGACCATTGTGTTTGAAGTGCACTCGCGCTTAATTAAATCGGCCAATCGATATTTCGTGATTGCGCGATTCAGATACACCGACCGGATATCCGCCTCTGATTCTTAATGCCTATAGCGTTTTACCCGAAAGAGAATCTAACTGAGAATTATCCGTTCGTCACGCTATCGCGTGGATCCTGTCTTAAATCTTTTGATTGCGTCGACATGTTGCACGACGTAACACAATTTCGTCATTTTTATGCCTCTAATTGAGGAGAAATCGTGGTCATTTTTATTCATATTTTTCACGATTTTTTTGTTAAAAAAAATCTTGTTTAAAATTGATAAACTGATATTATCCATTAAATCGCGTCCTACTTATTATTATTAATCACATCAAAAGAGGATAAATTTTGTAAACAACTGTCATCAATATGAGTACGTATTCGTAGTTAAAAGATTAAAAATATCTATTCCACCTATTTTAGTTCACTCTTTGATTTTTCATGTCTTGTTAATTATAATTAACGTATAATTTTTTTAATATTATTCGATTTAAGAAAATATCAGATTCGACGTCATTCATCGAAATAATTAAGGGAGTAAAAGGAAGGAATTCTTTGAATTTCGAACACAACAAAATTTATTGCACTTTGTATCATTGGCTTCTATTATTCCATTCAAGCTGAAGAAAGAAACAAAAAATAAAACAATTTGTATGATATCACTCTTTGTTATACGCTCCATCTTGTACAACAACAAAAATACATTTCATTCGATTGAATCCCAATTTCCAGAAACTTTCCGCGATTTAAGTGTTTCTAAGATGGAGTAATTACTCATCTGCTTGTTCACTCAATTCACCGTGGTATTTACAAAGAATTTCAAGTTTAAAAGTGAAAAATTATCTCGTGAGTGGCGAGAGTTTACCATGAAACAACCGTTGAAGTAAAGGTGTTCGGATAAAATACGCGCTCCATAAAGTTTCTTACAGATTACAAATACACCGCCCTCCGTCTTAATTTATTCAAGTCGGAGAAAATGTTTCACCGCGACAAATTCACACCGACTTGGCGTAGTTATTCAAGAGTTATTCACGCTTGTCAAAACTTTCCACCATTACGCAAGAACTATAATCCATATTGTTATAATAGGCGTGGTATTACAATGGATTTGACAAAATTGTTTGTCAATCAATCGGTTAATTAATCGGTTAATTGTCAATTGACATTAAACGTGGAGAATAAGTAAAGTAAATTTTTCATGCATTTGGTTTTTTTTTTGGAAAAAAGGATATATTTGGAGAGCGGATATTTCATCGTCTGTGGAATGCAATATGCCAGTAACACTTGGTGTCTATAGACGCGATAAATTAATAGGAGCTGCGATTGAAACTACTCGAGGTCGATAACAAGCGGAATGTCGAAAATTCCTATTCACGCTGAAATTTACGTAAACTCAATGCAGATAGTTTGCAATGCTTCTGATATTCGATAACGAAAGCTATAGAAATCCTTTCGTATTAATTAATTCGGGAATTTCTCGCGTCGTGATACTTCGTTTAAGCTCGTCATCTGTTTATGAGTCTTGGATTCCGATTAATACGTGTAATGTAATATTTATCTCGATATCTTTTTAAGACAGAAGTTCAAACTTTGTATGTTCTCGTTAAAAGATTGTTGAATCGAATTCAATTGTATCTCGTACTATTTTTCTAATTTTCGAGCCTCTAAATTCAAAGATTATTTTAAGACAATTTTATTGAAATCAAATTTGAATTAATTATTTTTTTTTCTATTAATGATTTTTGAATAATTAATTGGTTTTATTTTGAAGAAGTTAGATTTGAAATTTCAGTTTTAATTCCGTATATATATATTGAATTCGAATCATTTTCACACTACAGTATTGCTTTTAGATTTAATTAAAAATTTCTTTTATTACCATTTTTTGCATGAAAAACGAATTAATGTGAAAATGAAACCATCCAATGAGAAATTCCATTATACTTGAATCGCGACATTTTTGTTACGTTTCATTCGAAACGTTTGTTTGCAAAGATAGAAAGGATAGCAAGATTTCAATGCATATCATTTCATCATATACATATATATATATATTATACATATTCCAAAAAATAATTCAATTAAATTTATCAAAGAGTATGAGATTACTTTAATTAATTACATTATAAGTCTATTTTAATTAATTATGAAGTGCTGCATCGAATAAAAATTTCAATAAAAAACGAAAGGAAGTGATGAGTAGCGCATTTTCAAAATTACATTCTATACTTCACATTCTATCACATGAATACTTAACACAAGAACGCGATATAATATAATTTTTGTGATAACCTTTCAATCGGTTTTTATCCAACAATCTTGTGCATTATAATCAAAAAAATAATATCTCGAAATTTTATTTATTATTATTAATCACAGTTATGTAATTCAATTTGTTCAAATTGTAAAAACATTTTGCTATGTTAAACATAAAAGTTATTACGGATATAATCAGAAGTATATATTTCAATGATTCTACTGTATACAGAAAGTTCTCATTTTTGTTTGAAAGTAAAGTTAGGATATACTTTCGAACACGGTTAGTATATACAGTTAGACAACGATGAGGATGTAGAAACTTTGTGATGGAAACTTGGTATACTTGTACTTAGAGTACACTTAAAATTGTACGTCTCTTCATACTAAAGAATTTTGTATTATCCAACTTGATACATAAGAAGAATATTAATAATAATTCTAAAACAAGTACAATTACAACAAATCATGATTATGGAGTTATTAATTTTTTTATTGTTAATTTCTTTACTGGAAATCATTTTTTTTCTTTTTTATTTATTAGCATTAAATATCATATAAGTATTAAAAAGTTATCACAAAATATTCCTTCTTTCATGCAGCTTAAATTTTCCAGAATAAAAAGAAAAATCTCATTCTTATAAACACGTTCTCTTATCGATAATTTTTATTAGTAACAACACTTGTAATTGCAAAATGTTATCGTTTATGTAACATCTTTTTTTTAGAATCGATATACTGTATTGAAGAAAGCAATTACAGAATATATATACATATATATTTTGATGCAACAAAATTTTCCAAATATTGCAACAACGTATGCAATGACTATTTCGATTTAAAAATGTTTTTTTTTTTTAATATTCTAAATAATTTGCTTCTCACTCTCGAATGTTATTTCCATTAGGATAGTATTTCTTTTGAAATTAGAAACACAGGTACACAAAGTAGAAATTTTAAAGAAATTTTAAAGTTTTCAAAGTTTTCTCATTTTAAAAACTAATAAATACGTACTATATTTTCTGAAAATATATCCTAATAATCTCATAAACAGTTTAAATTAGAAGATTGTTGTATCATAAAACATCGTATAATACAAGTATGTTCTTCGATATTCATCATCATCAAAAATTCTTTACCACGCCATTATATCTACCAACTTCGAAACTTCCATTATGTACTTTTATATACCTGGTGCCTCACTATTATTAAAACAAACTATATCTTCGAAAGGAATGAGGATAGAAGAAAAGTGTTGCAAAAGAACTAAAAACTGCCAAACTTTACCGATATTTTTTGGTAAAAATATTTCATCGACTAGCCTTGTCGAAATTACTTGATTATTTAAAAAGGAATCGTATTTTCCATCAATGCATAAAACTGCGGAAACTTACATCCAGATTATTTCTTTTCTCGAAGCTTGTTCCATTGGCATATTCGATATAAAATCCACCAAGAAAGATTGGTGCTCGCTGAACTTTCTTCCATCATCCACGACAACGTGTCACGTCAGTGGCCTCCAACCGATCTTCGTCATCTCGCACGAGTGGACCACCTTCACGACGATTAATCTCGACGCGGAGGAACGTCCTCGAAGAGGCGCACGATGGAATGCTGAACGACCAAGGGAAGAAGCGAAATAAACTCATCGAAGATTCTTTCCTCCCGTGGAGAAAGGGAATCGAATCGAAGGGAGGGGAGGACGTGGCAAATCGCGTTATGAACGCGCTGGAGGAGCTGGATTGTTAGCCCTGGGGCCCCAGAAACATCCAACCGACCGATGGAACCAAATTGCGAGGAAACGCTATTGGCCGTGACAAAAGTTCGCTTTCCTTGACGACCGAGCCGTTACCTGATTCCTCCTGGACGATGGAAAAAAAGTATCGGCCATCCTACGAAATCCTTGAAACTCGAGTGGACTTGGTTGGTCGATGGTGGGTCGCCCTCTCGATTCGTTCTCTTCTGCGAGACTGGCATTGACAGTTTTCCACGTGGGTGGCTATTTGTTGCTGTTTCGCTTTTTTATGCCGCACCATCCCTTGATGGCTCCCTTCCTTTCTCCTCGCTTCGATTAAGCTTGTTTAACAACAGACGAGCATGTATTGTTACGTGTATTTTAATTCGACAAGCAATCTAAATGCTTTAACGAGTATATTGTAATTATTAGTTTGGGAATATTTTGTATATCGTCGATCTTTTTACTTTCATCTCCTCTTCCTTTCATTATTTCAACAATCAACTTTCCAAACATATCCCCAATACCAACAACACACTCTGTGCACATTTTTATTTCGAGTTCGGATAAATTGCGTTCGAGCTAAGCTCACATAAATAGAGACACCCATCTGTTAGTGCATCCTCGAACGGTCATCCATTAAACGTTGGCGCAAAAAACGAAACAAGCTTAATCCCCGTTACCAACCGACCCGAACAATCCCCCAAACGGCGAAGAATTAATACGCGCATAATTTTCAAATTCCAAGCCGACAACCTTCCCCCTCGAAATCCCCGTTCCAATTTAAAATTTCGAACCGCCCCCGAAAATCCGCAAATCCTGCAACACCCAAGTTTAAACACACAACCGAATCGTTGACCGATTCGCGCCGCAAAAATCTCCGCGACACTCCTCGTCCGCGTGCCCGTGGCTATCATCGATGGAAAACCGTGTGTATACGCCCGCGGTGCGCGAAATTTCCGCGTAATTGTCCGCGTCGTAAACACCGTGCATCGGCTCGCACGGAGGGATCGAAAAATCGTTGATTCGATTCGATTAACTGGGTCGCGATCGTGGAAAATTTGGGGATTCGACAAAACGGAAACGCGTGACAACGGCTCGTTTTTGGGGGTCTGTTGTGTGTCGCGGGCGAGCAATAATTTTCGTTGTTCGATACTCGCGCGAATTTCGGCCGATATCGAAAACAGGGAGGGAGGCACAGCGAGTGGTGTGTGCAGGTGCGCGCTGTCACGATCGATCGAACCAGAGGTTCGATCCTCTGCGTGCAATCGTTTCGAAGTTGCGAAAGATTGGCGGTTTTCTTTCTCGTTTCGATAGATGGATATACGAATGTTGTTAGGTGGAATGATCGGTGGTTGATAATATCGATTCAAGTGATGTTGCATCGGTTCGAAGATTCGAAATGAGGTGAATTCGAGTGTAGTGGCATTATTTATAATGTTCGATCTTCTGTAATGGGGATCGTTTCGTCGTTTCTAAATCTGTTTATTCGGGAAATAAATGTAAATTAAGTAAAATTTGAACGTGTTGTGCATGCTATTGTGGGACGTTTGATCGTTTGGTTGGGAATCGTTTCGTTGTGAAAAATTGGCGGTTTATCTGCGGTTGATACTATATGCAGATAAATATCATTAGATAAAATAACTATTATCGTGGATATCTATGGAATCATTTAGAATTTGGAGAACGAATCGCATCGTTAAATGATATTTGTTGCTCGATTCGAAGCTAACTGAATGCAATTCGAATGAAGTGTTACGCAACGAAACGTTAACAGAACAAATAAAAGCATTATTATTTATTATTGATACGAAAAATATTAACGCAAGGAGTTATTATATGATAATTTATTAGAAGATTTTAATTATAATAATTTTAATTATTTTCAATGAACGGATGAATTTGATATTAGTTAAATTCGATCTTGAGAAAACAATTTCGAAAGAGATCTTTTAATAAATTTATTCAGATTATGTAAGAATTTTTATTGGTAACCGATTTCGTGCAATATTCTATATCTTGCTTTTTAAGATAACCTTTAAATAATCTTAAAGTTAAATATGTTTCAAAAATTTTCCCTATATATTTAAAAACGATAATTAATATCAAGAGGTAATAGGTTGAAGTGATAAATAATTATATTCATTATCTGCGTTCGAAATTTTTGTTTTTAAAAAGTTTGCAGCATTTCATTATCGTGGTAACGAAATTTTTTCCCCCC
Organism: Apis florea; assembly: GCF_048593485.1. Lineage (NCBI taxonomy): Eukaryota > Metazoa > Arthropoda > Insecta > Hymenoptera > Apidae > Apis > Apis florea. The sequence goes on along the minus strand of NW_028256824.1, from coordinate 58,407 downwards.
CATTTCTTTCGTATATATTTCGTATTTTTGTCCAGGTTTAAAATAAAACTGGAATAATTTATACTAATTTTCAAACAAGTTAAATTTGCAACGCATTCGTATAATTTGAAGTAATAATTCCCTACTAACTTTGTAGAGAAATGTACGTTTATATAATTCATAAAACTGAAGAACGCACATACATATACATATATGAATTTTCAAATATATATCGCGGATTGCCTGTCGGCATTTGCATACGAAATGAAACCTATTATACTTTTCGATAAGTTGGAGATAATTTGAATCGCAGTGAAAGCTCTTTCGCGGAAAAGTTATTCGGATCGTTAAACATTTCTGAAATATGTACACATTAGCAATTCCATTACTAAGTTATCACACCGAGAAAGTTTCGAAATCTCTTTGAAAATTTCTTCTTCCAGAATGCATGACTTTGGAGGATTTCAACCGTTAAGAATTTTATATTAAAGATTTCTTATACAATCCTCAATTAACCTGAAAAGATTAATATATATATATATATTTTTTAAATTAAAATTGTTATCAATTATGGACAATCATCGCTTACAAGTTATGGTAAAATTTTTAAACAATCTTAAATTATTGTTTCGCTGGAGAATATAACAAAAAGGAATTTAAAATTATTAACGATATACTGTAAAAAGATTCGTTCGTTTTGACAATAAATTCTTCAACAACTTTATCGATCGATTGTTTCATCGTATTAATCGCTATGGTAACTGGCTCGATCCAAAAATAATGAAGAAGCTTTTACCTTGGAAATATTGTGTTCGTTGTGTTTCTGATTTCTTCTTTTGTTAACTCGAGTCGTATACATCAAAGAGACACCGTTACCTTTTGTTCCATCGTAAATTCCTACATTATTCCCGATAATCAAACAGTGAAAATCGAAAGGAATAATAATCGCCATCGTGGAAATAAGAGAAACATGCGACAAAGATGCATCTTTCCGATTTTCCAGTGATTTATTTAACGATGGATCCTTTTACTGTTTTCTTCTTTAAATATAATTTTGTAATTGAACGAAAAAATTAAGAAAAAATTAGAACCGTTGTCATTGTACAAAATTTCCTCAAACAAAATTATATTCAAAATATAAAAAGAGTATTGTAGAGAAGAAGGAATAAAAAAAGAGAGTTAAAGGATTACTTTAAACTTTGAAGACTTTCTGACGAAAAAGTTGTCCCTTGTACAACCCATTATTCTTTAAATAGACTCAAATTAAAATCAAGATTTTTGAAATAGATAAATTTCCCTGGAAGAATACTTTCGAACAATTTCACGAGCTGCTTATATTCCATTGCAAAGTCGAGAATAAATAAATCATTAATAAATGCCAACTGTAATGCACTTGTTGTCAGCTAGCAAACGTTGCTTTCTTCCAACGATAAGATATATATGTCTCTCTCTCGATCTGATCTCGATTGCGTAAAATCGATGACATTAATTCATTGAATGGATCGTTGTGCAAGATCGTTGCGCAACGAAGATGGCGCGCGATCGAGATAACGTTTGCACGAATACATTCGGATAGGCGAATTTTAGTCGAACGCAACAATCGCGTTGATGATGGAAGCAATTGAATTTTGCGCGAAAGCGATCGAAGTTAATTGGAAACAAAAACGATGGGGAAAGGATAGATGGACCTTTTTTATTTCGTTTCCTCGGGCGAGCAGCGCATTTTTCTCGTTCCCAGTGATTGCCAGTTATTCTTAATGGGTTCGAAAAAAATAGATATCCGATTAAGGATCCGTTGTAACGAAGGGGGAATTGTACTCGAAATTTTTTATATTCTTTCAGGGTATAATATTCGATACCAATTTAACTTGAGTTATTCAGAGTTTTTGGAGGAATATATTAGACCCGAATTTCTTTCGAAATAAAGTTAAAATTCAATTTAATTCCTTTTATTTTTCTCTCTCTTTCTTTTGGAAAATTTATCGATGCATCTTATTTTCTTGGCAAAACTCTCACAGGATATCGAGCTTTTTTTTTTACGATCCAAAAATCTGAAAAAGAACAAATTTTTCATACGTATCATGATATATTCGAAGGAGAGGCATTAGAGAAAGATACAACAAGAGATTTATAATAGGAATATATTATATCTACGTCTCGTTTGTTTTTCCAATGAAAACTTTATCTTATAAATTGTAAATAATGCCTCAGGCGATAGTTTTATATTTGTTTTGGTCTCTGGCATCGACTTTCTTCTAAACGCTTTCACGAATGAAATACGAATACTTTATACACTATCTTCATAACATATTTACAAAATCTTATCGAAATGATATATTTACAACGAGGTATAGATAAATCGTTTATGAGTCATGCCTCGTTATTCTCGCGTCGCAAGATGTTCATAAACGTGCCCCATCGTTTTTCTCCTGTTTCGCGTTGTTCTAAAAATTGAATCGAGTCGAAATATTAAGATGAGTCAGTGCTGGATGCCTGTCGATATATCGCCTGTTCGCAGCTGCGAAGTCACAGTCGCAGCTGTAGCCGCGATTAATGTCTCCCACGCGCGGTATTAATTTTTCGTCGAGGGGGGAGGATATTTTGAATACTATACGCGGTGTGAATTTGTTTAACGTGCAGCCCACGTGCTCTCGATTTGTGAAATTTTTACTATGCATACTATGAACGACAGATCATGTATGCTGGATGTCGCAAGAGGGATGGGCTTAGTGACGTAGTGAGAACGTGGTCAAAAGTAATAACGTTTCCGGTCCCGAGACGACATCGAGGGAAATATGAGCGAGAGACTGAGAACTCGATCGGAAATGTATCGAAGTAAAGATTCGTATTCGTAAAAATTAATATTTTATACTTTTTTTTTTTTATTATAATGAAATTTATAATCTCAATCTTGTATTTCTAATCTCTAGTGTGGATTTCGTTTCTTTTCTTTATCATAAAATATATATATTTATCAGATTATAAAAGATCTGATTTAATGATGGCAGTGTTATTGCAAATATTGTAAGATTATATAGAGCTGTTAAAATATTAGAGATTTAAACTTTATTTTATTTTAACATGTAAGATTCAAAGAAGTCTTCTCTTGGAAAAGGAACAATCAAAAAATAAAGAAGAATTATATTTTTGTATAACTATTCTTCAAAGAAGCAATTAATTTAGAAACTTGTTGAAAACGAGTGTTCAAATTTTATTATCCATCGTAGTGTCTTGTAATTTTTATAATTGAATTCTACGAATAATATTTTCGTATATATTTATGAAAAAAAAAGGGGGGGGAAGAAAGAAGGAATAGCTACATTTTTTTTTCAAATTCAATTACTTATATTTCGCTGATTGAAATGTCCAGCGACTGATGATCAAAAGTGGAAAGAAACTAAAACCACGAATGGAAAGTAATATTGGATCTAAGAACACGCCAGAAATTCAAAAGTTTTGACGATCGATCGTCCTCTTTTCTATCCATTTACAAATTAATATTCTAGAGTTGGCATCGTTGAATATTCACACGAGTTTAAGTGCTTAAAAATTTATCGTTTTTAATGATTTAAGATTTAAAAATATACCTTTGAATTATTGATATCATTGTATTAATTATTTTACGCAATTCTTCGAGATGTATCGCCTCAAAATATTTGTGCCTCGCATTATGATGCGAATAACACGATGATATATTATATCCGTTGCTGAACTTTTCAATTTTATATTAATATTCTATCCCTTTAATGAATGTAAAAATGTAACTAAGAATATTGAATATTTATTAGATCGATCCGCATAATTATGAATTATCAACTTACAGAATTTTCAAGAGATAGTTTTTAATAATTCATAACGGGAAGGATAATTTAATTTTTTTTTATCATGCGATGCGTTTCTATAAATATAAATATTTAATTCTGTTCTGTTTACGTGAATTTTTAATAAATTATCTTGGTTAAAGAATAAAATTAACCAAGAAATTATTTTTGGAATAAATATTATTCGATAAAACAATTTAATTATCGCGAGATAAAAAATAAAATATTTGACTCTAAAGTTATTTATTTAAAAAATATATATATATCTTTTCATATGAATCATTATTATTAATTTTCTTTCGTATCGATGTTACGGGACACAAAATTTCAGAAAAAATTTCCTCCTTTTAGAAAGGAGAAACAAGTATATCGTGATTGCTAAGCAATAATAATCGGTCGAATCATTAAACAGACTGCGTGACCGAAGCATGGGAATAGTCACGTTTCATCAATTGCTAACGAACGCATTATCCGATAAGAGATATCAATTAAAAGATAACGCTTTACAAACCAATTAACTCTCAATGATACATATGGAGTATCTTATATTATACATAATCATTAAACGATATCATTTTTTTTTTTTTTTTTTAATTTGAGAATAGAGTTGTATATATTTTTCACGTGTTTCTAAATAAAGAAATCGATCGAATCAATCGAGATAGAGAAACGTTTCACCGTGGAACGAGGGAGCAAAGATTATACATTAATGCAATTCCATGGAAAATCTAAATCGTGCTTTCCGCATGCTACATTTCCAACAATACGACGCTGTCATCCAAGTATATATCCAGCAGATTCGGGATACGTGCCAAAGACTGTTGAGATTCGAGTTAATGTACAACCCCGTTGTTCTATGGAAACTAACGGGGATTTTGGATGTCACTTCTGCTTATGGAGCCATGTCTTGGAACAATGACCCAAGTTTATATCATCGTTCATTATGAAATTACGAATCCTTTGTGGTAACACGTAACTTAAAGCACTGTATACACTCAGAATATGATTATAAATGCTTCTGGTTACGTACTCTAATTGATCGAGAAATAATAAATTATCTGTTAATTAAATTCATAATATTGCACAAAAATACATCGATTCGATTTTTAAATTTGATTTCATAAAATATGTGCAAAAAGTTTCATAATGTGTAACAGAAAATAAGAGGAAGAAGAGAAATAAATTATACCTACGAATTTTATAATTGCAACAATTTTGCTAAAACGAACGTATCGCAATAATGAAAAGAATATCATGGTGCGTCATCGCAATTCTCCTTCGTTCATCAAAGATTATTTCCACCTTTCGAATACCATTAAATTCGAACTCGTTTTACGAGCGAGACAGAAATCCAGACGGACGGAATATTTGGGAAGATTATTGAAAGCTAGAAAAAAAAGAAGCCGAAGTGAAAAGAGAATAGGAGGAGGAACGATGCAGAAGCACATCGTCGCGCTTGATGTTTCCGCGATACGTGTGAATACGTTTCGTTTTACGCAAACGCGTTCTCTATTCGGTCATCGAGGTCGATTCATCTCCCGCGTGTATTTTCGATGGGAATCCTCGAGAAGAACCAGTTTCGAAATACACGAGCAGCGTTTCTTTTCAATTGAAACTGCTCGTGCACAAAAGTTGCGCGATTCCTATGCAGATTGCAAAGCTCTCGCTACATTCGTCATTAACACTCCTTCCTCCTTCTCCGCGTTGCTCTTACTTTCATCGATTCCATCTCTCTCTCTTTCTCTCCACCATTTTTCTCCACTTCTCAGAGATTCTTTTTCATTTTTCCAATGGATTTTTCTCTCTTTCCTTCGTAATCTTACTGATTACGAAAAAAAGGAGAATGATGATAATCGCGACGCGGAAAGGGAGATAAAAGGTGAGAGCAGCGCGGAGCAAAGAGCACGATAATATCCAGAGATACGTGGTGAAAAAATTATTAGCGGTAAGCGAGGTGTTTGCTGCATCGCGTGTCGGTTGCTTGTGATTCTTTTATGCGGTTGAATTGTTTATATCCGTATATTCGAGTTTTCCATTATGCAATTAGAATATTAATGGAGAGAGGATATATCGTTTCGTATATTAACTTTGTAATTTGAATCTTTTTGTCCGCGATAAATTTAAAAATGATTATCTCGGTATATTTGCAAATAATTGCAAATCGTCTTATTCTTTTCAATCTGTGAGAATTCTTTCGTTTCTTTCTCCCTTTGTTAACTCGTTCAATCTAGAAAATGAATCATTTTTTACAATTTTAAAAATGTACATTTTTAACACGTACGTAAAAATTTCTTTTTCAAACGATCTCGATTTCCAATCTTCCATTAAATTGTCCATCCTGAGATATCAAAAAATTGTTTGGGTCGGAAGATTGGGGGTTATGATTGCGCTTTGAAAAAGGCTACAAATCGGCATTAGGGGTTGCTTTCGCGATTGTGGGTATCCGGGGGCGTTAAGGGACGATGCTGGTTTAGCGATCGTGGTTTAAAAGGCTGGCTTAAACCTCGGTGGACGCCAATATTCCCTGGAATATATGCTTCCGTGAGTTGGAAATCCAAGCATATAACAAGAGCAAACGACCGAGGGACGATGAAGAAGGGCCGGGCGGACTTCTTTCTCCGGCTATATCTGGAAATTGCTTTCTCTCGAGATTTCAAAAGTTGCTCCAAAGAGCTAACAAGATCGAAATTTTCGCCGCGGAAACCGCGTTAACCGGGAAACAAGAATTTGTGCTCTCTTGGAAAACGTTGTTTGTACTCGCGGTTGAAGCACCATGTCTTCCAATAACGAATGTGGGTTAAATATACGGGGATACTTTTCTTCCTGTTTTTCTTTTAAGTGTATGTAAACGAAGGGTGTAACGAAGCTTTGAAAATGAAACTTGGAACTGGACATGTAGTTTTAAACGAACAGTCCTTTAATGGTTAGAAATAATTATATTTTGAAACGTGACGACGACGATGGAGTTGGAATATAATTTTAAAAAGATTCGTGTTTGAAAACTTGGAGTTTGGAATCTTGAACGTATGAATAAATTTTAATTAAAATTTCAATGTTTTATTAAGACTTTTATATCAAGTCGAAATACAAAATTTATTATAATTTTTTAAACATTTTATAATAAATCGTATATTCGTTTATTTATGTGGCAAGTTGAAATTATTAAAATTTGTACTTTCTTCGAATATATTTTATAATTAAATACCGCAGTTCAGTTTTTAGAGTAGAACGTCAAGAATTATGCAAACTGTCTTGCTCAACTTCAAAGGTTGACCTATTTTTCGTTGAACTCGTTCGTTTATACAGTCATAAACAACTTCTACATATCGTAAAGTAAAGTGCAGTGAGAGGAAGGTGAGGAGTTCGCTGGTGATATTTTGAAGATTGCATCGAACCGCACGAGAAACTTTGGATCTGTGCATAATTTCCGTCTGCGGAGGGGGTAGTATTTTTTGAGAGGCTCTTTCATCTTGAAGCAACTTGTGTGACGCTTTAAAATTCTACCAAGCGTATCGAAACATTCGACGAATCTTTCTTTTACAATTCTTCCTTGTATCTTGTACGAATAACATGATGATACGAAGCGATAATTTATATTTTTTCTTAATGACGTATCTCCAATTCACAATTAATTAATTGCTTCCTCGACTTAAACAATCTTTAAAGATCCGTATATGTAAATTTGTACTTTAACGAAAAGAATATAATTAAAAATTTACAACGAAACTTTTTAAATGAATCTAAATCTTATATATCTTTCTCTGTATTTATTTAAAAAATAATATTTCTTATTTTTAGAATTATTTCTATTTAAAAAAATGCATTTCTATCCTTCACACTATAGTAGATTCAGTATTAGTCAGTTCTAGTTTCGATTATCTATCCTCAAAGAAGATTTTTTGATTCTTTGATCTGATTAAACTAAATTTCGTCAATGACAGTGGTAATTTCCAATTTCCCTCATAATCCACTCCTCCGATAAAAATCACTAAATTCTTTCTTTCCTTACATTCTACCATCTCAGTTCTACCATAATATTCCAATTGCATTATCTACACATACTCAAAAAAATTCCAATTTACTTTCGCATCATTCGATCTGCAATGCCACATTTCCATGAATTCGTCAAAAACCACGTACATAACAATTAATAACGCCTGTACTTGATATACGTTCCTCTTCTAAAATTTATGAATCCAATTCGTAATATTCTACGAGGTGCAAACTCGTATTTAAAACGTCGCGGCCCAGATATTTTCCTATCGATCGTTCCACGAGACTTTCTTTCCCCGTTTCTCGAGCGATCAATCCACGCGGACACGGATGCGTTCGGCAATGCAATTACAAGTTGAATGTCCAGCGTGACAAGAACGCGTCCGCCGCGGCATTAATAGCTGTCGAGCCGCAAGGAGCGAGACGCATCAGCGCGAGAACTCGAGGTAGATCGATCTCACGACCTATTGTTCCCCTCCACCCACCTATCTATCCATCTTTCGCTATACGTCAGAGCAAACGACATCCACCATTGTCTTCCCCTGGAGAGGAATCCACGATCTCGCGCCTCCTTTGCCAGCCCGAGCGTCGCTCGCTTTAATGGCCGAGAAATTATTTCCCTGCTAATTAACCTAGCTCCGCGAGCGCGAGGCGAGGGAGATTGGCTGTATAACCTGTCCCAACCCTCGTGATTAAGGTGTGGTGGTAATTCAATAATTTTCGGGCCTCCACCTTTCGAGAACCGAATAGCTCGTTCGGCGGGGACAAAGGCGATCGTGGTGGATCAGAGACGCGCTCTTTCTCTCTCTTCTTAACTTTGCTTCTCGTTTTTTAACGCGAGAGAAAAGGATTTCACGCCTCGATCTCTCGGTTTTTCTCGGGGCGACGCGGGGAAAAGTTGGAATCGACGAGCAGATGGAAAGTTAAATTGAGAAGTTTGGGGGTGGAGATGAGAACGTTGACGAAGGGAAATTGTCACGTGATTGTTGTGCGGACGCCGAAAGTTTAAGGTTCGAGGAACGAGAGAGGACTTCGATTTGGGATCATTGTTTTCGAATAATTAAATATAGATAGTAAATTCTTTTTCATGATTTTGTAGAGAAAAATTCTATTCTATTTTATTCGTGTTTAAATTATTTGAACATTTTGAAATTAGAAGTAGTATCAATCGAACTAGAATTTAAATTAAATATGTAATAGAGTAGTTGCAAATTGGAAACGAAATCATCGAATATCTCATGCTAGTTATTATTAATTTTTACAATTTTAAAATTATCAATTCATCGATCTATCAGGACGAAATTTCGCACAATATATGCACCGAGAAGCTTCTCTTTTTTTTTATGAAATTCCTCATTGCAGTTTAAAAAGCGTTGTACTTCAACTATTTTCCAAGGTTTGCAATGGGTCGATTATAAAGATTATAAAATTCCATCCACGCGCGCGAAAGCCACGCTTTCTGAAGCGGCTAAATGAACTCTGAAACGGTGAATTCTGACACAGAGGAAGACAAAGAGAGGGAGGAGAAAGAGAGGAATAGGCAAGACTCGTTTAGGAAACTGCGATGCTCGTGTGAACGAAAAGCGGGACAATACAAAGCATCGTTTAATCCCGTGTAGTAAAGTTTCCTTGCCGTGATTTACATTCTAGGTTGGATTATCGATGCATTTATTGTCCGCAAAATTCGAGACGGTGAAAAACTTTGGACGAGTAAAACACATCGTTCGTTTAGTTTGATGAAAAACGACGGGAAGGAATAAAGTTGCAATTCGGTTACGTAGAAACAGGAACCAAGACATAGCTATGCTCGAAATAAATGAAAATTCGTTTCATTCCCCTCGTAAAACTAGAATTTTTATTGAGATATTGTCCCTTGTGTCGAGGATTTTGATGCGTAGGATATATACGAGGCAAATTTTATAATTTTACTAAGAAAGCAAGAAAGAGATAAATTGTGTTATGTAAGAAATATTAAATATTCTAAAGAGAATATAACAACGAAACGAAATAATTAATCACAAAGATGAATTTTTAAAATGAAATTAATTTGTTTATCTTTTGATGTTTTATGAAATTTTCACCAAGTTATAATTACATTATTGTAATAGAAAGCTTATAAGTTTTTATTTCACTTTTAGATGGAGAATATATTAATTATACGGGAAAGTTATGTTATAAGATATGTATAGATAGTGATTTTTTTGTACAGTTGTATTTTCACTTTAAAGTAATATTTTTTCAATTTAATGCTTTTGTGAGTAGCTCAATTAAAACTTGAAAATTTCTCGCTATTTTTAAACGGTAATCGTGGTATGTAAAAGGTGTCAATGTTTAATCTGAAAATATAGGATCGTGAATAGATTCTCTTAAATTAAGAACATGTATCTACTCTTTCTGTCTTGAAAAGGACATAAAAAAAATTTCATTGGCATTCTCTTTTTTTTCCATTCTTTTTTCTTTTTTCATATGTACAATCTTTTTCTAAAGTTTTCCAAGTGCATCTTTAAGAAAAGTTATAATCTTATGTCTTGGAAATGGTTTAATTTTAGAGAACGAAACAACTCTCTGAAAACTTATTGTCAATTCCAAGACGTATTTAAAGACTTGAGAAAAACATTTTTAGACTGGAACTTTTTAAATTTTCAAATTGAGATTTCGAACTTCGTATTACAACTTGAAGAATATTTGCCAAATCGAAATGAGAGATTATTAACAATTATTAAATTGTTGCTCTTAGATAACTAACAGATTTTTACTATTTAACTTTTGTTCCTACAGATACACATGTAATATAAAGAATTAATTGGAAGAATTAATTACCTAAAAAAACAATTCAACATATATTACAAGTTAAAATTCAATAGAATTTATTTATTTGGCAAATAAAATTAAAATTTTTCATATAAAAATAATGAGAAGATATTAAAAATTTTGTTGTCAAAATACACTCGAACAATAGAGAAAACCATCCCATTGAAGTTGCTTTTTGTTTTATCCCGATATCTCAATCGGTTGCCGAGATATAGGGATTCAAAGTTTCCATAACGCCTCAGACAGGGTAGAGATTATGAATGGGTCAGTGACCTACACATTTTCCTGGAAATGCGTACTATTTCCAGGAATCGCGTCTGTCGCTTGTCTGGAGTTTGGGGTAGGCCAGTGAGACGAGGTGCGAGCGAGAGTTCCGAGTAAGTGACAAGGATGAAGATAATAAACGATCAAAAATTACTTTTCCTTTACACGACGATATCTCGGGAACCGGAAGTCGTATCGAGATAAATAAAAAAGCGTTTTAAAGGGCAAGAATCCGCGCTTCTAATGATCTCTCATCCATTTACAAAAAGTGATTATCTTCGATGTTACAACGGTTTAAAGTTTTTCTAATTTCAATAGAATTTAATCGAGTTTTAAGGTAAATTTTGCGATATATTTATACTGTAAATGAATATGACTGATTCGAATCTATATTCATTAATGAATTAGTGATCTTATAGCAAAAAAAAAAAAAAAGACTTTCAAACCATAATTGTAGTCTTTAATATAGTTGTTTCCTTTATGACTTGTAATTTGCCGTTTTGTGTCGTTGGATATATGTATATCCTAACAGATTATACGTAATTGCACTTTTTCATACATTTACTTACAATTAGCTGACTCTTTTTATGAAAATGATAATCAAATTTGATTATATATAAATTGGAAACAGCTGCAACAACTACGATGTCGTCGAAAGTAATGAGAGAATAACTTAATAACCATTTCTCAGAAACTCTTTATATCTCCAGGAACGAATGGAATCTTATATTAATATTCCTTATTATCATATCATTCTCATTAACGAACCAGATAACATATTTCTCATTTCATTGATCCAGAATACGTTACAACGAACCTTTAAATTTTTAAAGTATTTCGTTTTGCATATAATATAACATGCGATGATCTTTGATATCCGATATCAATTTTTGATGATTTTGAATATCTTTGATTCTCGAGGGAAGTAGTTAATAATAATTTCTTAATTATTAGCGGAAACATTCGCGGTATTTTATTGAAAATTAATTTATATTTGACATTAACGAAGTTTGCTATTCCATTTGGTTTATCTCCGATTAATGATTAGATTCAAATATCACGTGTATGCAATTAAATGGATGTATTCATTAATCAATGCTGAAATTATTTGATAATTTCGTTGGAACTAATTATAGAAGCATGATAATATTTATTTATAATTTAGAGAAATTAATTGTATATAGAGGAGTGGACTAGCCAAGCATAATCACTTCAATTATTTTCGTTATTAGTGAATCAATCAACATTTTTTTCTCATTTTTCTCATTTTTTCTGTTAGACAGAAAATAAAATATAGAGCACGAAAGAAAAAACAAATCTTAACGATATTATCGTCAATGTATCGTAACATATATATTAAATCAAATAAGAGGAAACATATCCAAAATAATATTAACAATTTCAAAATCCATAATATACATAATCATTCTAGAAACCACTATTAACCCTACTGTCTTTCTTTGCAGGTAAGCCCGAATTCCAGGCAGTGATTCGCTTTACGGTGTAAGTAATGATCTATCAGATGACCTGTTTCCATTCAAGACGATCGTTCTTCAACTCTTCACAGATCCAAATCCTTCTTATCCTACAATTCACTCGAGTCTACGATCCATCCTTTGTTCATGTTTACTTTGTGACACATTATTATAATTCTATGGAATATCAGATATAATTTTTTGCACGAGTTTGATCATCAAATACAACAATTACTCAAATACAATTTACAAAGACAACGATACATCAATTGCAAGAATAATTATTACCAATTAAAACTGCATATTCTGTAATTGGCACATTGTTATAAAAATTGAACGTGATCAAGAGAGTGAATAGAGTAGAATAGGATAAATAAAATAAACAGCCAATTGTCAGAGAGTACTAGAGGACATTTCCTCCACGCATTTGCTGGAACATGATCTTCTTCATCTCACCTAGGACGACTCTCTTCCGATTATTATCCTTTCGAAGGGTGGAGCAGATGTAGCTGCTACCATCTCGCATCCATGTCTGATACACGATCTCCAGAGAGATTTCATACGGCAGAGGTTGCACCCCTTGCCTTCTCCCCTCGGATATTCCCCGAGAATTGCAAATGTTTCGCCACCTTCCCTCGACAGCCATTCCTCTCTCTCTCTCTCTCTTCCCTCTCCTTATTCGTCTCTTATTCGTCTTTCGTTTCCTTCGAGACGATGCGATGCCACTTCTCGCCCTGGATATGGAAATTTCATATAAGCCATGCTGCACCATTTCGGTGGGGCCGATACTAGGATCTCTCTTTCCTTAGAGATAATGCAATTTCTTGGCCGACTTATTGTATTCGCAGTCCCGGCCACTTTTGATATTTCACCATAGTTGTTCCACCGCTATGGTGAGCTCTTGGATGGACTTTGTAAAGAAGAGGATTTCCTATGTTAGAGGGAAAAATATCTCGAATGATGTCTACGGGATATCACGTTTAAACATATTTCCGATACTTTGTCTCGGGTTTAAGAAGAGAATAGTGTTGATATTTATGTATTTAAGTATAGATATCGAATTATTCATATAAACATATACTTTAGATTTCAAATATGACGATTAAAATTTCTCCATTGTGCAAGCTTGAGTTTAAATTTGAAAATAAACTATAATAAATATTAGCAATGAATTAGAAATCATTTTGAAATATATTTATAATTATTATTAATGAGAGTTATAGTAAAATTTGAAAGTTTTTATCAACTGGTTTTATATATAGAAATAATTTAAATAACTTATATTTACCATAATTATACAATTTAAAGTTTATCATACTGTTAGGATTCTTCTGTAATTACATTCTTAAATGCATAAATGTCAACAAGTAGCCAAGGAAATGGGAAATATTCCCTAATCTTTACCAAGAAGACATTTATTAACGAAAATTTATTCAATGCATTTCATTTTATTCCTAACATATTATGCCCAATTCACCGTTTCATAAACAATTGGAAAAATTCCACGAGTTTTTTCCAGAAATTTCCCGCTCTCCGATTAATTTAAAATCATCTCCCAGAATCGTTTAATCGCTTCTCCATCCACTCTTTTACATCCACAACGAATTTGCATACGTTCCATCTCGCTCCGTGGAGAACTTTATTATTTTCTTCCTGGATCGATCTAAACGAACGATCGTTATCAAATATCGGGGGAGGGAGAACGGCTTTATTCCAAGCGACTCCCTCCCCTCCTCCACCTTTCATCGAACTTAATAACGAGCGCGTGTCTATCGACGTGAACGTATAGTTTGTCGTAAGATCGGGTATATTAAGTATCCGTATATTAGACGGGCCAGATCGCGAATCTTCTCCATCCTCTCCCCTCCCCTCGAGTTGAGGCACGGCACCACACCAACCTCCTCCATAAAGCGATTTACGAGCGTCGCAGATTTACCGGGCGAAATTGCGCCCCGCGTATTTTGCCACGGATACGTTGACTTACGGCGTCTCCAGGAATATCATTTTTCCCGCTTAAATCGCGCTATTGTTCCGCTTCATTGTGCGCTTCATTGCGTTTGCGAACTGTCTTTGCGTGTGTGTCGACGATATTAAAGGGGGATTATCGATGAAAGGGACTTCCTTCGAGAGAGTCGAGCGACGATTTAAGGAAGGATTTAGGGAAATAAGTGCGTTTCGATCATTGGAAAATGTTAGAACGTTTGATGGATTGATAAGGAATCGGATCATTTGATGTAGTGTAAAAAAAGGGAGGGGGGAGGGGGAGAAAATTCAAGTAGAATCGGTTTGAAATTGGTTAGTTCTGTAATAATATCGAGTAGATTTTGTGATTGGTTGTTAGGTCAGGTTAGGTTAGGTTAATTAATATTTATAGTTAGGTTAGGTAACAAGGTCGGGAATAATAGAGATATTAAAGGTTCTCATAAAGTAAATTGTACATCGAAATCGTAATAAATCATTTTAGAGTTTATAATTAATTGATTATTTATGTACAATTTTTAACGTACTATTAATTCACAATAGAAATATCTTGTTTTCCAAATACAAGCATATATTCGAATTCGCAATAGAAAAATTCTAGCCAACAGTTCCATCAGGTTCCTGTATTCATCAACTTTACCAATCAAACTTCCGTTAGATCATACCAATACTAATTTTAATCAGAACTTTTTCTCCCTCCCTTCGAGTGTATTTCGAACTCAGTGTATTTCAATCCGTTCGCGAATTTTTCACAAATTTTTCACTTTCCATCCATCGCATAAATTTACACATTGCAAGCACTGGGATAAAAACAGGACGAAGCGATCGTTGAATTGGCAATAATCATTTGCCTAATGGACATTTTAGAGGTCCGATGAAAAGGAGAAGCCTTCGCGATAACGGCGCGATTTTATCTGCTCGATGGAAACGCAAATTGGCTTCAAAGCAGCGTCGGATATATTCGTTCGATGAAATGAAATTGCGACGAATCGTGATATTATCGTGGTAAAATGAAGATAGATTTACAAGATTAACGTTTTCTTTCCTTTTTTTTTTTAATCGCTTTATTTTGTTTAATCGGCGCGCGCGACGATCGCAAATCGATAAGCTGCAAAAGCATAACGATCAAAGAATCTCGACGATTTCTCGTTTCAATTGCTGACTTTTACAATATCATATCGTGATATGTATTAATTAATGCCAGTTTCGCGTATAATAATATTTGTTGAGAGAAAAGAGAGAGAGAGAGAGGAGGGGAGTGAAAAAGGGAGGAGGAGGAACGTAGAATTTATTTGATTGGTTCAATGGTGCGAACGTTTAAAATTTTCACGACGCTTCACGAAGCGTGATGCATTAATCGTGGGATCTACACAATTATGGGATTCGATAAATCTTTTGTCGAGCATTTTGTCTTTCCCAAAGATTTATTCATTTATTCACGAGGATTAATTTTCAGTTTGCATCGAGGAAAATTTTCATCTTTTAAAAAAAGATATTTTTATCGTACAATAGAAGAGAAGACTACGACATTGAGGATTTCGAAGATTCCTTCCATTAATTGACATAATTAAACTCGAGCCAAATTGAGATCGTCCTCTTAGAACTTCTTCACTTATTCAATTTTCGAGTTAAAAAATAACAATAGTCGACAAATTATAGGACTCATTTTTCTCGCGATAACAACACAAAAAGCGCAATCATCTTTTTTGAAGAATCATCCTACGATTTTCGAATCCTCGAACATCTATAATCGAAAACTCTGTATTTCTAATTTTTTAATTTTAACAATCAAACGATTCGAACGACGATATTCCATTTGCCAAGGATTGAAAATGGTCCATCAAGTGGCGGAACAAATGTACGCGAATAACGGCGTCCCGTGTAATTGAATTCACTGTGTAACGTAAGATGGACGACAGCCTTGTGGTCCGACAAAACGCTGTCGCACGCCACAGCGAAAGAGAAATACGAGGAGTAACCGGCAGACCATTTTGGAACAGCGTGCTTTTGCAGCATAAGTAATCCTTTGTATCTCCGTGTATTTACGTGTCAAAGCGGCAACAGATTTGATTCGTGCAATAACGCATACATGTAATACGCAGAGCGCATTGTGCATTTGACACGAGCACGATTATGATTTCGAGTTTCGAAAGTTTGTCTTGGTTCACATTGGAACAAATTGGTTCTAAACCTCTCCAATGTGTTATTAATCATTTAAAATTACATTCTTTGCTTACATTCATGGTTTAAATTTAAAAGATTTAAAATATTTTTCAATAAAGATTTCGTGCAATTATAATTTTAATCAATCATTTTATTATCGTTTCTTGCTCGCTTATTTCAATTATTTTTACAAAAAGATTAAAAAACTGCGATACTCATCAAATCAACGCTCGTAATAATACCTGTCCTCTGTCTGAACTGGGCTGGCAATCAAGCCAGAATCGAATTCGATAGAACCGCTAACGAGTCAAAGCGACACGTCACCGAAAAATTCCCTATATCTGTCTCCCTAAACGTGACAAAGCTAACAGTTAGCAAGCCTGCAAAAGCCGATCCAATAACCGCGTCTAACCACGTTACAGCTCTTCCCAGTAGATCGGAGCGACAAAATCGTAAGGATAAAACAGGCGAATGCCCATACGAGAGAGTTTTATTCATCGTTACGGTCTTCTCCTCCTCTTTTCAAACGAGAGCCAACAGTTTGGGCAAACCGAAGTATACGTATCGCCGGTGGAGAATGGCGTATACGCGTCAAATATAAATTTAATGACGCGTCGAAGCGTGACGGAGGATGGAGAGGGACGTCTGCAGCTTTATAAAATTGACTGGCTGTCCCGTTTCTGCCGGCGGCTCGATGAAAACAAATAGGCGAAAGGGCTGTCAAATTCTGGAACCGTATCGCGAGAAACTAGCATTGAAGCTTTCGCTGCTGCTGTGCAAATGAAAAGGGGCTGTTTACCGGCAGTTTTTCACGGGGAGTAAAAAAATTCCACGCGTCTGCTCTTTCGTGCACCCACACCATCGGCTCGAGCTGCTGCTCGAAACGAAATTCATTGTGAAACGTTGGTGGATTGTCCAACGTGGAGTGATGGTGGTGTGGGGTTTATTCCGATTTATAAATTTCAAAGTTGCATTGTGTCGCGGAGAAGTTGGTTTTTCGTTATTCCTGAAACAATCTCGGAGTTCGATAAATAATAATACGGGATAGAGATGGTAAATCTGGTGCTAGATGGTGGGTGGATTATCCGTGGTTGGGATTAATTCGGGGATCTAGATCTCTGTTGGGGTCTGGATTATCCCTTTTCCTCTCTTAGCGAGAAGGAAGGTTGTTGGTTGTAGGCTCTCTTTTCAAGAAAGGCTCGTAAGACACGAACGATCGCGTGACGTTTGTTAGGGACGAAATTAAGAAAATAAAATGGCGTGAGTTGTAATTATATCGTGCGGAGGAATGAAAAATTTTTTCCAATCTCTGTTATTTTGTATAAAATTAACCACGTTTTTCAATCGTTTCCTCGTAACGTGTGATTATTTTTATCCGATCTTTCCGCTAACTTTCTGGTGAATCTGAATTATTTAACTTTAACTTTTTTAATTTAAATCACGATCTTATTAATAATACGTCTATTATTGTAACATTTTGTGCCTTGAATGGATATAATAATTATAATTATTATTAATTATAAATTGATCAAAATGATTTATAATTGATAATCGATAAATTAAATAAATCGTTTCGTTCTATTTCTGAGAATTTGAAAGATTTTAGTGGAAATAAATTATCGATATTCGTTCTCGATAAGCTTGAAATTTGATCTATCGATGAAGAAAGATATAATTTTGAAACGTAAGTTTGAAGTTTAGATTCTGCCATGATGCAAAATCATATGGGGAAATTGATAGTACGAAAATTCAACTTCAAATTGTTTACAATATCCAGGGTCGTTTCTCTATCCTTTTCTTTCGATTGTGTGAACAACTCTTGACACCTATTCCTTTAAAATTCATTTTGATAGAAACGAGCCAATACTCGAGTTCAATAAAAACTTTCAGCAAAGTTTTGACGTGTTCGTTAACGTATTTTGAAAAAGTCATTTTCAAAATATTAACGGTAGACGTTTTAGATACAGATGATTATTTCCAATCGTGAATTTTTCAGCATTGTGAATATAGAAGTTATTAATGTAAATGGATAGAAGAGTTTCGTATACAAATAAACCATTTTATTCGAAATCCATGATGATAAATAAACGAAGGAATTCTTGAGAATTTAAATAACAAAGATATTTCGAACGATATAAATGAATTCGATTAAACATTTATCAAACTCAAAGATGTATAAATAGTTAACGTATAATTAATAGAAAACATAGAATTGAATACTTTTGTACGTACGAATGGATTATTAAATCCATTTCAAAAAAGAGAGATTCAAAGAAACTGGAAATTAATTGCAATCAATACTATATACGATTCTCCTTTGCTTCCTTAGTCTGATGAAATGCAGTTCACACTACTGCCCGACCAAACACACTCCATCATTGCCAACACTCAAATATCTCACATTTCATTCGTCATATACATCGATCCATTGAAACTTTCCATCTCAAATTTTTCCTTTCCACGAATGAGATAAAGTTCCATAAAACTCACATTAAAGATCCACTAATCCCACGACTTGCCCTGGCATGAACAAAAATCTTCCTCCCCCTTTCTCATCGATGTCAGGGATTTTTTTTTTTCAGAAATCCATTACTGTACTCCCTTTTCTTCGTCGTCACAATTTGATATCGAGACGAAGAAAGGATCGATAACAATTTCCACTTCTGAATCTCTTGGAATCTTTGGAAACCGTTTATAAAGAGGGTACAAGATCACGCTGAATCGGTGAGAATAGAGATTCGTTCGCACGAGGTTGTAAATTCAACGAGCCGCCTATCTGAAGGCGACTTTGCTCGGCTGCGTGCGGAAATTGGATCTCTGGGCTCCCGATTCCTGATGAAAAGCATCGTCTTACCTGAAGGAATCTCGACTGATTTCCCTTCGATGGATGGATCTTATTGGTTTAGGATAGGGATAAGGGAGAAAAACCGAGGTTTAGAATGCGTTTAGGATCGCGTGGAAACCCGGTTCGGATCTATTGAAGGTGTTTGGTCATTGTTGAATAGGACAAAAGATGATGGGGAAGGTATTGTGTGGTGTTGTTGGGGAGAGGAGGGAGGGAAGAAGTCGAATTTGGGAACGGTTCGGTGTATTGTTGTTGCGCAAACACGATATTGCAATTTGGGATCAATAATATTATTCGGTGTTGATATTTTCTCTTGTATCAGAATCTTTGAATTTTCATCTTGCTTATTGTTAACTATAACGCGTGTCTATATAATCAATCAACGATTTTTCATCGGATCTTACGAATCTACAATTGTTTCTCATTGTCAAACAATCTACTCTGTATCTTCTATCCAATCCTTTCTTCGCATCGATTACAATAACAATAAACAGAACAATGACTAATTCATACGATTCAATAAGAAACACCAAGAATTTCCATCCATCGTGTGAAATACCACGGATACGTAAAAAAAAGAAAGAAGAAGAAAACAAGCTTGTCAAATAAACAAACAGATCGGTGTAAAGTTCGAAGCAGGCGTTCCTCACAGGACAAAACAGATTAGATTACAGGGGAGGAGGAATGGAAACTGGGCATCGCGTTAGGATTTCCCATGCGAGGCGTACATTACGTTACGGTGCACCATGAAATATGCAACGCTATCTGCTGGCACGGCCGCAACGCCACGACGACGATCCTCGCCCTATTTCCAAGCCGACTGCTTCCTATGCACGAGCCACTTGGCCGCATTCGTGGCTTCGAAATCGGGGATCCAACGCGATCGAAAACCGTATCGACCCGAACATCGTTATCGTCGATACCACCACCCTCCTCCTCCCCTATCGATACCCGGAGAATTTGACTGTGGACCAAAATTACCAGTAACGAGGTAGCAGCGACGGTTTCCGCGGAAACCGACCAATTTTCCGGTATTTCTCCGCGTGGAACGGCCGCTATTCGCTATTTCATGGGTTTGTCGTTTGAATCGATACGGGCTAACGAGTACTTTCTACGGGCCGATACGTTTCTTTGTGTCTTTTAACGTGTGTGTACGGGAATTAACGGCCGGTTTGATGGAGGAGGCGAGAAATTGCTTCGGGTATAAGCTGCTTTCTGGTGATTGGCGTGTAATGGGGGAAAGAAAAATAAAAGGGGGAGAGGAGGAAGGATCGTATTGTGCAGACGTGGAGGTTATTGGCTCGGTGGGAGGAAGGGTTGTTTCGGTCGAACCATGATTTTTAACGAAATATTATATTTCGATCTAATATTCTGGTAAAAATTGGATTAGCATTATCAATCTATTAAATGTGCGTGACATGCATCCATTATTTGAGAGATAAAGCGAATTTAATCCAATCTATTTTATTCTATTCGACGCGTAATTTGGAATTTTTCATTAATATCGTGCAACAATATTCCGATATATACTCTCTTTTACTATCTTCATCTTCAACTCTTGCGATTCATTCCAGCCGATATTCACAAACGCAGGTACACGCTTATCCAAACCTCCCCGTTTAATCTCTCGTCTCTCTCATCGCCCAAAATATCAAATTCGACCAATTTCTGAATCTGACCTCCACGCGAAATCGGGACGATAAACCGAAAACAAACGTAAGAAAAGCGAGGGTGGAAAGTGCCTTTCGTTCAAACTTAAACGGTCTGGCCGAAGTTTAACTAGGCCAACCTCCTCCGCCCAATTAAAAACTCAATTCCAAAAGCTGTGGAGGGGAGAGGTTCACACCCTCGCGCTTCCGTGTGTCGAGAGTTTTGAGTGGCTGTTTCGCCCGAAGCAACTCTATCTATCCGCAAGATTCCCCGGGAAAATTCGATTGCCTGTAGGAGCGGCGTCGTTCGAAATCCTTCTCTCCCTTCCTCTTGCCTTGATATGTCGATGGAGAGGCACAATTATATCCGTGATGACGTCTAAACTAAATCGACTTGCACGTGTGTTTACCCGTGTAGCAATTAACAGAGGAGTCGGATGCTGTAACGAGCTTCGTCACTTAGCACTCGTCTCCACAACGTTTAATTAACATCGGTATTTTTAATAATTTTTATGATATTTGTACGAATAAGTATCGATATCTTCTATATGTAAGATACATTTGAGAGACTCTTATCGTATCGTAATATTCGCTTTATCCCCTTTTGTGTTTGTTTTGATTTCTAGAATCGATTCTCCAAAGATTGTATTAACACCTTAAATCTTGAATACAAAGTACAAAGGTATATGTATGTAATATAACGTTCCTTGCTATTTGATTTTCTCATTTTATTGGCGTTTTATTTTATTATTGCGGAAAATTATTTGCATTTAATAGCAGAATAAATGTCGATTAAACGTGTTGACACGTGGATACAAATTTACTCTCAATTTCGTATTAAACATTGTATCGATTCCGTCACTGGGAATGCAAGAGATGCTGCAAAACGGAGAGATAATCGCCTCCATTCGATTTGCCGGTAAAATGGATAGATTCCGCCGTCTGACTTCTGTATTAAGCGTTAAGCGATCAACAACGTTGAATATTACTCGGTTCCCTGGCTGCGGAGTAATATCAAAGGTTTCTAGAAATTACATTCGGAATTTGAAATTGCTTCAAACCCGATCATTACGTGATATAATCATAGAAAATGTTATATGATTAAAATTGTGTAGTAAATCTATGTTATATCATAATTATTATCCGAATGAAAAATGCTCGAAATGGAAAGTGAATTTATATTTTAGAAATTTGTAAATATTAATATAATAGAAATCATCATCAAGTATGATTTTTATGTGTATAGTTTTGAAGCATACTTTTACATTTCCCTCTTCACTTTTTAAATTTAAATTCATCCTAGTCTTTCATACTAAAGCTAAATAATGTATAAGATAATGGATGTGAATCGTAAAAGTGTGAAAGATTTCAATAATAAAAGGATACAATTACTCGTGGCGAGAGCAGAGAAATGGAGCACTTTAGAAACAATGAATAATTCCGGTAGAATCTTCCTGCGGTAGTAGTTTCAATTTACGTTGTAGCATGTCTATTTCCTGCAATTTCCATGACTAATCATCGATTCCTTCAGCCAGATCACTGTGTTAATAGCAAATAGTTCTTGCGTCTCGAGAGCAGATCTATTAGATTTGCCGATGAATCCAATTATGCTTCAACGTATTAGAATTTGTCGAGTAATGTAATGCTAATAACGTATATTGCATTTGCCTGTTGAAGCAACAATATTATACAATATTCGTGCCATAATTAATATATATATATGAAAAGGAATAAAAAGAGTATTCGTACAGAAATTGGAATAGTCTTCTTTATCAGAAAATGTCTATGTCTACGTTGGGTTTGAGGAAAGAGTAATACTTTCTGATTGATGATATACGAGTGACACAGCAACAAACAGGATTTATCAAGTGAAAATCATCAGTCAAGTAGGATTAAGTCAGAAGCAATTAAACTTGCAGCGAAATCGGGAAGCAATATGAGGTCAACAGACTTCAATTAATTTAATTCAACGCTGTCCACAAGTGAAACCCTTTATACGATATAATCCTCTTCTAAGCGTCGTCACTAAATGTGGAAAAGATAATATTATTACCGGCGTAATCATAAAAATCTCTTAATTTTTAATTTTTACTTATCTTGAACAATATTTATTTATACGATCGAAACTAATTCCATTTCCATATTTAAATTTGATCCTTGGACTCTGGCATTTAATGACGTTTGCTGATAATTAAAAAGAAACGAAAGGATTGGAATAATAAATAATTACTTGCTTCATTCATCACGGTTAGATTCCAATTTAATTTATCAATTATATCACAAAATCAAAAAAAAAAAAAAGTGATCATTTTATTAAAAATCAGCTGTTTCATCCAAGAGCAAATTTCTGATCTTCATACGGTATTTCACCACGTGTCACATCCCATACGCGAACTTTCGTCTCGCTTTCGAGTAAATAAATGGAAGAAAATCCTCGAAAAGCTGAAGAGGATGGATAACGTGACGGAATTTCTGGTAACGCGAGACACGTTACCCTGAAGGGATGCATCAAGGCTGCGTGTTACCTATCCATGGGAAACCGGTTACTTCTCGTAGGGTGCAGTTGGAGCAACTCGCAGGTATCTACGACCGTGTATACACAGCCGCGTGTTGAACAACGCTATGCAACAACGTCGGCAGCAACAGATAAGGTAGCGGTCTATAAATTAATTAGACTAAGTCTCTAAGACCTGAAAGCCGCATGCGCCAGTCAGACCTATCTAAATCTGCATTAAACCACCTACCTGGCGTAGATGAAATTTACAATCTGCTACTCAGTCGTTCGTCCATCTTTTAACGCGTCTCTTAAACCCAAGTTCTGTCGCGGTATCTTGAATGAGTTCTGTCTCTTGCTATCTTCTTTTTTCTTCTTTAGCACAGTTCTTTTATCTCTTTTTCTCATGGCCAGTTGTTTTAGAATTAGAATCGATTTTTTTTTTTGGAGTAGAAATTGATTTTAAGTCGGTTTTTAACATTTAGCTTTTTCGATTTTGAAAATGATTGTAAATTTTATTATTTGCTGATATATTTATATGATAATAATAAAAATAATTCAATATATGTTACAATAAAAAGAGAAGAGAACACAATTATTAATACGTTTATATGTGCATAGTAATTCGTAAATTATTATTATTAAATATATAGTTCATTAAATTTGATTAGAAGCTCGAAGACGTTGAAAATTTAAGTAAATTTTTTAGCCAGAAACTGTAAATTTGATATTAGATTGTACAGATATGGTGACGTAATTGAAAAACAATTATGTTTTAAGAAGTTAAACGTGAAATTAAAAATGAGTTTTAATTTCGTTTCGGGCAATTTTACGAGTCCTTTGTAAAATAATTTTATCGTTTAGTACAAAGTTTGATTCATAGTTAGATAGATAGTTTAATTTCATATTTTTCTCGTTTCAATCTCTCAACTTTGATTATATTCCATCTCGCTGGTTCTGCCGTTTCAATCATTTTTCTTTTTAATTCTATCAGTACTTTAAATACTTTATTGTTTGAATCGTAAATTATAATAATTATTTCTGGAGAATAAATTGTTATGGATAAAATTAAACAATCATTTATCTTCATATATTTCGTGTATAGATTTATTTGGCAAAAACGAAATTGGCAATTTTACAAGGAGTCTAAATTTTATTGTATCGTGTACATATATCATGCTTCAATTTAATTAAAAATACAGCATCGTACGAGAAAGTAATATCCGTATAATTAAAATGAACTTTCCAAAGCAATCATACTTTTTAATTAAAAATTATTTCCACTATATCGCGAATTTCCATTAACTTTATAAATTTTCCAAAATATTCCAAGCTATACTTTTCTATTTCTCTTCAAATTTCTTGAATTCCTTTCTTTATATATCTTCATATATCTGTGATTCACTGTGTCCATCATGCAAAAAAAAATTCATATCGAGTATCATGCTGGTTGAATATTAAAAGTGAGAAAAAATTCATATTTCGAATAGTCAAAGAACAGAAGAAGCTCACCAATGAAAACTCTCCTGGCTCTTCTACGTATATTTATGAAAAATGATAAGAAATATTGAATACCAATTTTCATAAAGAAAACATAAGAAGTCGTATAAAGCTTGATATGATAAAATAATAGCTAAATTTTATTAAAAATCTACTTTATAATATAACGTATTTAAAAATTATTTTTATTATTATGTATACGAAGAAGAATAAAAGAAAAAGAAAAGTTATTTTGTAAAAAGATCAACTCTTTTTATTATACAAAAGAAATAACTCCTCAACAACTTGTATTTCATGAATGAATAATAATGTTATACTAAACGACACTCGAAAAACAGTGTCCATTAATTTCTCATGAATTATAAACGTAATTAAAGTACATCCTCTCGTCTCCACCACTTTCGCCTTATTAAAAATTTCAATCACTTATTGCATAATCCAACTTTCTTAAAGAAGCTTATACAGCAGGTTTATATGGAAAGCAATAGCTACATCTTGCCCCGCCAAAGTTCAGGCCACGCTATTTCAGGCTTATCGTCTTCACAGCCAACAGCCCCGTTCCTCGAAACAAACATAAAGTTACGATCTTTACCGGTGAATACCTCGCGAACCGTAATCTCTACGCACACGTAGCTCAAACATCTTCCAATTCTCTGTCTCGTTGTATGAAATACTTTGTGCATCCGGCGTGTGCAAGCGTGGCCCAAGTTATCAGAGTCTGAAACTTACGTGGAATGTAATAAAAGTGTGGAAATCGCTTTGAAAGTGTTGGAGAATTTGATACTTTATGATATCACGAAACTTATACCGCCGCTTCTTTCGCCAAAATTTTTGAATTTTATTTTTCGAGAAATTTGAGATCGAAGAGTTTGAACGAAATCGCGAATTTTGGACATTGATGTCTCTCTGGCTATGATTTCTCTGTTCTCTGTTCTTGAGATATTTATAAGAGACTTGGGTTAATTGTAAATTAAAAATCATAGATTTACAATTTTTACAAGCAGATTTTTTAGGCATTTGAAATGAGAATTATCTTGGTATTTATTCGAATAAATTCAATGTTCGAATAATTCAATTACAAAAGGATCAAAATCTAGAAATTCTGTAGTCTGTTCTTATGATATATAATTTTAATCATTCTTTTCAATCTTTGAACTTTCATTCTGATTTATCAGAAAATAAATGCCCCTGCCAATTTTTTCCTTGTAAAAATATACATTATATTTCCATACATTAATTACTCTCTAAAATTAAAGATAATTATTAAAAGGATAAAAAATTCTAAATTATTAACAATTATAACAAATGCAACGCATTTTTATATAGAAAGGTTCGCTTTCAAACTTAAATAACTCGACTGGACAATTAACCAATTACGCCAGTCTAACGTAATAATTTCAAAAGCGATTTTCCACGCTTTTACCACGTTATTCATTTTTCACGGGCGAAAAAAAGTTCAGGTGGAAGAAACGCCACGACGCCAGCGTATTTTGGCTGGCCAGGTTTCTTTGCGCGACCATCAGGATAATCGCAGGTCCTCCTTTTGTCGGGAATCGAGACGAGGTGCGCTTATGAATATCTTATGAACGCATAGAAAGCTTCCACCGCGGGTATTACGCCTAGACCTCTTGCCAGATAACAAGGGGATGTCGTTGAAAAATGGCCCCTCTTTCCTTATCCAACCCCTTGATAGGGCCAATCCTCTCGCCGCTCGGGATATTTTCACTTTATCACGCGTTACAGCTAGCAAGAAAGGGAGGAGGAGGGGGGAGGGGGGTCTTAACGCCTTAACTCAAGCCACGGTTTGTTCGTTATATTAACGTGAAATTCAATGCACCGAGATTTTTGCTTGACAACATTCGTGATAATTTGTTCGTGCTTTGACTGTAAAGTATTCACGGATTTACTTTTGTTTCGTGAAGTAATAGTTGGTTACGAGCAATTTAATTGTGTATAACGTTATTTATTTTCTTTTTATACAATTAATATCGCGGAAATAATTATCAAAGATGATTTTTTATATATCATAGAATGATCTGAAATCATAAATATACGAATAAATATTTTAATTTAGTATGTTGATCTAGTCTCATCAGAAGAAATACAAGAAGAAAAAAAAGATAAGTAATGCCAACAATCAGACATTAATATCGTAGACCAGCAGAACAGTTATGTGTCAAAGAATTTCTCATTCTCCACAAAGCTTTCGATCGTCTTACGCGAGCACGTCGAAAATTGAAACGCCATCGTTCAAATTCCTCAACTCGCACGCGTAATATCCTCGTAATATCTTCGACAATTTCCATACTATGCATACACACATTCGTGGCGAACAAATGTCAACAGCTCGACTGTTGTACACGCGGTGGTTAATAGCGAGCTTGAGACGATAGCTCGGTTAAGTTGTGCGTGACTCGGTCTGCAAAACGGGTTCACCAGGGTTGAGGTGATG
Source organism: Apis florea (assembly GCF_048593485.1). NCBI lineage: Eukaryota > Metazoa > Arthropoda > Insecta > Hymenoptera > Apidae > Apis > Apis florea. Next base: position 30,981 of record NW_028256824.1, on the reverse strand, counting down.
ATAAGTATTTCTGTCGTAGGCTGAACGCTTTGTGCATCAGACGCACAATTCACGTACGACTTGCAGATCTTGCGAGCAACGGCACAGTCACGTGGGTCACGTATGTCAAGCCTAGTAGAAAGCACGTGTACGAGCTTCCTTTTTCCTGCGAGGAACACGAAGGGAACGATATAACAGCTGGTAGACGCTTTCCAAATGCAATTTAGCTTATACTGGAATGCTTTGCAACAGTATATTCCTTTATATTAAAGAAATACTTCTTGGGTGTTCGTGGTTTCTTCGAAGAAAGTAATTTTCTGGAATTTTAGAAATGTTTAAAAAAAATACTTGAAACTTTCATTAATCAAAGAGCATACATTTATCTATTTTCTGACAATAATAAATAATATTACAGAGTCTGTTCTTAGAGGATCGATCCTAGAGATGAAAACAAAATACATAAACGTCGATCAAGACTTATATTAATATCTTGCATATATACGAAGTAATCGGTAAAGGATCGAGTACTTTAATAACTTTGGAATGTCTTTAATATCCGATCATTCACCAAATCCTCCTTTAACGAGGAAAATCGCGCGGGAAACGTGTTCCAAAATTGTTGTTGGCCGATATCATCTCTATACAAACGAATCCCTATTACCGTTCCAATCTCTCCGCTCCCATTTTCTTCTTCCTTTCGACCGATGCGCTTTGATTAGTGCCATCCGCCAATCACTCTAAGAGGAACCAGCTCAACCGTGTCATGCGCAAAGTTGTTTCATTGAAAAAAAAAAAAAGAAAAAACGAAACAGTTTCCAAGCGTTTACGCGACATTTTCATCGTCGGTACGTCATCCCAAGAATCGACTTAAAATTCGTTCCATTTCCTTGGACACGATCCCCCAAGGATATCGCCCGGACACCTGGCGACAACTTCTTCCTCAATTTCTCCACGAATTTTCCACGACTTTGGCCGCACGTACCGCGGGGAATCATTCGAGACTCATTACGTTAACGCGAAGTTCGTTATCAACCGCTGTGTACCTCGCTATAATTACTAACAAAACTATTCTGCAATCGAATTTTCCCGCCGAAGGGAAAATGGGGGATGGCGAAAGGGGAGAAACTCGGCTCGTTATTGCCCCTCGTTAATAGCTCATTCCTTTGCCGTGTCTGTTGGCCCTTCTATTTGGCAAAGGTATAATCGAATAATGAATTTCGTCGTTGTATCCGGAACCGGTCGCCTAACAAATTCGTCGCTCGCCAATTTTACAGGTGTGCCCGGCCACGTTTCGAGGCACGGTTCATGGGCATGAAAGGGGTGGGTGGCGGACGAATCGGTTTCACAGTGGTGGGGTATCGATTGAGAAGAGGGCGAAAAAGTAGGAGGGAAAGGAAGCGTGACACGCTCGTGATACACAAGGGGATGTATTGAATTCTATTACTATGTTCCCTATGTTTGTCGTTGGAATCGAACGAATTATTTAATCGGGTCGAATGTCAAACGGTATATATAACAAGGGACGAGAACTATTTTCGACTTAATTAGTGGAAAAACTCGACAAATTGCTCCACCCACGAACCCTCAACTCTCTTCGCTCGATGGTTAAATCGTTTACTTTTCTCTCTCTCTCTCTCTCTCTGTATTTGCATCTTGGTTACGTAATTACGAGAAATCAACTTTTCAAATATAAATTATCGATTTGAATATCGAATCATTGGAAGAGAATTTGATTGTACGACGCTTTTAATTACGATTAAGGCAACGAAAATTCGAAACACGTTTAATTTTCAGCTATATTTACAATTCGACAAGTTGTGCGAGTTTTGGGGACAATCTTCAATCCTCAAATCTGTTGTGAATTCAATCAACGAATTTTTCATTATCTATATTATAATCGATTAAATTTTTCAAATATTCGGGAAGAAAAATATCTTTGAAAAAGATATCACGAATTCACGCTGTGAGAACAAAAGTTTCGCATTTTGAAATAAGTTCGAAGTTGCAACATCCTTAAATGAGATCATCCTGGTGGAAATATTTCTGCGTGGATTATTTTTTGCTTGGTATCGTTCTATCGTTCGCAAAAGAAATTTTTCGGTATCGTTGCTCGCCTTTGAACGAAGCTTGTTGAAAATTATTGAGAAACGATTTTCTTCAAGAGTTTCCAACGACTTTTTCCGCGACAAAGTATTAAAAGAAAGAAGTCGAGATGTTTACAACGGTTCGAAGGGGAAAAGATTTCCTTAAAGACGATCGTTATAACATCACAGAAACGAATCGGTGTTTTTTCCTTCTTTTTTTTTTTTTTTTTTCTTTTTTAAACTGGCAGGTAAATTAACGATTCAACGCGATTTAATAACCGTTTCGCTGGAACATCTTGTCCACTTCACGCAACTCGTCTTGAAATCACGGAAATTTAATCGTTTGCTGATTTTACTCAACGCGAAAGCTGTTCTCGAAGGAGATAAAAGAAGGAGATCGAGGAGAATGAAAGGGATGCATTTAGGTTGGCTCCTCTGGGAAACTACTTAGCCGAGTGATTCTATAGTTGCAGCGCTAAGAGGAATTGATTTCTAAGAGATTTCCATTTGAAGGAATTTAAAATGATTTAAGAACTTGCCAGCTAATGGAAATCTTTTTGATAAAAATATAGGATCATGAATTTTCTTCCTTTTAAAGATATCTCTTGTCACGCGATACGGACAATCTTCCGTTATTTATAAATCTAATCTTTTTTAATTAATAATAAGATTCCATCATTTAAAAATTACTATCTTCAAATGTTTTCCCATTTTGTGAAGAATTTCTCCGGAATTTTAACTATAAGTAGAACCGATTATAATTGAATCCATCGACGTTAGAATCTAAAATGTGTAAATGTAAAAAGATAAAAAATGAATTTATAAATGTATTAAACATAGATATTCAAATTTTAAAACTCAAAAACTGATTCTATTTTAATTTCATTCTAAATACTAGCGGAAAAATTAAATTTGATAAAATATTATTTTCTCAATTTTATCGAGTATTTCAATCATCAATGATGATTTATAATTTTATCAGTATCTATAATTAAATACCATACTAACAACTAATGACAAGTATCATTCCAATATACTTAATACATCTCTAATCGTATTCCATGAAATGCATTGTCTCACGACGAAATCAAATTTTAATCAAAATCTAAATTAGAAAAGAAGTATCTGTGTATCTATACGCAGATATACTTTCATCAAATCAAAGAAATTTACGATCAACAATGGAAACAGCAACGGTGAGATACTGAAATATTTTTGATATTGCTCACTCTGTAAAGTTCGATGGCTTGCGCCTTATTGGCCGAGCCAATATTGCGCGCGACATTTAATGGAGCGGTAAATTTTTTTCGCGTTGCTTGCCGCGAGGAAAAATCGAAGTACGAACATTCATGGAAGCGAACATACGGAAAAGAACGTTAAAAAATGATGTGACGCAAGATCTGACACGTTGTAAGCGATACAATTTGCTTAATGCACGCAGGATGACGCAGGGCGGTTAATTATTCGATTTTATTTCGTTACACGTTCCACCATCGAGCACTCCGTTTTCGAAGCTTTTAAAATTTCGAACTCGTCCCCGCGCTAATTGACGCCCGGCTCAAATGCAATTTTCCGCGTGAAAATACGAAGGTTGCTCCACTTTCACACGCGTACAAATCTCGTATCCTGTACTCTACATTTACCGATCGTATTCGTAAACATTTGAACGTTTCCTGTAAATCAAAATTGTTAATAATAAAAATGTGCACGTTCTGATTATTGAATGAAATATTACGTGATGAGAAAAGAATATTAAGAATGTCACTACTAATATCTTTTTTCCTTCTCTTCTTTTGTTAAAATATAACTTTGATTGAAAAATACGAAATGAAATATTCAAGCGTCCTTTTTCTCTCGATTTTTGTGGCTAGTTTTCAAAGAAACTTCCAGTCCAAAACAAAAATTCTAACTGATTACCGAAACCGGTTACGTATTACTCGAAATAATGACTCGTGTCAAGATACAAAAAATCCAAAAGAAACTGGTTCAACAATAAGAATAATCAATTGTCATAAAGAAATCGAAAGCGAGTGTACACATTTCACGCTTAGAATATCCACCCTTTGCAAAGCTCCCTGTTGAAAGATCATCTGGAGAGGAAAAAGAGAAAGAAGGGAGAGGAAGGGAAGGCAGTTCTTCCAGGTTTAAAAATATTTCGAAGATATGCGAGGCACTTTATCCTCTGGTTGGAAAAAAAGGATGCGCGAGATAGAACACTTGCCCTCGTTTCCAGCCAATCTATCATACGCTCGAGGACAATGGAAAATGCACCTGGTCCGCTTCAGTCTGATCCGCACACACACACGAGCGTGCGTGCGTGAGTGTGTATGGGGGTTGAGTCTCGCGAGAGAAACGAGCTCTTAGCCGAAACAGGAGCCGAAGCTGAACGTTTGCCTCTTTATGAAAAGATCCTCCCCCATGAATATACAGGGCAGCCATGGATGCTTGCTAGCACGCTTTCGATAACGTAAGAGCATCGAAAGGGGGCCGTATATCCTTTCGAAAATAGGGGGAGGAATAAATTTAAATATCGCAGCTTCTTTGATATGTTAACAAGGATAGTCGAAGAACGACCAACGGATGGGCCGAGAAAACGGAATTCTTTGATACTGATTTCTTTCTTTTTTATCCCTCGCAAAAATGAGAATCGTATTTCATAATATAATACCTTCCTTCTTCTCCTTTTCTCTTAGTTTTTTCTTTTTTCTCTATTCTCATAGTTTGAACTTGAATACTGTTTAAAAGAAATAAATTATATGCAAAGCATATTCGTTTAACGAAATAATATATCGAATCAAATCTATAATAATGCAAATATATGATGTCAAAATCGAACGTGACACTTGCAATATCTAAGGCAAATGTCATACATCCAAACATCCTTTCGATTATTTTCCTTTTTCTCTCTTCCTTTTCCTTCTTCTCTCTTTTATCCTGTATTGTAACTTTTCCTCTTCGACCACGTACGAGACGATATATGTTTTCTGGAGCATTGCACGGCCCACCTGCGCACGCGGGGCTCTATGCAAATCCCATTGTAGAGGAACTCGTAGAGGTTCTTCCTTGCCCCCATCTCAATATTTCTTTCGCGCGACATTGTTTCAACCCTTCCCCATCTCCGATTCCAACCGGAAGATCGTCAGTTGTTTAATCGTGAAATTAATGGCGGCGCCACGAGTGCGGCGAGGAGCTCATTGTAACTTTGAGATTTCGAGCCAAATAAATTTTCCAAGCGGAACGAAACTTGTACGTGTTTATACACATTCGCTTGTGGATTCAAAATTTGTGATTGTCTGCTCAGATGATATTGGTTCGAAGATTTTTTAATATATTTTAATATATTCGTGTGACAGCTTTAAAGATCAAGATGAATACAAAAGTTGATGAAGAAAGTCGGTTAAGATTTATTTATTAAATTATAAATTGATGAAGATAGGAAAAAATATTGATAAATAAAATCTCCAGTGTAATTATAATATAAATATATGTGTTTATGTTAGAAAGAAAATTAACTTTTTATTTAAATGATTATTAACAAATAAACAATGTGTTATCGTATTTTAAAGGATTTTGCGAGCGCTTTGATATTTGAATTGTCAGGGCGAATAAGAAAACGCAAGTGTTCACGGTATTTATATGTTTGGCTAAAAACAGACTACTTAACGACTAAGCTACTTAAGCGACTACCGTTTCAGTAGTGACAGCTATATTTATCCGATAGCTTATTGTCAATTTGTAATTGTAATTAATGAAATACGAACAGCTTAGTGACATTCTTCTGTTTATTATAAGTAATTATAATTAATTAATTTTTTAGGATAATCATACATTAATTATTAATAATATTATTTATAAAAAAAATAATTGCGATTACTTATCGATTAAAATTATACAAAAATTGCAAATTTTCCATAACCTAAAAATTTTTAAACAAAAATATTAAACTGAAATTCGAAAATTTTCCAATTTCCCACGTTTTTAAAATCGACAAATCCGCTAAAATTATACAAAATTTCCAAACTCGCTACTACCGCAGTTTGTACTCTCGTTTAAACAACTTGTATAAATCACCACCTGTCAACGAAACTCGCGTGAAAAGCGTAAATACCGTGCAATGAATAAACCGGCGTAAATTATACGAAGGATATAAAATAGAATATAAAAACTAGAGACCTATTTAACCGAACTTATATTTCGCGAATGAAAGTGCATTGAAAGTGGTGCGCCACACCATAAACACTGGTTGCATCGTTAATCCGGTCGATGTCATTCGCAGGCTCAAGCTGTTCTAATTAAAATGGAGAAAACAAGGGGTTTACAGTGAATAAGGGGAGAATTAGGTCGAGCTCGTTTTTAAAAGCACGATATTCCTATCTAACGATGCTTCCATTTATTAAACGTCTACTGTTCGCATCCTATACGTTCGCTTGTTTTTTTTATTTTTCTTTTTTTTTTTTTTTCGAAATATCTTTCTTTACCTCCTTCCTATGTTCTAAAGATTCTTATCAATGTTGGTTGCGGTATAACTGAATTGCTACGACGTTTCACTATTCACGTTCTCATCGAGAATAATTCGAAATACCGCTGTTCGATTGTTCTTTAACATTTTCACGTTTATAATTGCGCGTTTTGTCTTCGAGCGATTTAAAAGAGGAAAGCGGTTCGTGAAATGGTGAAATGGATTCGAGGTTAATTTGAATTGTACCGAGAATGAAAGGAATTCTATCTTCTTTGATTCGTATTTCTATACAAAACTATGTTGTATTTTCTCCATCTCGTTACTTTCATTTGTTATTATTGTTTTCCATTTCATTGCTTTTCACTTAGACGTAGTGAAAAGTAAAACATTAATTCATATTGGAATAATGAATTCATATTAGAATAGAAAATTTCTAGCTTATCCAAAGGTAATAACTTTTTATTTTATTATTATTATTATTTTTTTTTTTTTGCAAAACGTTTTATAAACGTGACACAATAAATCACGCGTATCAACATTTTATAACACTGATTTAAATGTCTTCCTAACGAGAGAATCGCTCTGTATCACGTATACAAATCCATTCGTGTACCATGTACCATTCCTCCCCTGGCACTCTTCCATAAACTTATTACCCCGACTTAAAAGCTCATTCACTCCCACCATAAGAATTCATTACACCATGCCCATAATTCATACTTAATTACAATACACAACCACAAGCGTGGTATAGTAACAACTTCCTTCCAAAACATAAATACCAATTTATTTCCCCATGGAACGAGCCCCTTTCATCAATCATAATAGTTGCTCGCCAACTAATTCCCGCGCTCTCCCTTAAAAACTCATCCCCATTTTCAAATTTCTCTTCTCCTCCTTCGTTACACCGCCTTCTAATCTCGCCTTCTATCTATTATTTACATCGATTCGTGCGCCTATTTCTGTGAAACACGGTGTTCCAGGAAACGCCAGTTTCGAAAGTTTCGCGTGAAAAACATGGACGATGTCTCGTAGGACTCGTTTCGGTGGATAGAGGTGGTTTCGTAAACTGGCAATGTACCTGGTATAGCAGCTGCTAGCTATATATCTATATCTAAATATTTAAAGAACGGGAGAGTTTCTCCTATCCGCAAGAGCGAAAGGATATTCGAGACAGGGTGGGAGGGAGAGACTTTGCTTAGGGTTGATTCCTGGATTTTTTCTTTTTTTCTTTTTTCTCTCTCTTTTTTGCTCGAGCTTGTGTTCGCAACACAGTCTCGAAGCAATTGTTTCTTTTTCTTGCTCGGTTTCTTCTTATCTCTCCCGCCTCTTCTTATTTCCTCTCATCTCTATACGACGTAGACTTGCTCTTAGTATACAGTCAAGACAGTCAAGAAGGATGTTCATTCGTTGCACGTCAGAATCTTGGACGTGTCCCGACTTTTTCCCTCTCTTTCTCGCCACCTTTTCCTCCCCTTCTCCCGTACTTTATCCTTGACTGATGAAACTCGAGCGAATGCTTAAGAGAAATGTTTGTTCTTTGAGGTAAGAAAATACGATTGTTAGATGGTGTTAATTTGTAACACGTTGAAAGGGAACGTGTATCTGTTGATGAAGTTTCGTTACGAGAATCGGTTAAAATTAAATTAAATTGAATTATTTATTCTTATTATTATCTTTATTTTTACTGAATAAGAATTTAAAAGAGACTACTGTAAATAAATATTTAGATTATATATGTATTCAAGTTTAAAGTAATAAAATTAATTAATCGTAGAGATATGTCATTAAGCAATGTTTCAAATTTTAGAAATTTGTTTTGGAAATTCGTTTGATTATATATTTTATTCGAAAATTTATTATCCATCGACTTAATGATAAAATATAAAGGCAACATGAAACGCATTAAACATTTATATGATAATGTGTCTATGTAATTATTTCTTAATAATATAGCTAGAGTATTTTCTGTATATCCAATATTTTTCGATACACAAGTACACGAGAAAATTATTTATTTTTCACAAGCACATTATTTGCACGATGATTCACAGAATTCCAATTACATTCTCGAAGAAAAGATTTTTGGTGTAGATCGAAACATTCGTAATTTTCTATCTACAATATCGTCATTATATTTTTTTATATTTTCTGCTTTTTGTTTCTTTTTTCTGTCAAAAGATTCTCAATCAACGTTGTACATCAAAGAACAATGAATCGATGTTTGTACGCGTTTGTACAAAATTCCAATTATCTACTTTTGAAATCTTGCCAGTCACGTATATGTTTGCTCGGTTTTTAATCATGTTACGATTTTATTAACTCGATCGTTCTATTCACTTCGAGGTCGGCCTTGCACGCCGGCTAATTAGCTTTCATTCTATCTACCGGATCGATAAGCAATCGTGAATTATCGTTCGTTATTGGTATTATCGCAAATAAGTCGTAACTTGTTATTTCGAAGGATAAATTGAAGTTACAGACGATCTTCGTGCGAATAAAATTATTTAAAGCAACAGGATTTTAGCCGCATATCGAATCGATCTCGTTCTATCATGTCTTGTGTGAAATTAGTTTCGAGATATTTGCTCCCAATTGGAACACAATTTTCCATTTCCACGATATTGTGTGTGAAATTTTTCTTTTTTTTTTTTCTCGCCTCATTGTTTCTTTCCTTTTCACGTCCTCCTTTTTATGACTTTTTTTCTGATCGCTCCATTGTCGTTCGAATCCTTTTTCCCTGACTTCATTATTTTTCACTAGGCAAAAGAACGTCGTGTAAAAGAACATTGATCGTCAATAGGTTGCCTATTCTTATTAAAAAAGTCTCGTATAATTAGTTCTCAGCTTTATTTGTTCGAATTTAATATACTAGTCTAGTAATAATTAATTTTATTCAGTAGAAATATGATTACAAAAAGCCATATTTTATTTCCAATTGTCTGAGACAGTGGAAATTTTTATCAATATTTAATTATGGCTTAACTAGTGCCTCATTCCAATTACATGAACACCTGTTATGGAAGAAAACAAACATATGAGATATTAGATCAAGCATAATTCGCAAAATGAGATGAATATGTAATTGAATCCATTTGTTCCAACTTACGTTTTACTTTAGCAAACTTCTTTTTTTAACTTAATAAATAATCCTCACCCTATATTTTTTCATACCAATTTTTATATTTGATCACTAGAAATTAATTCTCCAAATATATCTCACAAATATATTAACACTCTATTTTTAAATGTCTTGTATACGACTCTTGGATTCATATAAATGAAAAAGAAAATTATTTCTAACGTCCTGCTAAAAAACCTTTCTTCCAGATACTTAGATCGATCCTAAAATCGTTCTTGTTAAATCGTTTCGACGAACTCCTCCCCCAGTTCACAAACTTTTTCCTGCTATGGAATGGCTCCTTTAAAACACGGTTAAACGTTTCCTCGAATTACTGTGTAAAACGCAACGTGTAACGACAAACCAGTGGAAATTGCCTCTAAATGTTCAATATAGTGATCCACTGTCGGGATATCGAAGACTAATAATCACGAAATATTAAACAGATAATGGTTCACTATAGTCGAGAGATCATAAAAAGCTGTTAATGAAATAATTAAACAGTTGTGTGTTACTTCAATCGATCGATAACGTGCTTTTGAATAATTTATATTTATTACAAGTAGGAAGTAAGACTTCTGTTGGATTCTTGCCATCGTGTGTCATAAATAACATAACTATAATATAAACAAATTAAATCGATAAAAATATTTTAAACGAATAATGCATATAGTTGAACACATATCTAGGATTCAACTACCGAAATGTTGAAATACTTTGCATATAATACAAATAATGATTTAGTTTACACAACGATCGAATGTTCATCAAATTAATTACCTGTTTACGAAATTCAATACAATAACTTTTATTATCGAGAGACGAAAGATTAAATTATTATTTTTGTAAATCAGCCGAGAGGGAAATTCGTTGGAAAATTGTAATTAATACATTGCGACGTAACACGGCTGGATAATTAATTAAGCTTATTTTGAAATTATGCAGTCTCTTTAATGAAACATCGGATACAATATTAAGAACAATGCTTGTCAATCAGTTTTTGATAATACACACATGTCATTAAATTTGTGCTCCTCCAATGTGAAACAATATGAAAATTCTTTTTATTCTTGTTCGTCCGTTCCTCGTCACAGTTATTTAAAGTTGAAATGAGATTCGCCATATCAGAAAATTGTCTTTTCATCGGAAAAATAGGGAATAATGATTATGGAGAAATAATAATGGAGTATAATAGTTATGGAAGCTTCTGACGATTTATTGTGAAGCATTTAAATGATTAACAAAAGAGAGATAATAATTGAAACGGTACAAGAGTTATAATTGACGAAAAGAGCAGGGAGGAATTAAAGAGGATTAACATATAGCTTTGAATAATTTTAATAATCCTTCTTATAAAAGTGGCTATTTATAGAGTAATATTTAATCGAGGAAATAATTCAATTAAAAAAGGCTGAGCATTGAAGAAAAAAACAGATTTCATATTTTAATAATACGCTATATTTAATCAATTATTTACAGACCGTGAATTTTCATATTGAAATTTTACATTTCATTAAATTTTTAATTTAAATATTATCTTTATCGTGTCACTTTATCATATACAACGAATTGCAATTTATCTCGAAGCTAATTCACACGAGGAAGTTCATTAAGGGATGTAATTTCATTTCTAAAACTGTCATCTTACCAACCAGCCACGTTCGATATCTCTGTTCTTCTCACAGGCGAACAAATATATTATGCGATCTCGAGACGCAGTAGGTCGAAATCCTTCTAACGCAACTCATTACTGTTCGCATCGCAGGCGTGCAGAATAATGTGGCCCAAGTTTCGAGCATAATTATGTAGCGTAAGGGTAATTACACGGTGCCACGTGGGGAATTTCAAGTTTCCTGCGCTTTCGCGCATCCACGCCATAATTGTGCGCACTCGTGCATGCAACACGAAAAATATATTTCGGCTTGGGTTTCCTAAGGATAGTATTCCATCCTTATTTGTACGAAAAAATTGTGAAACGAAGGAGGATTTAATTCATATTAATCGATCATTGGATGCTGTTTAAGGATCAATAAAGAATTAATATTGAGATATCACAAAAAAAAAAATGTGATATATTCATTCACACAATATGGAAACCTAAGTAATTTCAAAATGTGTTATTAATATACATAAAAAAATCATATTATAAAATATTGTATTAAACCTTTTCGAAATATCAAATGTTCTGTATTTTTTCTAATTTGTCATAAACTTTACGATAGCTGCCATATCATTTTTCTGGTAACAATATTTTGTGAATAACGTGAGGATTCTTATGACGAATCCTCCTCGTCACTAGGATTCATCTCTGAAGAAGATCCTACAACGTAGTGTTCGTGAAACAGAGAATTTCAACGTCGTGACACGAACCAGGATATCAAGAGGGCGGTTACAGACTCGTAAATCTTGCGGATCAGAAAATTCATTCCGCTGGGGGATTAACCAGCTGGAAGAATCAATATCGTTTCGAATCTCGCGCCATCTTCGAAATCGAACCCATCTTACGTTTTCATATTTGATCGGTCGTCACATTTAAGGAACGTGAAAGCAAACTAGAATAATGGATATTAATTTTTATTCGAAGGGTTTATAAAAGTCGAATAATATTTCGGTTTGATGTAGCTGAAATTAGATGCGATAATTATCGCTAGGATGATCGTAACTTTTCATTGTGAGGGAAGCTAAAGTGACTGAGTGGTACCATATTAGATAATAAAGATGAATTTTCATTTTGAACACTTGTTCAAATTGAATTAAAATATACGAATAATATTAGAGTAATTGGAAATAAATTCTCTTTCTTTTTCTTTCATAAAAAAATTCGTTTAATTATACTCTTTTGATAGGTGGTAGACTGTTGAAATGTTTATGCAAATGTGATGATAATGATAGAACTTGAATTTAAATATAAATTTATTTTATCTTCTTAATAGTATGAAGATTTGAATACTTTTCATATTTTTGTGTTTTACGCGTAATGCACATTTTTGGAAAATAATAACAATAAATTTGTACGAGTGATTAAAAAAATAATTTTAGTAATTATTTATACTATTATAAATTTATTTGTAAAACTTTTAAAGGATATTGATTTTAGAGATTAAAAGGAATATTCCAGGCGAGATATATTGATCAATTAATAATAATTTTATGTTTTTACATTAATATCTAATGTTAACAGATACAATTTATTATTTTCACATTTTCCTTATTATCCTTACAAATTATCATATTATCGTATATTAATACGTTATCGATTTTAATCGATTTGTTTTCAAATTTATTCTCGATATTTTTCGAATATTTTTATTCACAGTCACGATTTCTCCCATACAATTTTACGAAAAGAGCACCGAAAAGAATGAAGGCAAAACTGGAAGAAACATTGCTGGGAATATTTCTAAAATTATGCACGCGTGTGTAGACGAACTCGTAGACGAAATATCTGCATATCAACGTGGTACTTGAGATTCTCCTCGTGGCACGGCATAGTTACTCGTTGGAACTTCATCCGCATTCGTGTGTGCGCGCCATCGACATCGTCGCAACCCTTTGAGTCGGTGGTTTCAACGCATGTTGGGATGCCTCGAACGAAGACGTGTCCTTACCCTTGTGTGCCATTGACTTTTTACGCTGAGCTTCTTTCACACGCGTCCCCTTTCCCTCCAAGATTTTTATCTTATTTATTGTCCATGTTTGATTTCGCTCTGTTTTCTTCCTTCCTTTCTTTTGTATTTTGATACGCAGAATAAATAAGTAGATTCGTTTATATCAATTTAATATTTAACTTGTGCTTTCATTCGACGTCACTTTAAAATCAGTTCGAAGTAGTAAATCTTCTTTTATAATTGAGTTGGAATTATGCTGTATTATAAAGTGATAATGAAGAGAAGTTTGAAAGGAGCACTTAAAAATTCCACTCTCAGAAAGTATAATATCACGACCAAAGTTATTATATTGCGTGAATAATGCATTATGGAAATTTTTATTTTATTTAATGAAGAATTATAATAAAAACGAGAGGATTTTATTATATATGCCAGACTATTATGAAAGCTTAATACAATACTGTAAGAATCTAATAATGATTCCTATCATTATGAGAAACGCTTTTATTAATTTGTAACATTTCAAATATAAAAATATAACTTGCCTTACGACACGTTGTTTATAATTGTATAAAAACAAGTATTTCTTTTCTATAAATTCTATACTTTTTTGATCATTACTTAGTTTTCCAATGCTTATATTAAGTTTTCATATTAGTTTCGACGAATTTTCTTCTGTCTCACAGAGCCTCTACCTCTCTATTCCGTCTTCTCGCGTCAGTCAGCCGATGAACTTGTCAATTTTCGTTGGCAGAACGCGTGAAACGATCGGCTGGAGTGAACCCGGTTTTACGAGGCTGCGTCGGATTGACACTTTCACGACGCAACCTTTTTCACGAGAAATATCGATGGTAGACAAGCGTGCGCTTGCCTTTCCTAGGAATAAAAAAAATCTTGAAATTCAACGAATTACATTGCTCTCAATATTTATATTCAATCTTCTTTTGAATTTGAATTTCATAATTGAAAAAGTATCGTTAATCCTAATTTTTAATATACGCAAGAGGAACGAAACGATGATCATTCCTTTCCAGACAAATTCTCTATGAAATTTTCAAATTATTCGAAACACACTCTTTCCATCTCCTTTGATCAAAAGTAATAAGCGACAGTACAATGATTGATGATCATTATAGAAAAAGTGATTAACAAAAAGTTATCCTCACTTTTGATCCCTAAATCTATGAGCTCAATATACTGCTCAAAAGAAACGATATCGTATAATCGTTACTCGTTGAAATTTCATTATAAAAAAAACTTGATATAAAAATTATATCAATAAATTATTTTCATAATTGTATAAAAAAAAAGAAACTATTTATTCAATGAAGATTGAAATAAGTAATTTCGTCTGCGTTAAAAAGAAATTATTCGCGAATTTCCACTGAGACGGTATTTAAAACGTCCCTCCGTTTATTGCCTGTTACAGTTTGGACAGAGATCAGCCGTTCACATTCCAACTGGGAGTTGGCCAAGTTATTAAAGGTTGGGACGAGGGATTGGTGGATATGTGCGTGGGCGAAAAGAGGAAGTTGACCATACCGCCGGAACTCGGATACGGAGAGAAAGGAGCCGGAAACGTAATTCCTGGAGGTAAGATTGTTTCCTACCCTGTTGTTCTTACGATGTTCCTTGTGTCTAATGTTTCTTCTTCTTATTATTATTATTATTTCATCGTTTCTGCCGGATAGAAATTACTTCTCCCCGAATGTCACAATCGTTTTGTTGTATGAGTATTCGATATCAATGTATGAATAAGGTAGATATATAAATTATAGGATTAAATTATAGAATATTGAATGTAAATTAGATATTTATTATTTTTGCGAAAATATAACGTTCCATATTTGTCTGTGTCTTTAAGAAATTATATATTGTTTCTTAAGAATATTTCTTATAATATTCATTTTAATTTACATGAAGTATACATGTTGAAACACAAGATTTTTTTCTATTTAAATATTATATTATTTTCATTCTATAAAAAAATTTTTGCAGTATCAAATATTTTACTGAATACGATTCAATGAAAAAATATTTAATGTTAAAAATGTGTAGAAGATGATAATAAATAATTTAAAATTTCCAAAGATAGTTATACTATAGAAAAATCATTTAACAGAATATCGATTTAAAAATTTTTTCTTTTAAATAGAATTATTAAATTAACTCTATTACATTAATAATATCTAAATCTAGAATCATATTGGATTACGAATTTCAAGATACTTCAATTCATAACTAATTCAAATATTTTCTAAAGATATTTATCACAGATAAAATTATCAGTTAAACGTCAATCTAACAAATTTAATCAAAGAAAATTAATGGAAACGATTAATAATATTTTTACACGTTTATTTATAAAGGATAAAGGGAGAAACAGACTCAGATTTTGAAATACTTCAACTATAATTCTAATCTATCTAGAAATATTTAGCATAGATAAAATTAATCCAAATATTATTGATCCATCGAAATCTTATCAAAACTTTTCCTGTCCATTATCCATTCTATATTCCGCCAATAAAATCTCTCCCCTAAAACGATCACGATCAGAGATATACGTGTATGCATATTCGATACTAACTTTCGATTTATCTAACGTGTATTCCCATGGAAAAAATGAGCGGACAAACGTCGCTGTTGATCCAGCTCGATGGCTGGTGCTCGATTTAATGGTTGACGCTTTATTGGATTTCCGTGCAATTGCATTTTTTAGTCCGATTTCATTACTAACGATTCCCCTTTGTATCGATTCGTTCGTTGGTCCCGTTCGTTTGTCCCCGAGAATCGATGGAACTCACGGATAATTTGAGAAGAGTTAATATTAAAATCGTCGTCGTCAAACCGGTTGAATTTCGTTCCCTTTAAACCGAGACGATTTCTCTTCTCATTGAGGAACGAACGTTTAATACGAATTTTCAAACGATGATTTCAACGTTTCAAAGTGTTGAATAAATTAAACATACAGTTGAGATGTACTTCGAAATCTAAATACGTTTTCCGAAATTCGACGTAATTACGTTTTATATAATTATAATAATGATAATTATAATAATGATTAATTGATAAATTGATAAATTAAATTGCATTCATTGATAATGTGTGAATATTGAAAATATTTGAGAGAAGATTGATTTAGTAGAATTTGGATGATGATAAAATCTCAGATTGATTATTCATTGAAATATTTCTAAATCTAAATTCATCTAGAATTATTTCGTTTACTTTGCATTGATTCTCTATATTAAATTCTTCATTTTAAATGAATGTTACAAATAATTTCTCGAATTCTCGAATTTCCATACTTTTTCCACAAAAATTTTTCTTTGAATCGCGTAATAAATAATGACACATAATTAAATTAATCGCATAACTTGAAAATTTATGTATCTATTATCGAATATTCCTTTGCGAAAATTTTCGTTTCGGATTTGATTAATGAGTTATTAACAAAAAAACATTGATCAATCACAAAGCATATGAATTTACTGCACAGTAATATTGGGTATAAATCGCTATCGTCGTGCTCAAAACAATCGAAACAATATATTTATCATTTTATTTTAAAACCATTTTCACTTGGCTCCGAATATTAATCGATTTATTAATTAACGAAAATTAAAAAAAATGTTTCGTAATGATACTAAAAATGAAACAGATTTCACATTCATTTATCACGCGAATCTTTCACGGTTTTTCTTTTCGAATTTTGTGACGAAAGAACGTGTAACGAAAAATTACAATGTTCGCGGATTTTGCAACGTGAGCGAGGTAACTGCGGTTTGTGCGTTTTATACTTAATTAACTTCTTCACCGTCCAACACCGGGTTCACTCGTCTTCTTTGTGAAAAATATTTGCGCAACACGACGTTTACATTAGCAGCGAAGCGAGACCGGGATATTTGTTGAGTCTCTTCACAGTTGCTTCGTTCTGGTCAACTTTCCAACGTTTCTAAATGTGTTAGATACGGTTCAATGAATGTCAGACGCGATTATCCTTCCTGGAAAGAAAGGATTAATTGTGAAATTGGATTTTTTTTAACACAAATATCGATAAATTTCCTGCTTATACTTCTACTATTAGATCATTTAATTTTCTTAATCAAAATACAAGGATTTTTGTTTCGTTATTATTGAAAAGATAAGATAAGAAAAGATGTATGGTAATTTCTCATAATCTATGTTGATCCCTTATGATGTTAAAATTGATATAAATTAGGGAAATATATTGGAAATATCAACAAAAATTTGATGGAAACATTTATACGGTTGTTAAATTTTTCAGTAAATATTCTGATTAGATTGATAAACGATACAGAACAGATATAGAACAATATCATGCATAAAATATTTGATCGACTATTTTGTCATCCCATTCTTCCCCATACGCAACCACTATTTCAACTAAATGGAAAAGCACTTAAAATGAACGCGAAATCCATCAAAGTAACTATTCTATACCCTGATAAATGGGAGAAAGTGGCTTTGAGCAATCAACCGATCCTCCACAACCTCTAACCCGTTATTTCTCTATCTGATCACCGCACACAGCCCCTGAATTTATACGATGCTCGCAGACAAACGAAATCTATTCGACCGCTGTATTAATTACACACGTTTAAGCAGTGAATAATTAAACAGCATATTTCATTAGGTTATGGCTTAATCAACGATATATAGGACCATCCATAATTAATACGAAATATGCATCGATGTATCGTGGCTACGCGCCCGTTTATTCGTTCGATTTCGCTGAGAATTCCTCGCATGGCCGGCCATATCGTTCCCGATGTAAAAATATGTATTCGCATAAGGAAACATTGTGTAACATGGGGAGAGATTTGTCGTTCTTATCGACGAGCCCGAACTCGACGGTTGCGTAAGAATCGTCGAGATGGAATTGATCGATTAACTCTGGAAATTAAACGTACGTGACTGATTACGAGCTCGTTTCATTTTTTAATAATCGTCGTTTTATTACACAGGGGTTGTGTCACGTAAATGGAATTATCCGTAAGATGCTTCGTTACGAGCAGATTATTTATTGCGATGAGACAATTACAACGTTCAGAAATAAAAATAAGATAATTTGTTTAATAAAAATGTATATCGTAAATGTTTTATGTTGATGTCTCTAGTGTATATTGTATAATTGTATTTTTAATATGTGTTATATATTTTTATTCTATTTCATTAAGATCATTAATAATATAGGATTGGTTTGTTGAATTTTAATCAAAATTTATGGGAAATTTTATCGTGGGATTTATATAGCTGGTATCGTATTATAAAGAAAGAATCTTTTTATTAAGGAATATAAAGAAATCTAATAATTGAACGAGTAAATAAAGTTTATACGAAGTTTATTGAAAAATGAAGTAGAATTAAAATTTAAATATATAAAATATATTTTATTGAAATCGAAAATTTGCTTTCACGATTTAGTACATACATTGAAAGTTTAAAAAATTAAGGCTTGAAAATAATTTAAAAGTAAAGAAGTAAAGAATTTAAAGAAAATTAAAAGAATTTAACACGAAAATTCAAAGATTGTATTAAATTCACAAAGCTAATTTGACAAATATTGGAATTGTAATATTTTCACATTAATCACAAAACAATCTATTTGTATCAAATGTTTGTAACAGTGGTAACTATCTTTGTATTTATCAGTTACATCGCGTGAAGTAGTTTAACTAACGTTCGTCGGTGACTGCATCGATCGATACAAAACCGTGAAAATGATTTACGACAGTTTCGCGACGTAAACCGTGTTGAACGAAGTGATATTTGCAAAAAAAAAAAAAAAAAGAAAAAACACGAGCAAAGAGACAGTTGAATTAAATTTGAAATAAACTCATCCATCTATGCAATTTTTTATTTATTTAGTCGCGAATAAATGTTCCATTTCGTAGATAAATGTTATGCCATTAATCATAAAATCGAGCAAAGTTTTGCCAAAATCCATAATTATTATTCACTCTATATTCTGATGTTTCTACGAAATTAAATTTTTAACTATCATAGAAATCGTTTTGCATTTAAATAAGATTAAGCTAAAATAAGATTGAAATAAAAAAAAATTATATTCTCTTATTGATAATTAATAATCTAAAAAAAAAATATTCTTGGCATAAATAAAATTTCTTATAGCAATAATTAATTAACACGATTAAATAATAATGAAATAAAGAGCTAACTTATTTCCAATAAAAAACTCAAGATAACTTTTAAATCTATTTACAGTCTTAAAGATACCATTAATAATATCCTTATAAGCAATATTTTTCCAGAAATAAACATAATCATCACGTAATTTATCATAAAACTCGATTAAATTCTATTAAAATTAGGAAAACTTTAAACCGCTATAACTTCGAAGGTAATCACTTTTTGTAAATGGATGAGAGATCATTAGAAGCGCTGAACCTTGCACTTTAAAACGCTTTTTCATTCATCTCGATACGACTTCCGGTTCCCGAGATATCGTCGTGTAAAGGAAAAGGTAATTTTTGATCGTTTATTATCTTCGTCCTTATCGCTTACTCGGAACTCTCGCTCGCACTTCGTCTCACTGACCTATTCCAAACTACCAGACAAGCGACAGACGCGATTCCTGGAAATAGTACGCATTTCCAGGAAAATATGTAGGTCACTGACCCATTCATAATCTCTGCCCTATTGAAAAATTCTTATATCTCGGTAACCGATTGAGATATCGGGATAAAACAAAAAGCAACTTCAATGGGATGGTTTTCTCTATTTCCTGAATAGATTTTGATGATAAAATCTTTGGTTCTTTTTCACATTTTTTACACGAAAATTCCAAATTTCATTTGTTATACGTGATTTTCACAATCTATTTTCAAAATGTAAAATATAAAATATATACAAAGATGTAAATTGATTTAATTCCATGATTTTATATATTCATTGATTGAAAAAAAATTTATCTTTAGTATTAATTTCCTCATATTCTGAACTATACTTGAAAATATAATTTTCATTAATATATTAAATCAAAAATTACATTTATACACGACCTGTTTTCCACACGTATATTTATTTCTCAATAATTGTAAAATGTACCTATATTATTAAAATAATCTTTAAATATTTAGAATAGAATAGAAGAAATAAAAATAAAAAAATGTATATGATAATTCAGATTATAAAAGAATATAAACGAAAATAATTGCGACCAGTATTAAACGTCATCGACAGAAATTTTGCCATACATCATACAGAAGCTAGAAGAGACGAGACAGATTTTTCGTATAGATCATGGACGAGGAAATAATAGAAAAGCCATGGCAATCGTCTTTCGTCAGCATTGACAGAGACGTATTGGATTTTTATTGGCTTTCGGTCAATCAATACGACTGAACGGTACTTGCCGGGATCAGTGAAACATAATGGAAAATCAACGTGACTGATCGGGAGAAACCTCGTTCCTCTCTCGTCCTTTTCATCCCGTCATGCCCATCGTGATTTCATATCTCGAGGACGTTTAAACGATATTAACGAAAAATTCGGTATACCTTGAATGGCGAATTTCATCCCTCTTTCTCTCTCTCTCTCTCTCTCTCTCTCTCTCTCTCTCTCTTGGTGTCCTCGAAGCGGATGCCACCGTCTGCCAACGTTTGGGGCGTTTGCAAGTCTGAGTGGAGGAAACTTCTTGGAACGTGTTCGACAACGAGGGCTCTTACTCTAGTAGTATCGTGAAATATTTTATTAACAGATGTGTGTCCTAGGCTCGAGGAAAATGACTCTCTGAGTGCGGTGTAGGTACCAAAGGAAATTTAGGATCTCAAGAAAATAGTCTGCTCGTCTCGATGCAGATTTATCTGTATGAGGAAATGTTAAAATGAGAAAGATTGAAGTAATTGTGAATTTCAATCCTTATTCAAAAAGAAATTAGTAATTTTATATATTTTGAATAAGAATTAATGTAAAAAAAAAAAAAAAAAAAGAAATTGAGTATATATTTCTAACGAGATCATGTAATTCTGATTACAGGTGCTACTTTGCTATTCGAAGTTGAACTGATCAACATCAGTGACTCTCCACCAACCGCGAATGTATTCAAAGAAATCGACAGCGACCATGACAACCAATTGTCTCGCGAGGAGGTGAGAGCAATGGCAAGATCATTTTCATTTTTTTTTAAGGGTCGTTCGGTGAAGGATTTAATACACGTGTTTAATATAGATTATCTAACAAATTAATAACTTATTGCACGTACATATTTTCTACTAATTTTTATCTAACTTTTATTTCTCTATTTCTTTCATATCACTTTTGAATTATAATATTATAAATTTCTTTTAATACACATATTCATTTTGTTTTATCTTAATATTCTAATTCTTATCGCCTTCGTATTCTTACATGATTATTAAATCATGTGGAATTAGAGAATCGAAATTCTTGTTTAATCGATAAAGAATTCATAATCTTCTTTCCTCTGTTGCTTGTTGTATCATCTCATCAAAATTGTCGTTCTCGACACTTGGGCACGGTTCCACGCAACAATTTCATTACAGATAACGGCGAAAGAGCCTGAGAGAGAAATTAAAATGAACAAAGTTTTCCACGTAATTCGTGGGAAGCTTTATTCCATTATTAATAAAACGATACGATAGGATTAACGTATCTCTTTTTTGCTGTGGCTCTTTCTCCTATTGGAAATATGCTGCTTGGTGGAGAAAAAATTGTTTTGTCGGTGAGACTCTTCTCATAAAATTTTCAAGGATCAAAGCGTGGGCCAATCAGGCTTGCTACCAGCTTTATCTCTGGCAAGTGTAAAGGATTAACATGTACACATGTGTCGAGAGAAAGGGATGTTGTAAAGCTTGTAACGTTATACGTAAATATATATATATATACTTTTTTCGTCGACTATTTTTAACGTATATAACGAACGTGCACTAATCCTTTAGTCCCTTTTTTTTTTATTCCAACGCGTATAGAGAAACGTTTTAATCATTTTAAAATATTGTGCAACTGACAATTTTTTAACTGAATATATTGCGTCGGAGTACATTTAAAAACATAGTTGCCAGTTTTATATTTTTCATCCTTTTCGGCTTATTCCAAAAGAAAAGAGCTTTAAATAAATAAAAACACTCGTTCGTGCTGAATTTATATATGCTTACCCTGTTTAAGACAGCTTGAAATGGGATGATTACAAAGCTCCGAATCGAGTTTCATTGGAAATATTGAAATTCCTATAAATCCTTTTGATGACTGACGAACGTATTTTTTTTTTATTCCTTTGGATTACTCATTCTTTTGATATTCATTAGCGTGAATTTTCGAGTTACGTACAATGATTTATGATGTGTAAAATTATATTTAATTATTATTTAATACATTGTTTGGCTTATTAATAGTTTATTTAAACATTAAAAACACAATGAAAAAGTTTTTCATCCTGAGAAGTTCTTTTCAAGTTGTATAAAAGTTGAAGAAAAATGTATTACAATTGAACAAATATAAAACTTTTTGGACAATTCAATTATATGAATTATTCTATATTTTCAGAATAATAATATCCTTAATTACAACAAAATTGAGATAATAATATTTTCATTATAACAATTAGAATTTTCATAAATTTAGAGAGAGTTAAATTGTCAATTTCTTTAATAACCAAAGGAATGTGCACTTTGCGAATAATTTCTAATTTCATTATTATATTATTATTAAACAAAAATTTCAAATCTAATCTCACAAATATACAATCTTCTCTCTCTCTCTCTCTCGCTCTCTCGACAAATGTCGATAATTTCCAATAACGTTGCACGAATAAATCTCGTGCCATTCGTTTATTAAAAACAAACACGAATAAAAAAAGAAAAAGGAACGTGATCTGATTAATCTGGTGTGCGCAGGTGAGCGAGTACCTGAGGAAACAGATGATCGAGGCGGAGAAGGGGAGCGGCGGGGACAGCGAGGAGGTGAAGAAGATAATGGCCGACCACGACAAACTCGTTGAGGAGATCTTCCAGCACGAGGACAAGGACAAGAATGGCTTCATCTCCCACGACGAGTTCAGTGGGCCGAAGCACGACGAGCTCTGAAGCCTTCGTGCCGCGTCGCCGCGTCTCCGGGCACCGCGTCGCCGACGTGTCTCGCGCCACCACGTGTTCCCATCCAAGCGGAATCGCCTCTTCGATTCTCGTCCGATCCGCGAGGAACGTCACTGAGCACGGAACACCTCCATCAATCGTGTCACCTCTCGATCGATCGATCGATCGTTTTTTTCCTTGTGAATTGTGTCTTCGCGAATGAATATCATCCGCGACGGATTCGTCATTATCGTCATTTTCGCCTCTCGGCGAAGAAGAACAGGATTTTTATCTTCATCTTTCGCGCGAAAGAAGGGCATTGGACCAATCGAAGAAACTCTCGTGGATAATCGTCTCTCTCTGGAAACTTGGATCTATATATAAGGAGGAATCGAGAAATCGATCGAAAGAGGGTCGAGAAGGAAGGAGGTACTACGGTTGGCTGTTGTCCAGATCGAAAGAACTTTCTTTCTATTGTGAGTTTGTGCGAGTAATTGGAAGGATTAATGGAATTAAATTTGAGTTTGATTGGGGGTGTGCCTCTTTCCATGAAGCACAAATGATGAGTAACATAAGAATGTGTTGGACGTTCATCCATCTGTATCATCCCTTCGACGAGGGATTATGTTTCTCTCGAAAGGTGACGAGATATAATAATAATAATCACGCGAGGACGCAAGAAACGAAGAAAATTTTTTTCCAAAGGTGCATTCCAACAATAGATATCCGCGAATCCCAAGTCTTGAGGAGGAAGAACTCGCGAAAAGGCACGACTGGGTCGTGCGCGATCGAAAATCTGGCGCGAAGCCGAGGCTGTTCAACGTAATATAATTATACAAATATAGATAGAAAGAGAGATCGAAGAGAGAACGGGAGGGAGAGATAGAGAGACAAGGGTGATTATGTAAAAGAGACCGAGAGAAAGTGTTTTTTCTACACGATTATAGATGTTAGAGTAATTAAATTAAGCGCATCGACCTAAGAAGAATCACACGCGCGAATTCTGTCCCTCTCTCGAAAGCTTCTTCCTTTTTTTATCCGATCACCCCGCTGTATCACACGCGTTCACACACACACACACACGTACAGATAGACAAGATAAACATGATTCGCCATCCCCTTTTTCACGAGGTATCAACAAACCCCGCCGGCATTCTCAGCCACGAATTTCACGCGAGATATATATATGTATATATATATGTGTGTGTATCCAGGACATGTGGTGGAGAGGAACTCGATGGAGGAAGAGACGCGAGAATGCCTCGAGGAAGATCCGTGGTGGAGATGAATGGCGGTCGCAAGAAACGCGATCTTATTTCCCCCATGATCGACGCTCTATCATTAATTACACTTTTAATTGATACGTTTTTATTACTACATTATATTGTATGTTGTTAAAGTTGGACGAAGGTTATAATAATAAATCGTGTGTCTCGAGCACAGTTTGTTATATAAGTCGTTGAGCTTGTTTGATTCGCATGCTGTTTCTGGATCTTTTCCTTTCCCAAACGATTTTTTAATTTGGAATTAAATGATATTTGCAAATTTTACAAATTTAATTCCTCCAACATCCAATCCTTTTCTTTCTGTTTCTGAGAAAAGTGGAAGGGTTTAGTTCATCGATTAAAATTATTTTCTACTCTTTTGAAACTGAAGGCAAAGGAAGAAATGAAATAAATGAATATTCGATATTTTATAGAATAAAATTTTATAACTTAAAGTTAAATCTTATATAAAAGAATTCGTATCATGTACTTAGATTCTTCTTTTTCTTCATTAATAAATAAGTTATATATTATGTATTTTTAATACTTATTTCTTACATTAATAAATTTTAATTTTAACTTTGCAAAAAAAAAAAAAAAGAAAAAATAATAGCCATATATGAAATTTTGTTCTTTATCATTTCGATTTATTTTCCAATAAAATTATCTTCTCTGTTTTAATTTATAAATATACTTTAAATAAATGTAATTGAAAAGTGAAAAAAATAACTATTTTTTTAGCCTTAATAAATTCCATCCTCGATAAACAAATATCAGTGCGAGAGATGACTAATTTAAGTTATATTCCATTTGGATTACTAAAATGTAAATTTGTACCCTATATTTTTTATGCGATAAATTTCATTGACGGCCATGTAAAATAAATTTCAATGAATTTACCAACGATCCAATATCAATACCAAATCCCCATTTGGAATTAAATCGCGCGGATGAAAGAGGACAACAGGAGGAAAAATAGGTAAAAATGAATTAAACGAAACGAAACGGCCCATTATTGCTGCTCTCAATTTTATTTCAAGAATTCATTTCCGCAGAAAATTACAATAATTGCGCACGCGCGACGCCACGTGGCACGATAATAAGATGATAATTAAATTAATTAAGTTTCTCTTCTCGCCGAATAAATCACACCGTTTACAAATATTCTCCTCTCCTAGGTATTCGAAATTCACTACCTACGATATCCGCAGAAATAAAATCGTTGTCGCGTAAACATTTTCCATTTTATTTCCTTCGTCGAAAAAGAATAAACGAAAAGAAAAAAAAAAAGAAAGAAAGAAGAAAAAATGAAAAATACGTACGAAAGACATCATTTCGTACTATCGAATGGTTTCATTCAATTTCGTTCGAAACTTTCTTAAACCTTAAGAAAGAACTAAAAGTTTTTCATCGACGGATCAAAAATCGTTTGAGGCACGTTTCAATAAGATTGTCCGATTTTTCATCCCTGTCGTTCGAACTTTCAAACGGAGAAGCTTTTCAACGGGTATTTTCAATAATCCTCTCGCCATGCATGTTGTAAAAGCGAATTGCTTCAAGAAATATTCTTCCTTCTTTGCATACGAGCATTTATTCCTGAGAAACTGTCACTGCGCAAGATGCATCTCGAAAGTTTCTCTTTTCTTTTTTTTTCTCCTCCTCTTCTTTTCGTGTTATTTTTTTTTTTTCCTTTCATTCTCTCTTTGAAGATGGAGAAAAGTTTCAGAAGTTGTTGCATTCACGAAATGCTGACCAAGTATATATGGGTCGCTTACAAACAGTCGTGCAATCGTACTCGAAATATTTAAATAGTTAAATAGTTTAAAAAGTATATATTTTTCATTTATCAAGTATGATAAACATAATATTTTTTATTTATCATATTATGTGAATCAATTTTATTATAATCCCCAATTAAATTAAAATTGAAGGAATTTTATGTTTAAACATTTTATTATACGTAGTACGTAAAATAAGATAATAAACTTTGCTATTTATTTTCTCAATCCGTCTTCCAATTTTATTAAATTTTAAGATTAGTAAAGATTATTTTTATAAGCTCAAATTTTATAATTATGAAATTGTATGAGCAAAATATTTCGAATATTTATTTATATATATTAAACCTTGCCTTATTATATCACATTAAATTCAAATCAAACGTGAATGATATGAGCCATTTCTCGTTATATATCATCACATCATAATACAGTTTATTACATATATATTATTAGATCAAAGTTAAATTCAATTCGTGATTCCATACATGAGTTTGAAATACTCATTATCCAATGATCGTTTGTAATAAAAGACTTTGTTTCTCATTATATCACAATAATTATAATTAAAAATTAAATCGAAAGGTAAGAGGTCAATCTCGATTTAGATAGAATCGATAAAATCGATAAGAAAATTATTTAATCCTTTATGAAGAAGAACTCGTTGAAAAGATTCTCTCAACTTTATTTTCAGATATTAAAAATATATTTACGAACTTTCCACAAGATCTATGCATTAGATATATTCATTTAATTTATATAATATATATTCTATAATAATTCTAACTTGTTAGCAGACAGTAAACTTTCTCATCTTATTTGCTATATTTGATGTTTGATCAAATATCCATAAAATCGTCTAAAATCAAATTAATTAGTTAGAAAATAATTTATAATATAAAAGTATCTGGATCTATTCTATGTATATTCTCAAAAACTATTTTAGGCCATCGTTTATATTAATATATTCATATATTCATTTATATATTCATATATTCATTTGCATTTCGAAATTCTTTACTATTTTTATTTTATCGAATATAATTTAATTTTAAATATACTTATTATTTCTCATTATTTACGTTATTTATATTTTTGAACAATTTTTAAAGATGAAAATATCGTTTCATATGAATAGAGAAACAATATAAAAGTAACTAAATATACATTGATATATACTTGTTTTAATCTTCCACAGAATAATCGTTTATAATTATCAATACATCTGAAATCAAATTTAGATTTGCAGTAATCATCTAATCGAAATATTAAGGCATATATTATGTTAGACTTTTTCCACGAAGTTAGAAAAATACGAACGACAGGGATATCGATATGATAACGTCGAAAAACAGAAGGCCTCCAAGTTTCGATAGAAACATCTGCTTTCTGCCAGCGTACAGAAAGTTCGATCGAAATATATGTATATGCGTGTATGATATATATATCTATATATATATATCTATATATGTATCTAATTCTTTAAACGTATAACCTTGGTGTACGCGATTCACTCCCTGGAGGGTGTGCTTCCTCTCTGAATTGGTCGTCGTATTCGTTTGGCCTCCGTAAAATCGCGATGCCCTGGCCGTGTGATCAACATCCGATCGATGATTCGATGATTCGTGCTTATTACCCCTCCTCCCTTCTTGTGGACGAGCTACAGGATTCGAGTTTTATCACAGTCAGTAGCCCTTGATGTAGGTGGCGATGTGCTTCTTCTCCTCTTCCGAGAGGCCGTTCTTCAGCGTTCTACGCACTATAAATCACATGGAATTTTTATTTGGATTAAATGGAAATGATGTTGTCCATGCAGGCAAAGGTGCAGGCAGTTTTTTTTTAAGTTTCGAACATTTCGTGTAAAATGGTAAGTTAGAAAAATGATTTATCTGTGTTATTGTAATTTGATACAAAATTTTGATATAACAATAATTAAAGATTGTTGTATATTAATATCTCGTTAACCAGATATTGAAATATTTTTAAAATTAATATTTCTTAATATTACAATTCGAATATTATGATATGAAAATATATGTATGGATATTATAAAATTATATTCCAGAATGTATTCTATTCTATTGTTCAAAAACATCTTTACATGAAATGTTCGTTCAATCAATACATTGAATGTAATGCTATAGAAATCAAATAAATATGATCATTCCAAAGTAGGATTGCATGCAGTCAAATCGTAGGAATAAGTTATAATTAACTATCTTTTCCATTATTTACATTGTTGATGAAAGACATTCTAGTTTATCTATCTTAAATGTTTTTATTCTAATTAATATCTTACGTGACTGATAAATAATAATACTTATTATGTGCCTCTTATAAATTAAAATTTTCATCACTGCAAAATATTATTATTTTTCACTATGAGACTTTCATTAGAGCGATTTTTTACTTTTGTTATAATTATAGATTTAATTATAAATAAAAAACTTAACTTTTTAATTCTAACAATTAATAAATATCAAAAATATCGAATGTTTTAATATTATAGAAGTATTAGCACTATTTCAATATTTCAGACAATGATTGATCAAGCGAGAAAATTAGTTTCCACGTTAGTATGATTGGCATTTGTTATTAACAGGATGTGAACTCGTGGCTAGCAGAATAAATCAATGTTTCGTACTTGCATACATAATTATGAATAGTGGTTAATAGATTTCGAAAATTATTAAGCGCGTTCATCGCCTGTAAATCCAATAATTTTCAAACTTAAAGTTGTTACTACCAAAATTACTTGAGATATTTTACCCTTTATCGAATATGTATACCATCTGAAATCTTTGCAAGATTTATTTTATAATCAATACAATAAATTTGATATTCGTTTAAAAGTAATTAATGATTGATCGAATCAATTATATTGATTGACAGATATAAAGTGAAATATACATTTTTATATACAAATTCGACAAAAAATTTTAAACAAAAAATGCGTTTAAAAGATAACGATTTCCTCCTGTATCCAATTCGATTGATCAATAGTGGTTGCTTTCACTTCTTCGATTCCCGATGTGTATTCCAAACACGAAATCGGAAATTCGTTTGCAGAAGTCGATCAATTCTATCCACGACACAGTGAAATAACATAGAAACTAATCGAATAAAGGAACAAAAGATCGCGAAACAACAATCACTAGAAATCTAGGAAAATAAAATGCATATCATGTATATTTCTTACAAGTTAAAAGCTAATTATATCACAACATAATAACTATAAATATTTGTTCTATTTTCCATCGTATTTTACTTATACAGATCTTATTTTTGACAGATTTAATGATTTTCTTGCCTTTCGAGGAAACTTTATTTTAGTTTTTATTATTTTAATTATAAAACAACGACTAATCAAGAAATGTATATGAACAAAGTATTTTATATGCATAGCAGAAATAAGAAAAAATTAGAACAAGTAAGTATTGAAATAATATTATTTAAACTGTATATTTATCTAAATTGTTCACTCAAATTATAATAACTAAACTAATAAATAATTAAACTTACACTAATAATTTAATCATCCACTATATCATGCATTATCACATCTACATCTATATTTACATGAACGTAAGATACCAGTTGTATTTATATACAAGTGAATTAATATACAAAAATATTAATTGAGACAACATATTTATCAAGCTATTAGCAATTTAAATAAATCTAAAGTGTACCCTTGCACAAAAAACATAATATGAACTTAATATATATATTTATATTCTGTTTCTAATTTCATTTTCATTTGAATTAACAATACCAAAGCCAATGTAACTTATGCATTGCTATGTTTCAATCGATTCGAAATATTCAAAATAGAGAATACTAGTAAGTATATCATAATACGAAATATATCATAAATATATCATAAATATCAAAAAAAATTTTAAATTACATTCTTCAGATGTATACAAAGAAATACAATGGTATTTAAAAAAACAATATTCATTTTTATAAATCCTTTACGCTTCTTTATATAAAAAAATAAATAACAAAAGAATATGTCTCCCACGAAACCATTCAACTTTTATTTGAAACATTTTTTAATATTTCCATAAACAAGGGTGATATATCAGATATGCATAATATTAATCGGACATCCTATTATGCAATCGGTTATTAAAAACAATGGAGATATTCCAAGTAATAAAAATATAGTGCTTGATTTCTTAAAAAAATTATAAAAATGATAAAAAATGCACTGAAAATGACAGAGGGTAAGTATGCAACAAGTAAGGTAACTAAATTTATATGAATTTTGTAAAAAAAAAAAGTTTCATAGTTCTAAAAAAATAGCGACGCTTTTTAAGAAAAATGGAAAAAAAATAAATAGAAGAATGGTAGATAAATGGTAAATGTGAAAAAAAAACTCCTTTCAGGATATTCATCTGATACAAAGAAATATCAAAGCAAAATTTCGTTTATTCGATCGATAATTCCGAGAATTTGACGTCATTTCCAAGAATTTTAGAGATACACAGAACCTGGCCCCAGTTCCAAGAATTGTAGAGATTCCGAGAATTCGACGTCATTTCCAAGAATTTCAGAGATTCCGAGAATTTGACGTCATTTCTTGGAAAAATTTTTCGATCG